>NC_143133.1:97134486-97445736 GCF_059928025.1 Delphinapterus leucas
AGATTACAACTCACTAAAGGCTCAGATGACAGTTAGCACTTTTTAGCAATAAAGTATTTTTTATTAAGATATATACATTGTTTTATTTTACACATAATGCTACTGCAGACCTAACAGGCTACAGCAGAGTATAAACATAACTTTATATGCATGGGAAAACCAAAAAATTCATGTGACTTGCTTTGCTGCAATAATTGCTTTTTGTGGTGGTCTGGAACCGAACCCACAATATTTCTGAGGTGTGTCCATATCATAATGGTCTATAATGGTAAGGCACAAAGAACTTAGACTGTGGATCTATTTGCAAAGTTTCCAATGGATGTCTCTCAGATAGGTGAGGAAAACTTTAACTAAACCAGTTCAGTACTTATAAATATTGCTAGTTATTACTTTTTTTCTAGTTTAACCAGTCATCTACATTCGAACTATTAATCTGAAAAGGGAGGGAGGAGAGCCAATATTTAAGTTGTGTTTAAAGAGAATCTTTAAATTATTAATTTGAGTAGAATTCCGTTTTCACAGAGGTTCTTACTTTGTGCAATAAACTGGGGTAGGTGCTGTGTGGATACAAAGATGGTAACAAAGGTCTTGGCCCTCCAGGAGATTTCAAACTAGTCACATTAAAAAAGACATGGGGAAGGAGGAACCAAGACGATGGAGAAGAAGGACGTGCTCTCACTCCCTCTTGCGAGAACACCAGAATCACAACTAGCTGCTGGACAATCATCGACAGGAAGACACTGGAACTCACCAAAAAATACACCCCACATCCAAAGACAAAGGAGAAGCCACAATGAGACGGTAGGAGAGGCGCAATCACAGTAAAATCAAATCCCATAACTGCTGGGTGGGTGACGCACAGACTGGAGAACACTTACACCACAGAAGTCCACCCACTGGAGTGAAGGTTCTGAGCCCCACGTCAGGCTTCCCAACCTGGGGGTCTGGCAATAGGAGGAGGAATTCCTAGAGAATCAGACTTTGAAGCCTAGTGGGAATTGATTGCAGGACTTCGACAGGACTGGGGGAAACAGAGACTCCACTCTTGGAGGGCACACACAAAGTAGTGTGCACATCAGGACCCGGGGGAAGGAGGAGCAGTGACCCCATAGGAGACTGAACCAGACCTACCTGCTAGTGTTGGAGGGTCTCTTGCAGAGGCAGGGGGTGGCACTGTTTCACCGTGGGGACAAGGACACTGGCAGCAGAAGTTCTGGGAAGTACTCCTTGGCGTGAGCCCTCCCAGAGTCTGTCATTAGCCCCAGCAAAGAGCCCAGGTAGGCTCCAGTGTTGGGTTGCCTCAGGCCAAACAACCAACAGGGAGAGAACCCAGCCACACCCATCAACAGTAAAGTGGATTAAAGTTTTACTGAGCTCTGCCCACCAGAGCAACAGTCAGCTCCACCCACCACCAGTCCCTCCCATCAGGAAACTTGCACAAGCCTCATAGATAGCCTCATCCACCAGAGGGCACACAGCAGAAGCAAGAAGAACTACAATCCTGCAGCCTGTGGAACAAAAACCACATTCACAGAAAGACAGACAAGATGAAAAGGCAGAGCTATGTACCAGATGAAGGAACAAGATAAAACCCCAGAGAAACAACTAAATGAAGTGGAGATAGGCAACCTTCCACAAAAAGAATTCAGAATAATGAGAGTGAAGATGATCCAGGACCTCGGAAAAAGAATGGAGGCAAAGATCGAGAAGATGCAAGAAATGTTTAACAAAGACCTAGGAGAATTAAAGAATAAACAAACAGAGATGAGCAATACAATAACTGAAATAAAAACTACACTAGAAGGAATCAATAGCAGAATAACTGAGGCAGAAGAACAGATAAGTGACTGGGAAGACAGAATGGTGGAATTCACTGCTGCAGAACAGACTAAAGAAAAAAGAATGAAAAGAAATGAAGACAGCCTAAGAGACCTCTGGGAAAACATTAAATGCAACAACATTCGCATTATAGGGGTCCCAGAGTTGAAGAGAGAGAGAAAGGACCAGAGAAAATATTTGAAGAGATTATAGTTGAAAACTTAACTTAATGAAAACATGGGAAAAGAAATAGCCACCCAAGTCCAGGAAGAACAGCGAGTCCCATACAGGATAAACCCAAGGAGAAACACGCCGAGACACACAGTAATCAAATTGGTAAAAATTAAAGACAAAGAAAAATTATTGAAAGCAGCAAGGGAAAAATGACAAATAACATACAAGGGAACTCCCATAAGGTTAACAGCTGATTTCTCAGCAGAAACTCTACAAGACAGAAGGGAGTGGCATGATATACTTAAAGTGATGAAATGGAAGAAACTACCACCAAGATTACTCTACCCAGCAAAGATCTCATTCAGATTTGATGGAGAACTCAAAAGCTTTACAGACAAGCAAAAGCTAAGAGAATTCAGCACCACCAAACCAGCTCTACAACAAATGCTAAAGGAACTTCTCTAAGTGGGAAACATAAGAGAGGAAAACCCCAAAAAATTAAGAAAATGGTCACAGGAACATACATATCGATAATTACCTTAAATGTGAATGGATTAAATGCTCCAACCAAAAGATACAGGCTTGCTGAATGGACACAAAAACAAGACCAATATATATGCTGTCTACAAGAGACCCACTTCAGCCTTAGGGACACATACAGACTGAAAGTGAGGGGATGCAAAACGATATTCCATGCAAATGGAAATCAAAAGAAAGCTGGAGTAGCTATACTCATATCAGATAAAATAGACTTTAAAAAAAAAGAATGTTACAAGAAAAAAGGAAGGACACTACATAATGATCAAGGGATCAATCCAAGAAGATATAACAATTATAAATATATATGCACCCAACATACGAGCACCTCAACACATAAGGCAACTGCTAACAGCTATAAAAGAGGAAATCGACAGTAACACAATAATAGTGGGGGACTTTAACACCTCACTTACACCAATGGACAGATCATCCAAAATGAAAATAAATAAGGAAACAGAAGCTTTAAATGACACAACAGACCAGATGGATTTAATTGATATTTATAGGACATTCCATCCATAAAACAGAAGATTACACTCCCTTCTCAAGTGCGCATGGAACATTCTCCAGGATAGATTACATCTTGGGTCACAAATCAAGCCTCAGTAAATTTAAGAAAATTGAAATCATATCAAGCATCTTTTGTGAACAAAACACTATGAGATTAGAAATGAATTACAGGGAAAAAAACGTAAAACACACAAACATATGGTGGCTAAACCATACGTTACTAAATAACCAAGACATCACTGAAGAAATCAAAGAGGAAATCAGAAAATACCTAGAGACAAATGAAAATGAAAACATGACAACCTATGGGATGCAGCAAAAGCAGTTCTAAGAAGGAAGTTTATAGCTATACAAGCCTACCTCAAGAAACAGGAAGAATGTCAAATAAACCATCTAACCTTACACCTAAAGGAACTAGAGAAAGAAGAACAAACAAAACCCAAAGTTAGCAGAAGGAAAGAAATCATCAAGATCAGAGCAGAAATAAATGAAATAGAAACAAAGAAAACAATAGCAAAGATCAATAAAACTAAAAGCTGGTTCTTTGAGAAGATAAACAAAATTGATAAACCATTAGCCAGACTCATCAAGAAAAAGAGAGGACTCAAATCAATAAAATTAGAAATGAAAAAGGAGAAGTTACAACATATACCACAGAAATACAAAGCATCCTAAGAGACTACTACAAGCAGCTCTATGCCAATAAAATGGACAACCTGGAAGAAATGGACACATTCTTAGAAAGGTATAACCTTCCAAGACTGAACCAGGGAGAAATAGAAAATATGAACAGACCAATCACAAGTCATGAAATTGAAACTGTGATTAAAAATCTTCCAACAAAAAAAAGTCCAGGACCAGATGGCTTCACAGGTGAATTCCATCAAACCTTTAGAGAAGAGCTAACACCCATCCTTCTCAAACTCTTCCAAAAAATTGCAGAGGAAGGAACATTCCCAAACTCATTCTATGAGGCCACCATCACCCTGATACCAAAAGCAGACAAAGATACTACAAAAAAAGAAAATTACAGACCAATATCACTGATGAATATAAATGCAAAAATCCTCTACAAAATACTAGCAAACAGAATTCAACAACACATTAAAAGGATCATACACCACAATCAAGCGGGATTTATCCCAGGGATGCAAGAATTCTTCAATATACGCAAATCAATCAATGTGATACACCATATTAACAAATTGAAGAATAAAAACCATATGATGATCTCAATAGATGCAGCAAAAGCTTTTGACAAAATTCAACACCCATTTATGATAAAACCTCTCCAGAAAGTTGGCAGAGAGGGAACCTACCTCAACATAACAAAGGCCATATACGACAAACCCACAGCAAACATCATTCTCAATGGTGAAAAACTGAAAGCATTTCCTCTAAGATCAGGAATGAGACAAGGCTGTCCACTCTCACCACTGTTATTCAACATAGTTTTGGAAGTCCTAGCCACGGCAATCAGCGAAGAAAAAGAAATACAAATTGGAAAAGAAGAAGTGAAACTGTCACTGTTTGCAGATGACATGATACTGTACATAGAGAATCCTAAAAATGCCACCAGAAAACTACTAGAGCTAATCAATGAATCTGGTGAAGTTGCAGGATACAAAATTAATGCACAGAAATCTCTTGCATTCCTATACATTAATGATGAAAAATATGAAAGAGAAATTATGGAAACACTCCCATTTACCATTACAACACAAGGAATAAAATACCTAGGAATAAATCTACCTAGGGAGACAAAAGACCTGTATGCAGAAAACTATTAAGATACTGATGAAAGAAATTAAAGATGATACCAACAGATGGAGAGATATACCATATTCTTGGATTGGAAGAATCAATACTGTGAAAATGACTATACTATCCAAAGCAATCTACAGATTCAATGCAATCCGTATCAAATTATCAATGGCATTTTTTACGGAACTAGAACAAAAAATCTTAAAATCTGTATGGAGACACAAAAGACCCCAATTAGCCAAAGCAGTCTTGAGGGAAAAAAAATGGAGCTGGAGGCATCAGACTCTCTGACTTCAGACTATAGTACAGAGGTACAATAATCAAGACAATATGGTACTGGCACAAAAACAGAAACATAGATCAATGGAACAAGATAGAAAGCCCAGAGATAAACCCACGCACCTATGGTCAACTAATCTATGACAAAGGAGGCAAAGATATACAATGGAGAAAAGACAGTCTCTTCAATAAGTGGTGCTGGGAAAACTGTACAGCTACATGTAAAAGAATGAAATTAGAACACTCCCTGTCACCATACACAAAAATAAACTCAGAATGGATTTGAGACCTAAATGTAAGACCAGACACTATAAAACTCTTAGAGGAAAACATAGGAAGAACACTCTTTGACATAAATCACAGCAAGATCTTTTTTGATCCACCTCCTAGAGTAACGGAAATAAAAACAAAAATAAACAAATGGGACCTAATGAAACTTCAAAGCTTTTGCACAGCAAAGGAAACCATAAACAAGACAAAAAGACAACCCTCAGAATGGGAGAAAGTATTTGCAAACGAATCAACGGACAAAGGATTAATCTCCAAAATATATAAACAGCTCATGCAGCTCAATATTAAAGATACAAACAACCCAATCCAAAAATGGGCAGAAGACCTAAATAGACATTTCTCCAAAGAAGATATACAGATGGCCAAGAAGCACATGAAAAGCTGCTCAACGTCACTAATTATTAGAGAAATGCAACTCAAAACTACAATGAGGTATCACCTCACACCAGTTAGAATGGGCATCATCAGAAAATCTACAAACAACAAATGCTGGAGAGGGTGCAGAGAAAAGGGAACCCTCTTGCACTGTTGGTGGGAATGTAAATGGATACAGCCACTATGGAGAACAGTATGGAGTTCCTTAAAAATCTAAAAATAGAATTACCATATCATCCAGCAATCCCACTACTGGGCATATACCCAGGGAAAACCATAATTCAAAAAGACACATGCACCCCAATATTCACTGTAGCACTATTTACAATAGCCAGGTCATGGAAGCAACCTAAATGCCCATCGACAGACGAATGGATAAAGAAGTGTGGTACATATATACAATGGAGTATTACTCAGCCATAAAAAGGAATGAAATTGAGTCATTTGTTGAGATGTGGATGGATCTAGAGACTGTCATACATAGTGAAGTAAGTCAGAAAGAGAAAAACAAATATCGTATATTAACGCATGTATGTGGAACCTAAAAAATGGTACAGATGAACTGATTTGCAGGGCAGAAGTTGATACACAGATGTAGAGAACAAATGTATGGACGCCAAGGGGGGAAAACCGCGGTGGGGTGGGGATGGTGGTGTGCTGAATTGGGCGATTGGGACTGACATGTATACACTGATGTGTATAAAACTGATGACTAATAAGAACCTGCACTATAAACAAACAAACAAAAAAACAACTAATACTAAACTTTCTTTGGGTTATTTGTATGGAAATATGTTAATATAAATGTTTCAGACAGTACATGAAATTTCTAAAAATCTTATATGTTCTGGTATAATAAGTCATAATTCTAGTTATTACTTTAAAATGTACATCTCAGAAATAACTAAATTTCCTTGTCAATTGCATTATTATGAACTTTCATCAAATCTTTAACCGTGGTCATGTTTAAGTCTTTTGTCATTTGCAGACAGTTCTGGGTGTACTCTGATGCTTCTGCAAATATATTCCTATAAAAGGGTTTCATGTTCAAGGAATTCATGGAAAAGACTCTGACAAGTACAGGTTTCTGGTAACTGACTATACTGCTGAGCTGAATGAATAAGCATTTTCAGAACTCTAATGGAAAGCTGATGAATTCATAAAAGTGCTAACAAAATATCAAGATGAAAAAGAAATTAATTACATGGGACTGAGTGAACTGATGATGATTATAATTTTTGTGACTTTCTGTTTGAATAAAAAAAAATGGGGATTAAAAGAAAATAAAAATAAAAAAGACATGGGCATAAATGAGGGACTCACAATACTTATAGGAGGGTAAGAACCCATGTATGGGGTGGGGAGGAGGTTGAACTTGGACAATTTCTTAGAGGAGATAGTATTCTAGCATTCTTAGTTGAAACTTGAAGTATTTAGTACATTTTAAATATAATTTCCCATGCATGGGGAATAGCATAAAGCAGTTAGGAAAGAGAGAGTCTGGAAATCCCAGGGAAAATTCTGGGATTTTAAATAGTCCAGTTTGATGAAAGAAATGGGTAAGAGGATAATGAAAGATCTGGCTACAAGGGTAGGCTGGGGATATGTTGAGAAAGTTGGATTTCATTTTGTGGTAAACCCCAGATTTTTGAGCAGAGAAATAATGCATAATTATGTATGCAATTATGGGTGACAGGAATATTCAAACATCATCCACAGTTCTTAATATATAATTAAAATATATTTTTTTCACTCATAAATTACAGGGAATCTTTAATAAAACATATGTACAATAAATAATTCACACTTAAAAATGTTTCATGTGACAGTTTCATGCCTTTTCAACAGAAGAGGCCACAATACCAGGAAAATCAGAAGGCAGTCTCAATAACTCTTCTACTTCTTCTTGCAAAGCCTCTGCTTTCTCATGCAACAGCAACTACAATAAAAAATCAAGACATGAGGCAAAAACACCAATTTCTAGAGAACTGCTAACATTTTACCACCATCTGTTTGACACCTGAATCCTTACATACCACCAAACTAGA
Source organism: Delphinapterus leucas (assembly GCF_059928025.1). Classification (NCBI taxonomy): domain Eukaryota; kingdom Metazoa; phylum Chordata; class Mammalia; order Artiodactyla; family Monodontidae; genus Delphinapterus; species Delphinapterus leucas. Next base: position 97,142,286 of record NC_143133.1, read on the forward strand.
CATTAAAACTAATAATGAGATTGAAAAATGGCCACTTAAGAACAAGTGATTACAATTAATGAAGCTGAGACATTTAGTTAAAGCCATTTTAGCTGATCACTGCATTTGGTATACCAAAAATAAGGGAGCTTTAATACTCTCAAAGATTTGTTTTACTGAAGACTCAGCCACTTAAAAATTAACTTTTAATCTATAAAATTTAAGACAATTTTGCAAAAATTTAATTAGTTCTTAAAAATGTTATCCTTTATATATGGATTTTACTATTCCTCAAAGTTTAGTATGCCATCTTTTAAAAGCTTATCAGTGTTTCAAAGAAAAGTTTTATTCAAACTCCTAAAATTAATATGGCTAACTTCAAAAGAAGCATAATGAGCAAAGAAAGTATTTCTAAACCCAGTGCATAGTGGATGTCAATGAATATTTGCTGAATAACGATTTCTCCCCTTTCTTTAAAAAAGCCAGAAATAAAATATTCATATTTGTTGCATCTGGGTTTTGAGTATATTGGTGTGAAATATTTGCACTATTTCTCTTATAACATTTTTATGATAAAAAGGTCAGCAAAATCACACAGAGGAAAAAAACCACTCTCTACCAATTTGATATAAAGCATAGCATTATTTAGCACTATATAAAGGAGTCTAAAATGTAATTAGGATGTATATGTATAACTGACACTTTGCTGTATAGCAGAAATGAACACAACATTGTAAATCAACTATACTCCAATAAAAATTAATTAAAAAAAGAAATTTCAAATATAAAAAAAAAATAAAGCAATGAAGTCAAGGAAAAAAAAATGTAATTAGGTAAGCTTTCCAGTAACTGAGGTAATGGTGACCCTGCAAAATGAATCTACCAACACATCCTGTAAGCACTCTACAGATCACAAAGGACAGTAAGTAAACCATACAAAACTCACATGTCAACATTACTAGAATACGGAGAACACCACGAACATCAAATGACTTGAAGTGTTCTGTTTACCCCTTAGAGGCCAACTAGTAACCTCTGTTACTAATTCTTTTTTTTTTTTAATTTATTTTATTTTCATTTTTGGCTGTGTTGAGTCTTCATTGCTGACTAATTCTTTATATTAAGCTTTCCTGTTCAAATTACTGGGTGGTTTCTGTTCCTAATGATTAGACCCTGACAGATACAACCAGAAAGTAAGAAAGTACACCAATAATGATGGGGACACGCCAAAAAGACACAGGAGCCAGTCTGCAGGGGCTCTTCCTGGCCAACTCTGAGACCATTTGAGTATCAAAATAAGTATGAACCCATCATTCACTCTGATATAAATAAATGAATTAAAAGATAAATGAGGAAGGAATAACTTTTCCTCATAGTAAAATGCCAATAAAAAATATAGAGGGAACAATGGAGCTAGAAAATCACCACTTGACAAACATCATAGAAATAACTGAGGCAAAAATCATCAATGAATGCTAAAACAAGTGTGTGAAAGTTTAATGAAGAATAGGATATCTACATAGTCTCAAAGTATCCACTCCAAAAATACTAATAAAAAGGGAAAAATAATAATTTTACAGTGGAAAAGCTTGCCAGATGACACTTCCTTAACCAAATGATCAAAGTCATTATCAGTAATGTGATAAAGTGACATCCTGTGGCTCCTGATCTGATGTACTAAGGACATACAACTTTTTTGTGGCATTCCTGCAAAAACCTGTTTAACCTCAGTATAATCCTAACTGTTTTCCTTACTTCCATCCCCTATTTGCAACCTCTAACCCACTCTTCTACTCAAAATCCTGCAAGGAATATCCATTTTACTCTTTCAAGCTTACTGGAAAAGCAGAAAGGATGGTGGGAAGGAGAGCGTGTACCTCAGTCCATAAGATGGAAGCTATATATTAAGACTGGCTGAGCAATTAGACAGGGGCAGTATGGATCCTTGGACACACAACTGATTCCTCGTATCAGCTGCGAACACTAATAAAACTTTAACATTTAAAGTCGCTTATTTTGGCCATCGTTACCGCAGCTCCATTTGTATCCTTAATAACATATAGTGTAACTCTATAGTCCTGCTCTACTACTTACTGACTAGCTGTGTTTCCTTGGGTAAATCAATTTCTTTAAATCTTATTTATTTATTAATAGATTTAATTAATTAATTTATTTATTTTTGGTTGCGCTGGGTCTTTGTTGCTATGCACGGGCTTCCTCTAGTTGCTGAGAGTGGGCGCTACTCTTTGATGTGGTGCGAAGCCTTCTCATTGAGGTGGTTTCTCTTGTTGCCAAGCATGGGCACTAGGTGCGCGGGCTTCAGTAGTTGTGGCTCGCGGGCTCAGTAGCTGTGGCTCGTGGGCTCTAGAGTGTAGGCTCAGTAGTTGTGGCGCACAGGCTTAGATGCTCTGTGGCATGCGGTATCTTCCCGGACCAGGGCTCAAACCTGTGTCCCCTGCATTGGCAGGCAGATTCTTAATGACTTCGCCACCAGGGAAGCCCCAATTTTATTTATTTATTCAAGTATTTGCTAAATATCTACTATAGGCTGAATACTGTGCTAGGTGCTACAGAAATGGAAATAACTATAACTTCATTCCTATCAACCCAAAGAACTCCTAATCTAATGGAACAAGTTTTAGTGTCTTCATTTGTAAATTGAATGTAACACCAACTCTGCCCACCTCAGAGGATTGTTGTAAAGATCAATCAAAGCAATACAAACAATGTGAGCACTATTCACAAAGTAAGATGTAAATTTACTTTTCAGCCATTTCTGATCTATATATGACAATAGTATAACGATGAAGTTAAAAAACAAAAACAAAAAACTATGAGATTTCAGACCACAAGGATAGAACTATACTTGAGATCAAGAAGGAAATAATCCCAAACTGTTGTGTAATGGATTTACCCACATGGAGCAGGAGGGTAATGACAAACTGGATTGCATCTAGCAAAGGGTGACCAGTATAGTGAATAGCCTAAAACTAGGTTATTTACTACAGGTGAAAGAAACAGAAAAGATAAGCCCTTGGAGGCAAGAAGAGCCATTTTCAAGTATGTGAAAAGCTACCAAATGAACAAAGCAACAGTCTAGTTCCACAGGGTAGTACTCTATGATGCCATGGTAGACATTTTAACACAGCCTCATTATATTGGGATGCTCTTTGTAACACTAGGGGTCCAAAAATAGAACTACTTAATTTTTGAGGTTGTAGGTTCCTTGTCAGTGAAGGTGTTGGGGATGCTGAGGAAAGGACTTCTGTGCCAAGAGTAGCGGGAGGCAGAGTTCAGCGAGTTCCAGAGTTCCTCGTACTTCAATGAACTCTTGAAAGTGTCTTTATTTTTTAGGAGATCCTTTTCCTCCTTTTAGCAAACCTTGTATCATAACACGTGTATTATTTTTAGCCACATATTGTGAGTATAAACTTTTGCATATATAGTTAAACGTTTTTGCTTTTATATTCTAAAGTATAAGGAGATTACACTACAAAATATCATAAAGATTGGGCTTCCCTGGTGGCGCAGTCGTTAAGAATCTGCCTGCTAATGCAGGTGACGCGGGTTTGAGCCCTGGTCCATGAAGATCCCACATGCTGTGGAGCAACTAAGCCTGTGCGCCACAACTATTGAGCCTGCGCTCTAGAGCCCACGAGCCACAACTACTGAAGCCCACGCGCCTAGAGCCCGTGCTCCACAACAAGAGAAGCCACCGCAATGAGAAGCCCGCGCACCGCAAAGAAGAGTAGCCCCCACTCGCCGCAACTAGAGAAAGCCTGTGCACAGCAACAAAGACCCAACACAGCCAAAAATTAATTAATTAAAGAAATATATATATATCATAAAGATTAAAAAATAGTTTGCTTACCTTGGCTGATGAAACAATTTGCTTGGCCTGGCGTCTTGATAAATGATCAATTGTTTTTATCAGCACTTCAGGATTTGCATTAGCTAAGTGCATTAGACTTTTATAACCTGCATTGTATAACTGTCTTGCTCGACCCTGAAAAGTATTACAAAAATCATTAGGATCAGAATTTGGGATTAGGAAAAAGTAATTAAGTGTCTTACTGAAGGGAAAAAATTCACTTGCAGAGACAGGAATAAACTAAGATAATAAATATGAAGAGATAACACATCAGAATCCCAAGGAATTTTAAAAGATGCATTTGGGTCGTTCCAATCTGACTGCAAGATAGCTAGTTTTCTGTGCAGCTTAAGTGAGCTGATGTGTGCTGCAATCAGAAATAAGAAACCCATTAGGGCACTTAGGCTAGGGGCATCCCCAACCAAATGTTTTAGTCCAGTATCCCTAAAATGTTCTTACCATCTACTCAGGGGACCTCTGAGGTAGGGGTGTGTGTCTGCATTCCCAAACAGAACTCCTCTGATTTAAGAACTGAATAACAGAGGATAAACTGAAATCAAGGGTTGGTCATAAATAGAAAGCTAAGAAACCAGCTGAGGATACTTTCTCCTCACTCCCTTAGAAAATGTAAATGACCCTCACTGCCACCAAGTCACCACCACCTTCAACAAGCACTGTTTAAACTGACAGAAGGTGATTCTTCACTGGAGTAGAGGAAGGAAGGGATGTTAAGAATGACACATATACTTGGGAAGAGTCACCCCATCCCTACTGTTATTTTTTCCCATGAATGTGATTTTTCATCAGAACTTTTTCCAGATTAACAGGGATTTCTGGGAGACCATGGCAGCAATTAATTAAAAAAAAAAGATACCCATGATAAATGAACAATAAGGTTATTGTCACTTATCCTGTGACATGACAGTAAAACCTGATTTTTCTGTTAGTTGAAATCATCTCAGGTGGGAAACTGGGAGGCTACTAACCTCTAAAACTCCAGTCACTTCCATGAGAGGGATTAGCTCTGCCTTTACACAGTAAGTCAACTTCTTGGTAAGTTCTACCAAAAGGGCTCTATAAACCCAGAACTCCTCAAGTTCCTGCAGAACACAAAGAAATATGCAGAATTTAAATCTGGTAAGTTATTTCAAAATCTAGTTTGCATGGTAGAGGGCTCAGAGAGGACTCTCCCTTCTGTAAATTCTGGAAGTTGGGTTAAGCCAGAGATGAACAATGACTCCAAGCAAAATTATTACAAGGAAACATGGCAGAGACTGAGGAATTTGATGGAATGGTTTTAGGATGAGGAAAAAGATTGAAAATTGAAAAATAAACAACTATACCCCAATTAAAAAATAAAAAAGAAAAAGAAGTCAATAAGAAGAGTTCTATTCATCTTTATCAAAACATCAGCAAGTGATTGCACAGTTTTTCTTTCCCAAATGATTGAAAACAATTCCTACCTCTGGAAATTTATCCTGAAGACAAAATACTGAATATGGAAGGATTCAAATACAAGATGATGCTCAGTGTAGCAATATTTAAAATAGTATTAGAAACCATGAGTTGGTAATTCTTAAAGCTGGGTGGGTAAATGGGTATTCATTACATTACCTTGTCTTTTTAAATATAGGGTTGAAATTTTCTGTAATAGTAGTTTGGTTTTTTTTTTTTTTTTAAGTTTCCTTTCTAACCTTTGGGTATCACTGTGAGCATTTGTGATGCATGGAACAACATTAGCTAGCTACTTTGTGACCTACTACTTTCCTACTATTAGGAAAGTAGTCAATGCACTAGCATGGCAGCAAAAAAAGAAGAAAAGAAAACCTTGAATAGAACTACTGAATCAATCAATCCTAAACTGCCTTAGCTCTGGCTTTCCTGCTACATAAGATATTTATTTTTCCTTATTTAAATTTCTATGGAATTTTTCTGTTACTTGCAGTTAAAAGTATCTTAACTAATATGATCGGTATACTATTTTATTCCACTTACATAACTTTTTTTGTTGTTGTTTTTATTTATTTATTTTTGGCTGTGTTGGGTCTTTGTTGCTACACGTGGGTTTTCTCTAGTTGCAGCGAGCAGGGGCTACTCTTCACTACAGTGCATGGGCTTCTCAGTGTGGTGGCTTCTACTGTTGCCGAGCACGGGCTCTAGGTGCACGGGCTTCAGTATTTGCAGCACGCAGGCTCAGGAGTTGTGGCTTGTGGGCTCTAGAGCACAGGCTCAGTAGTTGTGGTACACAGGCTTAGTTGCTCCATGGCATGTGGGATCTTCCCAGACCAGGGATTGAACTCATGTCCCCTGCATTGGCAGGCAGATTCTCAACCACTGAGCCACCAGGGAAGTCCTACATAACTTTTTATAAAGAAAAAAATGCTTTAAAATATTGAAAATACATTCATGAGAGTTGTCGGGTAGACTGACCCTAGGATCAACCATCAAATTATAGTTGCTTTTGAAGTTCAACCTATAGATTCTTTCACTTGAACAATTCTGTAAGGCTCACATCCTTATAGTTCTATGTAAAACAAAGGGATAGAATTATCAGGGAACACCTTTTTAAATATGAAGAACAAACATAGTAAACTTAAGAAAATACATTTTAAAGGCCAGCTTCTCCTTATTATCCATAATGTTTGTGTACTGATTAGCTACCATGTAATTAGGGAATATAAGCTAAAATTTAAAAATCAGCATAAATTAAAGGTATTTAAAAGGTAAATTTGCTAAAATAATTATCATTTAATCCAAAGCCAAGTAGTTTTGGATTATTTACTCCATTAACATATATGATAGAACTAATTGCCCTATACACACACAGAATATGGAGGCTTAAGATAGTGCAAATGAAGTAGATTTTAAGTTTAAAAGTAGAATTCATTGTGGAAAAAATAAAAAAAAATAAGTACAGAAAAAAAAAGTACAGAAACAAATATTACTATGCCACCCCAAAATAATAAATTTCAATGCAGCAAAAATGGCTTATCTTATAAACTCATCAAAAAACTGTCTGGGTAGAAAACTCTGGTAAGCTTTGTTGTGTTATTTAAGGAAATTCTGAAAGCTTCTTTTAGTAAAGTCTTAAATATATCGATCTCAAATGCATATGGCCAAAATTAAGTTTTCTTCTTTATTTTATAAAACACACATTTGATGTAGAAACTGACATAGCTGCTTGACACTGGAAGCAAAAATGGGAAATTACTGTTGTAATCAAAAGAACATGGTACTGAGTAGTCAGGTATCTGCTGGAATATTGGTAACATACCAATCAAACACTTTACACAGTTGCCACTCATGAGAAAGACACTCACACAGAATCTACATCAATGGAGAAAAGTTATTTTAAGAGTTGATTCCAGGGACTTCCCTGGTGGTCCAGTGGTTGGGAATCCACCTTTCAATGCAGGCAACACGGGTTTGATCCCTGATTGAAGAGCTAAGATCCCACATGCCACAGGGCAACTAAGCCCTCATGCCACAACTACTGAGCCCTCATGCCACAACTAGAGAGAAGCCTGTGTGCCACAACAAAGAGCCCACGTACTGAAATGAAAGATCCCTCATGGTGCAACTAAGACCCAATGCAACCAAAAATAAAGAAAGAAAGAAAAGAAAAAACAACAACAACAAAAAGAAAGAGTAGAAAAAAAAAGAGTTGATTCCAAATACTTGAAACTATTAATGATAGTTCTAAAAGTAGGGATAACTAAGGACTTCCTACTTGTTCATTATGTTTTAGTTGATTCTGTCATTCTGTAATACCTTTATTACATGCATGTATATAGTATTTTTGTAAGTGGATAAAAACAAAGATATTTTAAACAAATTTTGAGTGCTTTGTAATAACAGAAGAAACAAGAGAACATATTGACTAACTGGTTTTTGAGTTCAGTAACAGTTAAAACAGAAGATGCACACAGCATATATCATCTATTTAATGGAATTACCTCACAGAAGTGTAACACACAAGAGGAGAATGCGGCAGCTCCAGAGAGAAGGTTTTGTATATATCCTCGAGGCATATTGAATTTTTCAGACACACTCCAAATGTTGGTCTCTTTGAGCAAGGTATAAAGAACGAAAGACAGGTATAGTCTGTTGACAATATTCTTGTCCACCTTCTAGAAAGACACAAGTAAGTTTATGTATTGGACCTGCTAAAAAATGTACATTACATTCAAAATGGACAAAAGGTAAAGAGCATGAAGTTGAACCACAGGAGAGCAAGGATAGAATGGTTCCACAGAAATAAATCTAAGTTCTAACAAACGTACTTTAGATTAGTTCAAATTACCATTTTTCTGAGTGTAAAAAAAGAGATATACCAAATTGTTCCCAATTTAAAGTTCCTTCTATAGGGAGTGTAGTGAGTTGAATTGTTCCCCAAAAAAGATATGCTCAAGTCTTAACCCCTGGTACCTTTGAATGTGACCTTGTTTGGAAATAGGATCTCTGCAGATGTAATTACTTAAGGATCTTGAGATGAAATCATCCTGGATATACAGGAGGCCCTTAAGGGCCCATTATTCAATGACTGTCATCCCTTACAAGAGAGACGACACAGAATGACACAGAGTAGGCAATGTGAAAATGGAGGCAGACTTTGGAGGGATGCATCTACAAGGATTGCCTGCAACCACCAAAAGCTAGGAGAGAGGCAAGATGGTTTCTTCCTCAGAGCCTCCAGAAGGAACAGCCCTGCCAGCGTCTTGATTTCAGATCTCTGGCCTCCTGAACTGTGCCAGAATACATTTCTGTTGTTTTAAGACACCTGGTTTGTGCTAATTTGTTATGGTAGCCTTAGGAAAGAATACAGGAAGGAAAGGAATTGGGGAAACCTTTACATTTACTGTAGTATTTATAGGTGGTATATATATGTGTGACTGTGATTATAAATTAGACAAACTCATTTGTTTAGATAAATATGTTAGTAAGTCTACAAAGTAAACACTAGATTCTATGATTTCCACATGGTCATGGTAAATAATTAATGTTTCCAAAGTTAAAACACTGAAAGAAAAATGCTTCCTGTAGTTGACTATTTCTATTCTGTTATGTGCTTTTGCCTGTGGTGCCTAGTGATTATTTTTTGGGTAAAGCATTTCATAGTTAATATTAAGCTAACTCAGAAACTGAGTAACTCATGCTTAAAATCAGAGGAAAAAAAAGATGAATTTTAAAGAGAAGAAGTAGGTTTAAAATATAAAATTATATCCTTTACTACAGTAAAAGAATGTTTAAGATGAGAACTTAGGGTGGCACATTGAAGGATATAAGAATTACAGATTCTGCATGTTGTACTGGATCACCCTTTTAAAAAGCATTAAGCTGAAAAAGCATGATAGCTGAAAAACAAGTAGGAAAAGATTACCTTTTAATTTCCCAATTTTAGTGCATCTTCATTATTAACTATAAATTGAGTCAATGTAGATTTTGCTTAGAATGTATTTTCTAAGCCAAGAAAAACGATGTGATTATATTACATGGCAAGATAAGCCACATCATGCCAATTTCAAGATTTTTACAAAAAATGTTTAAAGGTCTTTTTCAGTGTGAAGACATCAATTAGATTCTAAGTAAACATCATGTTCTGCAGAAGTTTTTTAAAAAGATACTTCTAAAGCACTGAAATAGTAACTAACCCATTTGTAATTAAGACAAATCCATGCCTATACTATTTAAAATATTTAATTATCAATTGAACATTTATTGACTATATTTCATAAAGTGTAACAAAAATACATTTTGATTCAAGTTTTAAAAGATACATTATTCTAATAAGGTTTTATAAATGTTTATTATTTGGTAATGAGTTGCAAACTAATATAATTTTGTTTTTATTTTATATTTTAGAGTTTGATACAAAAGGCTTGTTTTAAGAAATATCTTTAGTCAACATTTTGAAGGCCTAAACAACATAGCCATTTCTGAGGTAAAAGACCCAATTTAAATATTGACAACATGAATACTGAAGTGATATATATTTATAATTTTATGATACATCAATACAGGGGACAGCTGCACAATTCAATTCAAATATAAGTAAACACCACCTTCCATTTTTCAAAATGAAATCAGTAAAATCTATATAAATTTTAAAGATATAGGGGAAATGGTAGGTAAGATAATTAGGTTTCAAGGAAGATTAGATTACCAAAGAAAATGAAAAATGAAAAAAAGTGTATTATGAGGTGGAAGATTATATGAACTTAAGGATTTTGAATGCATGTTTGCCACAGAATTATTTCCACTTCTCTTAAGGTTAGTGTGTACATTCAACACTTGCTTCATGTTTGTTGACTAAACTTTAAAACACAAAAATATAAGATATCACACAAGAGTATTGGCTTTTCCACTTCAACCTTCTAAAATGCTTTATGTACTTCAAGTACATTGGGAGTTCTTTGGGACAACAGCAACAACAAAAACAAAAATCCCAAACTCGTCCTATCTTAGAATCCCTGATACCAAGTAGAATGCTTAATAAAAAGTTTCTAGAAGATTTTTTTCTCCCTTTAACTGCACTTATTTCAGGATTCCATAATACTGTGAAAACATTTTACAAATATTTTACAATTTATATAATTTAAGCCATAATAAGTAGCCTAAGAAAAATAGATAAAATAAGGTTTACCTTTTCCTATGATAAAGACTTACATATGCATGACTATTTTAGAAATACAAAGGTACACAAAAATAGGGCCATCACACCACCCAGAAATAAATACTGTTTAAAAAAAATACCTAAATTTCTGGTCCTCAGATGTTTTAAATAGTAAAATGGGAATTATATTAAAGAGAAAAAAAGTGAACCAAAAGTATCAAGTCAACAAAGGAGATGATACAACAGCATTAATTTTGTTTTATGAACTTAAGTTATTTAGGAAGGAGAAAAAGACTATGGTACCTTCCTGATAGCTTGACCTGATGCTTTCTTCCCAATAAAGTTCTCAGAGACTCCAACCAGAACAGCCACATTTTGTTCTGCTGGGCTGAGCTGGCTGAACTACAGAGAAAAAGAGCATAAATATATAGAAAAATTAAATTGTAACTTTAAAAAGTCTGCCATTAATCAAATCCAGTATATAGTCATATCACACTTTCATTATTATAAAAGATATGAAAAACCCACATATTTTGTTTACAAATATTGCAAGCTTAAAAGATATAGTATTAAAATATTTGGGTTGGCCAAAAAGTTCGTTCGGGTTTTCCTGTAAGCTGTTACAGAAAAACCTGAACGAACTTTTGGGCCAACCCAATATAACAAACTTTAGTAGAATGACTTAAAGACACGGCCACAAATACTGTGACCATGGACTATGATTTCCATGGACTATGGGCTCATGTTTAATATGGGAGATGTCTGTGGGAAGAGAGAAGAGGGAAAGCTTTTGAAAGTAACTGCATTGTATAATACCACTTAGAAAAACTTAGAGTAACAATTTTAAAAAACGACATTAAAAAGAAAGTTAATTTCCTGCAATTAAAAGCTGCATATTGCTTCTGCCTAATATGTGTTCATGCATCTAGCCTGTTCACAGTAAAATCATAATAGACTGTACTCTACCACTTGGTTTTGTAACAAGTATGGCCAGTTCCACCTTGCTACTGTTGATAAAGATGATATTCCTTCTCAGGTATTAACATCACCTGGTTTGGTGTGACATGATGTGACATCATGTGTGACTGTAATAGAGCTTTCATGTAATTAAACTATCAATCATCAGGGATGGCTTTCATGGTTTTCTTTATATTCCAGGCATTATAAAATGTAGTGGTCACCAAATCATACGAGTAAACTACCTTTGGGGAAATGGGACCAGGGATGATCTTTTTTTCTTTTCTGCACCTTTCTTTATTTTTTTGATAATGAACATGTTTATATTTAACAGAAAATATTTAAGTGAAACAAACAAAAAATGTTATTGCCATATTACTACTTTAAAAATTCAAAGACAAAGGGCCCAATTTCAAATATATTTTAATAAAGAAAAAATGTGAATAATCACTTGACAAAAATCAAATCCTGATTCATTACTGTAGCCTGTATTGCAGAATCTTATTGTCTCACCTGCCTGAAGTATATCATCCAATCAGGGTGACACTGAGAAGCCATATCATAGGGAGTTGTTAGGTAAATTAGATGAAGAAGGCTTTCAAGCACAAGTCCTTCAAGACCTTTCTTCAAGTCTCTGTAGAGACTGTCACAATAAGCCAAATCTATAGCTCCTAAAAGAAAGACACAAATAGTTCATCTTTCATAATCACCAAAGGGGGAAAGAGGTGACTTTAAAGTAAGTCTAGTTTAGGAGTTAACTACAAAAGTCTTTAAAATCTCTTAATATGTAACTTAACACAACTATTTTGGAGGTCATTTTGATAGTATCCATCAGCATTTAATAAGTATATACCTTCTGACCCAACCCCTCTATTCTTGGGAATCTAACCCAGAGAAACATTTCCAAACATATCCAAAAATACATGAGCAGAGATGCCCAAGCAGCCTTGTTTATAATGGAGAAAAATCAGGAACACAGTAAATGTCCATCAATAGGGGAGTGGTGAAATAAATTATGGTATCCATACTATGGATGACTATTGTAGTAAAAGAAAAATGAGGTAGATTTAAAGGGATTAACATGTGAAGATGCTCATGATATTTTATAAGTGAGAAAAGCAAGCTCTGTGTGTGTGTGTATATATATATACATATATATATGTATATGTATATATACACACATATACACGTACACACAAAAATGTTTGGAAGGATATATGTATCAAATTGTTATGAAATTTACAGATAATGTCTGCAAAAATATATACCAAATTGTTATTCTTGGTAAGATATTATGATTTTATGACTGCTGAGGGAGGGGAGCATGAAGGAGGGATGACCACCCTTTTCTCCATATACCTCTACAGTACTCTAAATTACTTGTTTCAAAACACTTTTCAACTTTTTAAAGTTGAAGTAGTCCAACAGTTTGTACGATAAGATTAATATTATTAATATGAAATTACAAATCCAACTTAATATTACATAATAATTTCTATTTTTTCCAATGCATTTCCTCAGATTAGTAATGAGATTTAGGTAAACTCTTACCCTTAAAAGAAGCTCGTCCCAACTTTGTAATGTGAAAACTATATTGGAACTCTTCTTCCGACCCATGAATAGTGTCTTTTTGTAGAAGTCCTTTTTCTGTCAAAATAGTATCGTTTTGTAGGAGTCCTTTTTCTGTCAAGTATCTAAGTGATTCGACAGTTATTTCCCAGAGACTTCTTTCTTTCAACAAAATCTTCTGCTGAACACCAAAAAATGTACCACTCATAAAGTGATATATGTCACCGAGATTTGTTGCAATCTGAAACAATTCAGGACATCATTAGAGCATCTTCCCTAATTCAAGGCAACATTTTGAATGAATAATTAATCAAGATGATGACTCACTTCCATACCGCAAAGCTATTTAAATAAAAAGCTATTATAAAATCTACATAGTTGCATAAAGGTAATTTTATAACAACATTTTAAAATCAAAAGAAGAAAACAATTTAAGGGAGAAGATAGTTATCATATTCCTATTTTTTTTTTTTTTTTTTAATTTGTGGTACGCGGGCCTCTCACTGCTGTGGCCTCTCCCGTTGCGGAGCACAGGCTCCGGACGCGCAGGCGCAGCGGCCATGGCTCACGGGCCCAGCCGCTCTGCGGCATGTGGGATCTTCCCGGACCGGGGCACAAACCCGTGTCCCCTGCATTGGCAGGCGGACTCTCAACCACTGCGCCACCAGGGAAGCCCCATATTCATACTTATAATAAAAACATCTACACATTTCTCATTCAAAAACCCCTTAGGGGAACACTCTTGCACTGCTGGTGGGAATGTGAATTGGTTCAGCCACTATGGAGAACAGTATGGAGGTTCCTTAAAAAACTACAAATAGAATTACCATATGACCCAGCAATCCCACTACTGGGCATATACCTTGAGAAAACCGAAATTCAAAAAGAGTCATGTACCAAAATGTTCATTGCAGCTCTATTTACAATAGCCCGGAGATGGAAACAACCTAAGCGCCCATCATCGGATGAATGGATAAAGAAGATGTGGCACATATATACAATGGAATATTACTCAGCCTTAAAAAGAAATGAAATTGAGCTATTTGTAATGAGATGGATAGACCTAGAGTCTGTCACACAGAGTGAAGTAAGTCAGAAAGAAAAAGACAAATACCGTATGCTAACACATATATATGGAATTTAAGGAAAAAAAATGTCATGAAGAACCTAGGGGTAAGACAGGAATAAAGACGCAGACCTACTGGAGAACGGACTTGAGGATATGGGGAGGGGGAAGGGTGAGCTTTGACAGGGCGAGAGAGAGTCATGGACATATACACACTAACAAACGTAGTAAGGTAGATAGCTAGGGGGAAGCAGCCGCAAGGCACAGGGATATTAGCTCGGTGCTTTGTGACAGCCTGGAGAGGTGGGATAGGGAGAGTGGGAGGGAGGGAGACGCAAGAGGGAAGAGATATGGGAACATATGTATATGTATAACTGATTCACTTTGTTATAAAGCAGAAACTAACACACCATTGTAAAGCAATTATACCCCAATAAAGATGTTTAAAAATAAATAAATAAATGCTTTTAAAAAAAAAAAAAAAAAACCCCTTAGGTTTTTGAATAATTTTTCACAATACCTCCAAAGCTGTGCTCTCTGTTTACTCCTCAATTATCACTAATTCCCACTTAGCCTCCTTCAGAAATCCTTCCTCCACCCCTTTCCAGCCACATGTGAAAACATTCTTTAGCTTTAAAAATTGTATTAAAAAAACAAACAAACACGGAAAACACAACTGAAAGCCTCCACTAAAACAGGATCAGGCGATACTTTCCTTGACATATTACCTAAAAATAGACAGCAGTTTTTTTACTGCTTTTTGTCTCTCTCATTCCCATCTCCTTTTCCTGTTCTTTTGCTGCCTTGTTTTTCCTCCCCACTTACTCACTATTTAAAACTTATAATGGCAATCATAAGTAATACTTAACTCATCACTTGATATTCAGATGTAGAGCTGTCTCTGAATCAGAATAATTTATATTAGCCAATTTCAATGAAATCAGCAAGTTATACTAAAATATAGTCAATCAATAAGCATATTTTTCTCTCTCACAACTCTGACGATATTTCAACTGGAAAACTTAACTAGTAATTTCATATTAAACCATTATAAGCGATAACAGAAAATAAAACGGAGCACAGACATTTCCTATTGTTTCTCCTTTTAATAAAAATCATTCTTAATATAGTATTCATTCAGGCCAAATTGTACTTTTAAGATACTCAGTTTGTAGATTATCAACATACTTAGTTTCTATATTGTTTTTTGGTTGGCCGATTACAGTTAACCGTGGGAGTAAACAAACAAACAAAATCCTTTACTTGATCCTTCTGGCGACCAACAGGTTACCTTTCTAGCCCTCTGTGAAAACTTTTAGACATAGTGGTTTAAACCCACTGGTAGAGCCTCTGCTTCTGGCTTCTCAAAGCTGGGTTCTTCACTGTTGCCCCAACCTGCAAGTTCAGCCATGACCAACTCCAAAGTCAACCCATTCATTAATTCAAGTGTTTACCAAGTGCCAACCACATGCCAGGCACTGTGCTAGTCACTGGGATTCAGTGATAAATGAGAATACATGTGGATCCTGCTGTCACAGGGCTTACATTCCACTGGGGTAAAGTTATTAGCCAAATAATGGCACTAACAAGAATACGACTACAAACTGATAGGTGCTATTAAAGGAAAGAATGTGTTTCTACAAAGCATACAATAGACTGACTGGACTCAGTGGCAAAGGAAGGCTTCCCTGAGGAAGTGGTGGTGAAGTGAAAGTCTCACCGTTAAGTGGGAGTGGGTGAGGGTGAAACTGGAGACGGGGAGGTAAGAAGGGCGAGTCCCAGGCTTACGGAACACTGCAGTAGGAGCAAGTATAGAATGTTTGAGAAATGTAATAGAAGGCCAGTATGTCTGGAGTACAGAGTATATGAAGGCTGGTGAGAGATGAGGATGAAGAGACAGGCAGAGGCCAAATCTACCACAGTAGACCATGATAAGGAATTTGGGCTCTATCCTAACAGCAACGGGAAACAACCAGTGACAAATTTTAAGCAGAAGGGGGTGACACATTCGGATTTTATATTTTGCGAAGATCAGTCTATTGAAGAATTACTTGGAGGGGATGTGGGAAGGCAGGGCAGACAGAGTGAATGCAAAGAGACCAACTGGGAGACCATTACAGTGATCCAGGCAAGACCGCAGTAGTATGCACCAGAGTGTGCAAGCAGCCTACATAACCTACCTTTTTGCCTTGGATTCTTTTTTTGTGAAAGCACAGTTATATTACTTTATTCAAAGGTATGCAAAGATCAGAGATAAAACATATAAAGTGTCTAGCAGAGCATCTGAAACATAGTTGTGAGAAACAATAATTGGAGGCTCCCTGTATCCCATGGCCCAACAACTGTTATGATCTCTTATTAATTCCTGGAGTTTCCATCTCTTCCATCAAACCCTGGACCTAGTCTCTCCAGGGATGCCCACCTCTACCTCCTGCCTCCTGACCTCACACTGCCCTTCTTGCCTCTCACCCCTATCCCACCTGGTTGTTCCTGTTCAGAGGACTTGACTTCTGCTTCAGTTCTAACTCTAAAGATTTTTCCACTTCTCCACCCGGTCTGTAATTCCGGCCTCCTTCCACAACTAGAGCCCTGTTGTGAAGCCCTACCCCAAGGAGTAGGAGGAACCCTGATGGCCTGTCCTCCTCAGGACGGGGCCCCGTAGTCTCCTATGGGCAGGCTTGAAACAACAGCTGCCTATAGGCTAATCTCCTGAGCTGACTCTGCCTGGACTTCTTGCTGCTGTACTTCAATTGTTAAAACAGAATACAACGGTTGCATTGCCAGGCCCATAAAACCAGACTTTTGGGGCCAAGTCAGTTCCCCCAGGATTCCTGTACCTGAGTGCACTGGTCTCAGTGCACAGGGAGTGCACTGAAGTCCCAATTCCCTCCTAATTCCACTGCCTTTTGTGGATTCCTCACTCATGACATACTCATATTTGTCAGATGTATAAACATTTTCCTCCGCCTTTTCATTTGTTAAGCAGGGTCTTTTGAAGAGAATTTTAAAATAATGATGAAGCCTATTAAATTGATTTTTTTCTTTCATGGTTTATGGTTTTTGTTTCCCACGTAAGAAATCTTTGCCTACCCCAAGGTAACAAAATTTTTTTCCTAGATTTTCTTCTAGAAGTTTTATTTTAGCTTTTAGGTCTAGGTCTACGATCCATTTTGAGTTAATTTTTTTGGACAGTGGGAGGTAAGAGTTGGGGTTAATTTGTCTGTGGTTGTTCCATATTGGTATCTACTTGTTTCAGCACCATTTATTGAAAAAAAAATCCTTTCTCCATTTAAATACCTTGGCACCTTTGTTGAAAATGAATTGATCATATATGGGTCTAATTCTGGACTTACTGATCTATTGGTCTATATGTTAATCTTTGCACCAATATCACACTGTTTTTATTATTGAAGCTTTACAGTAAGTCTTGAAGTCAAGTTCTTTTACAAAACTATTTTTGGCTATTCTATTCCTTTGCATTTCCAAATAAATTCTAGTATCAGTGTGAAATTTCTACAAAAAAACCTGTTGAGATTTTGATTGGGATTGCACTGAATTTATAGGCCAATTTGGGAAGAAGTAACATCTGAACAAAAGTGAGTGTTCCAATTCATGAACATGCTATCTCTCTCCATTTATTTAGGCCTTCTTTAATTTCTCTCAGCAGTGTTTTATAGTTTTCAGTGTATAGGTCTGACACATATTAGTTAAATTTATCCCTAAGTATTTCATGTTTTTTTTTAATTTACTGTAAATGGAATTGTTTTTCCAATTATTTGCAGTGAGTATATAAAAATATAATTGAGTTTTGTACATTGACCTTGTATCCTGTGACACCACTAATTACACTCTGGTTTTTTGGACATTCCTTTGGATTTTTCTTGAATTCAATGCCATCAGCAAATAAGATAGTTTTAGTCTTCCTTTCTAAACTGTTTGCTTTATTTTTTCTTCCTGTCTTATTGTATTGGCTACAAGTTCTGATATATGTTGATTAGTAGGGTGAGAGCAGATTTCTTTTCCTGATCTTAGGGGAAAAAACATTTAGTTTTTCTCCATTAAGTGTGATGTTACCTGTAGTTTCTTTTTTTTTTAAATAAACAACCTTTATCAGATTGAAGAAGTTCTTTTCTACTCCTAGTATGTTGAGTTTTTATCATGAATGTTGAGTTCTGTCAAATGGATAATTATCAATACACTGATGAACTTTGAATGTTAAACCAACTTTGCATTATTGGAATAAATTCTGATTGATCATGGTATATTGTTCTAATAATGTATTGTTGTATTACTAGTACTTTGATATGGGTTTTTTTTTTTTTTTTTTTTGCAGTACGTGGGCCTCTCACTGCTGTGGCCTCTCCCGCCGCGGAGCACAGGCTCCGGACGCACAGGCCCAGCGGCTACGGCCCACGGGCCCAGCCACTCCGCGGCATGTGGGATCCTCCCGGACCGGGGCATGAACCCGCGCCCCCTGCATCGGCAGGCGGACTCAACCACTGCGCCACTAGGTAAGCCCTGATATGGGTTTTTATATGTATGTTTACCAGAGACATTGGCTTGTAGTTTTCTCTTCTTGTAATATCTTCATCTGGTTTTGGTATCAGCATAATGCTGGTCTCATAAGATAAGATGAGCAGTGTTCCATCTTCCTCTACTTTCTGAGAGAATGTGTGTATGACTGATATTATTTCTCCTTTAAATGTTTGTTAGAATTCACCAGTGAAGTCAGTTGGGCCTAGAGTTTTCTTTGTGGGAAAGTTCTAAATTATAAATTCAATTTCTTTAATAAATATAGGACTATTCAGATTTTTTATTTCTTCAGTCAATTTCGGGAATTGTGTCTTTCAAGAATTTTCCCCACTGGACTTCCCTGGTGTTGCAGTGGTTAAGAATCTGCCTGCCAATGCAGGGGACATGGGTTCAAGCCCTGGTTCTGGGAAGATCCCACATGCTGTAGAGCAACTAAGCCTGTGCGCCACAACTACTGAGCCTGTGCTCTAGAGCCCGTGAGCCACAACTACTGAACCCGCATGCCACAAATACTGAAGCACGCATGCCTAGAGCCCGTGCTCCACAAGAGAAGCCACAGCAATGAGAAGCCTGAGCACCTCAATGAAGAGTAGCCTCTGCTCGCCGCAACTAGAGAAAGCCCGCGCACAGCAACGAAGACCCAACACAGCCAAAATTAAATAAATAAAATAAGTAAAAAAAAAAAAGAATTTCCCCCATTTCATCCAAGTTGTTGAATTCATTTTTCAGTATTCAAGGATACAGCTATTCAAGGGTAATTCCTTACTACCTTTACTATCTCTGGGATATCCAGTGACGACCTTCCTTTCATTCCTGATATTGGTAATTTATGCGACTCTCTTTTCCTTCTGATCAATTCAATCAATAATCTTACTGATCTTTTCAAAGAACTAGCTTATGGTTTCATTAATATTTTCTCTTGTCTATTTTTTGTCATTGATTTCTGCTTTTATCTGTTATCATTTCCTTCCTTCTACTTACTTTGGGGCTTTTTGTTTTTTGTTTTAGCTTCCTAAGGTGAAACTTAGATCACTGACTTTGGATCTTCCTTGAATTTTAATAAGCATTTAAAGCTATAAATGTCCCCTTAAGCACTTCTTTAGCTGCCTGCCACTAATTTTGATATATCTGTTTTCATCTTCATTCCATTCAAGATATTTTCTAATTTCCCTTGTGATTTCTACTTTGACCATAAAAGTATGCTGTTTAATTTCCAAATATTTGGGTATTTTCCTGATACCTTTCTATTATTTATTCATTTTTAAATATTTATTTATTTATTTGGCTGCATCGGGTCTCAGTTGCAGCACGAGGGCTTAGATGCCCTGAGGCATGTGGGATCTTAGTTTCCCGACCAGGGATCGAACCTGTGTCCCTTGTACTGGAAGGTGGATTCTTAACCACTGGACCACCAGAGAAATCCCTACCTTTCTATTATTGATGTATACTATAATTCTGTTGTCATTAGATACCATTCTTTATAGGATTTCAATCCTTTAACTTTACTGATACTTATTTTATGGCCCAGAATATGGCCTATTTTGGTGAGTTTTCAAGTGCACTTAGTGAATGTTCCACATTCACAATGGCATACTGGAAAGAGTACAGGCCAGCAAGGCAGGAACCTGAATTATAATCTCATCTAAACAGAACACACTGAATGACCTTAAACCAATCACGAATTCTCTGTTACCTTATTCAATATATAAATGTAATAAGGCTCAATGATCTTCATGATCTCTTTCCCTTCTTTATTAATTCCTTGGCAACCCTCCAATTGCAGGTCTTTATTACATTATACATGGATTACTACAGTTGCTTCCAAACTAGCCTTGCAATACTTCTGCATACTATTATTCCCATTTTACAGATAAGGCAACTGAGTGAGGTTTAAGAGAGCGTTAGTAATTTACACAGGATAACAAGAGACAGGGCTGTGACCCAGACACAGATATGTGTGATATCAGAGCCCGTGCTCGAAACGACCACAGAACACTTTGACTATTACTCCACTGATAAGTGACTGTGTCACAACTCTTGAGTCTACTATTTAAGCACTCTCTCCTGTCTTCCCCAATCTACAGCACACACTCTGCCCCAACTTTTTCCACCCAACCTTCTACTCTTTGGTATCTTCAGCCCTACTCTACAGCTGACTGTTACCCCACATCATCTTAAAGTTTCTCATCTTTCATTCTATTTTAAGTACCGGGAATGGCTCATTCCTTCCCTCTGCTTATCTAAAACCTCTATCTCCTTCAATACCCAGCATTAATTCCTTTTCTTTCTTGTAGACTTTCACTCTTGTAAATGGCCAGGGGATACTGCAACGTTACACCATTCATCTGCAAGGTAATCAAAACCTGTCTCATATCTTTTATTTATCAATTAAATTTTGGATTTTCCCTTAAACCATTCAGGTTGATGAAGAGAAACTACATGATAGGTTAAGAACATTGGTTTTATCATTAAAGAAAGCTGAATTCAAACCCTGGCTTTGCCACTTTCAGGCTGAGTGATTTGGGCACAAAGTTAAAATTTACTTAAGGATAACCCTAAAAAAAAGGTTTAGCTCAAGAGATATCCTAAAAAAGAGCACCAATTTCTAATCTTAGGAAAAAAAGAGTGTTTTCCCATTATGCCCCACCCAACTATTTTTTTTTTTAATTTTCTGCCTGATAAAGGCTATACTGATCTGACAAATGTTTATGGTCACAGGACTACAATGAACCTTATTCTTAACAATGGCAGAGATGCAGGATTATCCCACATCAGGACCCATGTCTTTAGAGCTCCTTCTATCCCCCACAGTATACACCAAAGTTTCTTACTTGTAATGGATGCCCAGTTATGATTTGCTGATTTTTCACATTCTTTATAATTCAAAGGATTAAAAATGCACATATAAATCCAGACTCAGATTTATCATGTCACAGACTGTTCTTTTCCACATTAGATTAGACGTTAACATTTTTTTCATACTTTGTAGTTTTCAAAACTTTTTAATTTCCATTATCTCAGGTAACAGCAATAAGATATAAAAATATTAAAAAATACCTTCAAACCAATCAAAGAGAGAAACAAAGTTTGGATTCCCTTGGTGAATTCTTGAACAAGTTGGCTATAACAGTTTTCCAATGGTCTGCTTATTAACTCCAATACCTACAAGAGTTAAAGCGTTATTATAAAAAATAAATTTATGTTTTGCATTACTATAAAAAATAAATGGTGTTCCATATAAATTTTATATTTTGCATAGATTGTGTGAAGGCTGGGGGAGATAAAAAACATAAAGACAAAAAAATAAGAATTTAGCAGGTGTTCTCATGAAAATGGAAGAAGATAAATAAGGAAAATACTTTTCATTGTTTGCCTGAAATACAAAAGTATTTGAACTACTCTTTCTAATTCTTAATCATGGGAGAGAAGGAAACATTATTTAAAGGAATATTAATAATTAATTTTTAAAAGACAGTCTCATAAAAAGGCTAGACCAAAGTCCAAGAAAAGACAACAAAATGACCAACCATCCACCAGATTATTACCTGTTGCTTGTCTTTTTCTTGCAATATAAGAATACTCTCCCCAGTAGAATCTATTCCAGCACGGCCAGCCCTGCCAATCATCTGTTTATATTGATTCTTCTTTAAAAATTCTTTAGCAACATAGGGGGCTCTTAAAATAACTCTATGGAATTGATAAAATTAATTAAAAGTGGTACTCCATCTATAGCAATAGCTTCTATTTTTTAAAGTTTTCATTATATTTATGTGATATTAAATTTAGTAACATATTAACTCAAAATAATAGGCAACTACTGTTTACCAAGAATCTATGATGTCCTAGGCTCTTTACGTACATTATTTATAATCTTACAAAACTCTTGGTGATAACATTCTTTCTTACTTATTTACAAAGGAGCTAACTAAAGCATATATATACATGTTAAGTCATTTAGCGAAACTCACAAAATTAGTAATTACCAGAACCATAACTTGAACTTAAGTCTGCTTAGCTGTAAAACATACGGTCAATCCACTAGAGCAATAATCTCAAAATAGTTTTGATTTGATACTCCATAAATGAAAAATCTGACCATGGACCACCAACATATGCATATTCATTTATGAGCTTACAATACTGTCAACATAAAATTGTAGATTTCATCTGATTCTGACCTACAAACATGGTGATTTCAATCCTGTTCACATATACAGAAGTTTGTAGCCAGCTTTCCTATTCAAAGGTGAGAGAAAACCTGTCATTTACCTAAAACAATCAGCCTACCTCTTTATTTATAAATCTCAATGGACAGCCAAGATTACCAAATACACGAAGAAAACTAATGACATAAAAGAAAAACAATGCGAACATACAGAAAAAATGTCTGACAGAAGCAGATAATATGCAGAACAGAAAACAACTTTAAAAAATTCTAATTAGTATCCACAGAAAATTCTAAAGGGTACTGTATTCACACTATGAGAGCAGACTGTTATAAAGAAAGGACAATAAAAGAGAGTTCTTAGAAATAAAAAAAAATTAATTAATTTAAACAATTTAATAGAACAACTGAATAATGAATGAAACACAGTTAACGGAATACAGTTAAAAACTGATTTTGTTATATAGAAAGTAAAGATGGGCTTCCCTGGTGACGCAGTGGTTGGGAGTCCGCCTGCCAATGCAGGGGACGCGGGTTCGTGTCCCGGTCTGGGAGGATCCCACATGCCGCGGAGCGGCTGGGCCCGTGGGCCATGGCTGCTGGGCCTGTGCGTCCAGAGCCTGTGCTCTGCAGCGGAAGGGACCGCAGTGGTGAGGGGCCCGCGTACCGCAAAAAAAAAAAAAAAAGAAAAATGTGTAAGAACAATTAAGAGATGCAAGCTCAATTTAAGAGGTTTCGACTGTCTAACTGAAGTTACAAAAGCAGAGAACAGAGAAAACAGAAGAAAAGAAATAATAAAATAACTGAAAAAAAATTACTCTAAGATGAATAAAGGCATAAAACTTTAGATTGAAAGCATGGACCAAAGGGCTAAGCCCTATGAATAAGAAGTAGCTAAACTGGGAGAGTTAGGATTGCAGAATTAGATTTCTCAGTTTCTTCAGTTTCAAACCTTGGCTTTGAAACTCATTTGTTGGCCGTGAAGTTGGGTAAGTTACTTCATTATTCAGTGCCTCAGTTTTCTCTTCTATAAAATGTGGATAGCAAAATACGACCTTCCTCACAGAGCTGTTGTGAGGATCTATTAAGTCAACGCATGTAAAGCTGTTATGACATAGTGAGGGCGTGTAATAACTGTAATTATTATTATACACTATGACAAAATGTTAAGGTTAAAGAGAAAAGTCTAAAAGCTTCTGGAAAGGGAAAAACAGCAAGCCTATGCAAAAACAAAAATGACCAACACTAGCTCCTAAAAGACATGGAAGAATACTACAAGGGCCCCAAAGAAAAAAAACTGAACCTAGAATTCTGTTCCTAGCAAGGTGTTCAAGTGTGAGGCTAAAATAAAGACATCTTCAGCTACGCAAAGATTCAAAAATTTTTACTCCCAATGCAGCATTTAAAAAATAATTACCCAAGGATGGCAAAATAAAAAATGGATCATAGAAGGAAGATGTGAGACACAAGAGGCAGTGGTAGGCACACTCACAAAAAAAAGTATAATTTACAGGTAAGTTTAAAGAACTATTGATTATAAGATGAAAGAAAATTTAAAATCTAGAACTAAAATTCCAGGTAAATGCAACAATACATGAGGCAGTGTAGAAAAATACACAAATGCTAAGACTCTTGTTATGTTCAGCAGAGGATATAGTTATTGATTAATTCTAAAATGACAGAAAAACACGGTTGCGTTTTTTAACAGTTTTACAACTGTTAAAAAATTTAAGAGTAACCATTGAAATAAGAGAAATAGGGTACATAACTTCACTTTTTATTTCAACAATTGTCTGAAAAAACAGAAAACTTAACCAGTGACAGAGTTTGAAAATAAAAGAATAGAAAAAAATATACTTGGCAAAAAATGTAGTCCCAGTATTCAAAATAAAATCACTAAATGAGGAAAACAAGGATGTATTCTATTCATAAAAGGTATAATTCAGCAATAAGATATTTGCAGTAAACCTTTATATACCTAGTTTTGAAATACAAAGCAAGAACTTTTATAAATGTAAAAAGGAGAAGTTGACAACTCCGTAATTACAGTGGGAGACTCTGAAACTGACAAATCAAAGAATCACAAAGAAAAAGGAGGAGCTGATGACTAACTGTTATACATTGAGCTATATGAAACTACATACTCAACAGAAAATACATATTTTTTTAAATCTCATGGATGATTTATAAAAACTGACCATTTATTTGACCATTTATTTGAAAAAATGTCACAAATGACAAAGAGTAGAAATCAATTATACTGGTAATAACCAAAAAGATAATCAAGGATCTACTCTTTTAAAAAAGATACTAGACTCAAAAGTCTTTATGGATGAGTTCTCTAAAGTTTCAAGGAAATCTGTTAAATAAACTCTTTCAGATCATAAAACATGGTCAAAAGCTTGCCAACTGTTTCTACACAACCAGGATAATAAACCATAACATCAAAACCAGATAGGGAGAGTAACAAAGAAAGAAGGAATTCTAACAGCAAGAAATCTACTAGTGTTATTTTTCATTAAAATATTAAAGTAAATAAACCAAACAATCAACTAAGCAAATGCTGAAAAAAACATTTGGTAAATTCTCACCCACTACTGAGAAAGAATAAAACAAACAAAAAAAAACTGTTGGCAAGCTAGGAACTGGAAAGTTTTGAGACCGGCCAACAATGACTTATATCTTACCTTCGAGCTGGTAGGTTAACACCTGCTGCTAGGGTGGATGTGCAGGTAAAAAGGCAGAGAACTCCTGCGGAGTAGGCCTCCTCCAAGAGCTTCCTTTCATCACCTGTTAAACCACCATGGTGATAAGCAACTCCAAATGGGATGGTGTGCTTTAAAACAGGACACAGGTTGCCATTGCTGATATTCTTCAAGTTCTTAATCACCTCATGTCTTTCTTTCTCTTTGTGTTTCAGATATTCCCTGGGAAAAAGATGTTAGATGTGAACCCTTGATCTTATAGTGACAAAGTACCTAAAATTTTAATTTCAGTAGGTGCATGTAAACATTCTTTTTTTAAAAGAACTTATTACTTTTATTGATATAAATACATAGAATGTTCTTAGAATTTTGATTTGACTTCATTAGCTATTAGGCAGTTTCTCTGAACCTTTTTGTGGATCACAGAGCCCTGTGAAAATCTGCTTAAAACTAAGGAAAAAAATATTCACATAAACACAACACTTTGCATATAATTTCAAGGATTCATGGACTTCCTGAAGTTCAATCCTGTACCTCCTATGAATACATGAACTCCAGGTGTAGACCCCTGCTCTAGATGTTACAATTATTTTTTCACAAGAACATATATCTTTAGTGAAGATGATTTGTTTTAAGTCATAAATTTTCTTCTCTGAAGATGAAAACATATATTATTAAATCATATGAATTATATGTAAAACTGTCTAAACTCTAGCATTTTAGAAGCCTCAGTAATATCCTACAATGTCTTCTTACCTAGAAGCACCTATTATTTTAAATTCCCTTCTAGAAAAGAAAAAAAGGAAAGAAAGACTAAGTACAACTAACTACTAACTGACTACAAAGCAACAACTTCTGAATACCAGTAGCAAACAAATATAGTCCAAAATATAAATATAATACACACAGCCCTATGTTGTTTTAGCATGCTTCATGGAAAGCATAGAGAGCTCTGGCTGGTGCTAACTGCACAAGGACAGTCATTTCACACGAAGTTGAGAAATGGGAGGCCAGGAGACAGTGAAGAATTGGGAAGAAAGTGGTCAGGATTCATCAGTGCAAGAACTAGAAGTGGCCGCTGAGTAGGGAGCAGCAGACTTTATGTTACTACTTTCCGGCCAGTGTTTGAGGTCCTGAAAGGGACAAATCCTTCTCAAGGAATTAAGACTTATGGATAATCACCTTATAATTTTAGAGAAGGGAGATATTATTTGTAACTGACCAGATAAGACATAATTATATGGAGAAGGGTTTTGTGGGAGAAGTTGAGATGTGAGCTGGGCCTTGAAGAACAGGTGTTAGAGAGGCAGCAATGAGGGGGCAGGAAAGTGCAGTGTTGGCAGAGGGTAAAGCAGGATTGTAGGCATGGAAATGGGAAGTTCAAGAATAAACAAAGAAGACAAGTAGTTCAGTCTGGATGAAGTGCAGGGTGGATAAAGAAAGGAAGAAATAAGGATGGAAAAGTAAGTTGAGTCATTATCTTAGCATGAATTCTAGGCTAAGAAGCACTGTGGTATTATTTTCAGGGACATTTTTAGGGAAAGTGATATGACCAGAGCTCTGGCAGTTGTCAGCAAATAGTGTTTAAAAGACATCCTTAACTTAGAAGTCAAAGGTGGTAATAGCTATAAAAAAGATAATTTTCCTTGAGATTGAGACAATCACTTGGGAAAAAATCTGCTTCAGTCTTTGCACTTAGACATACAAGCATATTCTAGGTGATTTTACTATACCTGCTTCACATGAAATGTCTGATTAGGAGGCAAATCATTAAGACATAGGCTGATATTCCAGGACTCTCATGAAATTACGTTTTAAGGACAATACTGAGATCAGAAACCATTTAGCCCCAGATTTTACTTCATCTACATGTAAACTATAGAATAATATAAAAAAGTATGCTCTAAACATGACATTTTAGCCAACAGCCACCAAAAAAGGGGGCTAAGCTATACTCAGAACATTCACCTTATGAAAGCAGCAAGTAATATGGAAAATGTATTTTAGAGGAAGTTTTCCTTCAGAAAGAGTTTAAGAAAGTATCAAGTGTCCATAATAATTCATTAACTAAGGGTTCTGGAGAACCAAATTTTTAAGTAATTCAATATTAAACATCAACATTTATGACCCAAATAAACTGTTATCACCAAAAAGCAAAATAAGTCAAGGATATAACTTGACTAATAATAAACCTCACATCTCCCAGTCAAAAGTTTGTCTCTAAATTTCCCCATCACTTAGTGCTACACTACCTTATTCTAAGAAAACAACTGATTTACTGAGAATATCTCAATGATAATTTAATTTCCTTAGGTTTTTATAGTCTACATCACCACTGTAAAGGCAGACTCTGTTACTGAAATGGGAAACTCCTGAGCTTTATATCCTGAACATCTGCATCTCTGTACTAGTCAATGAATTTAACTCTATATTAGATCAATCCATGATGACAGCAGGATTGGGAAGGGAGGTGGAGGATGGCTAGATTAGAATCCATAGTACTGGTCTGTGAACAGTGAGATAGCACTGGCTCAGGGGCCAAAAAGAAGTCTGAAAAATATGATAAAAGTACACATGGGACAAAAAGGTACAGAAAAAACTAAACTGTTCATACTTAAGTTCATTTTATACTTATCTCTATGACATAACAGAACCAACATTAAAATTTTATAGTATAGAATTACAAACGAATACATTTCTTAATTATTTAGGAAATTCAATTCAAATGTCCACACAACCTAAGTGTGAAGTTTACTAAGAAAACAAAGGCAACAGTACTTAATTAAAAAGAAAGTTAAGCTGAAGATATGATTCATCCACACAGTGATTAGTGATCAGCCCTCTGATCATGTAGGCCAGCAGCTGACCTTGGCTGCATGTTGGACTCTGCCTAGGAGCTTTACAAAATAATGGTGCCTGGGTCCCACTGCCATATATTCTGATTTGTCTTGGATGTAGCTTGGGCACTGAAATTTTAAAAAGGCTCCAAGACGATTCACTGTGCAGCCAAGCCATTATATTAGTCAGCGTTCTCTTACAGGTAGAATTTTTCTCTGGCCATTTCACATATGTGAATTTCACAGTCCAACTTTCTTCAAGGTCAGGGCCTTTAGAATCTATTATAACAACTTAGTATAATGTTCTGCAAGAAGTAATTAGTGCTTGTGGAATAAACAGAACATATAGCATGTAAATCATAATAAAAATGAAACAATATTTTTAAAAGAGTAACATACTTGCTTAAAATTTTGCATATCATTTCTGCTACATTTTCACAGTTCTTCTTAGTGGGACAAAAAACTAAGCAGGAATAATTGGGAATAACTTCTGTCACCAATGCTATCAAGTGATCAGGATCCATCTTTTTCAGAGTATCAGAATACTGCACAACAAGATTTAGGAACAAAGTAGTTAGCAACCATGAAAGCCTTTCATTTTACCAGTGTAAAAGGTAAGTAAAAAGGTAAGCTTTGAAAGGTAAGTAAACCAACCATAATTTTGAACTTCTCATTTAAAATATGATAATTTAAAAGAAAAGATACAACCTATATTAAACAGCAAAATGTTAAGTCCCACTTTTCTCTTGGGTTATTAGGGTTTTGTTAGGTGTATTTAGTTTTAAATAAAGGAAGTGAAAATAGTTAATGTTATTAATAGCCCCACTGCACACCCATCTCCACTGAAGCAGAAAAAGTCCACAGAGAGAAACACAGATTGATCCTAATAATAGTCAAAGAACTGCATAAATAAGCTAAACCTCCTGCTTTACTAACAGTTTTCAAAAGCATAGATTCAATCATACTACAGGACATATTTTCAGAAATAAAAAATATATTTATCAAGCAGATGCAAAGAACTCAAAGAACATGAAGAAAAATGTATTTAAAATCTCCTCACTTCCTTCGACTTTACTGAAAACTAATTAAGACACAAATTTAGAATAATATACCTTTATAGAATTCTAAAACTGTTGTAAAATCCCTTTCTTCCTCTTTTAATGTCCTTCACATAAATCACAGAACATTAACATAGTATACATTAACATTTTCATACACCAGTATCTGAGCTATACAGCCCACAAATATTTCTTCTTGTTTTGCTGTTGTTGCTGAATGAATAAACATTTATGGGAGAGGTCTCCAAACGTTCTTGGTTCCTGGATCCCCAAGGTCAAAATAAATAACAGTTCTGATTCTTAGGTAGTTAGGTCCAAACAACTTAATAAGTATGTATTTCCTCACAAATTAGTAGCCATCTATATAAATAATACACATCAACTGAATAAAATTTTTTTTATTTCATTCTTAAATAACCATCAGAGCCCACTAACAGGATGTGCACACAACTGGGCCCTGCAGTCTTTCAAATCTTAGAAATCCTCATTTCCTGTCCCACATTGATTTTCACATGGTATTTGCTTACAGTAAGTGCAAAAACAACCCCCAACTTCACAAAGATACAATATCGTAGAAAGTAATGTAGTGTGATCTAATGTTGACATAGGAAACTGCCTATCTTGAACCAGTAGTTTGTGTGGTGTCCAAGAGTTGTCAAGCATCAGCTGTTTCTCTGAAACAACTAAACTACCCCATGGTACCCATGCAACTCTTTTGTGGTGCCCCAGGGAAGCTGGGCACAAAGTCTGGGAACCTCACCTTTAGGGATTATCAAGGTTACCTTATAGTTAAGGAGACGTGAAAAAGTCATGCCATTCTCAGCTTTGCTGTCAACCTCATATATTGTGTCCTTTATTTTCAGATATTCTTTTAATTCAACCTCGAATTAAAAGGACATTTGCAATTAATA
This sequence comes from Delphinapterus leucas, assembly GCF_059928025.1. Lineage (NCBI taxonomy): Eukaryota > Metazoa > Chordata > Mammalia > Artiodactyla > Monodontidae > Delphinapterus > Delphinapterus leucas. Next base: position 97,172,550 of record NC_143133.1, read on the forward strand.
TCACATGTAAATTCCTTTTTCCAGAGTATCAAATTTTGTAAAATATGTTGTAAAAAGGAAAGATATACAAAAATTTTAGCTTTTCTAAGGTATGTAGAATGCTTCAACTTAAAAGTTACTTGTTTCCCATCTAAGTTTATTTTTCCCTTTAAATCAAAACAGGGATTAATATCCTTGAAGAAATACTTATGAATTGAATAGCCACATACCTAAAAGAAAATCAGATACTTGTATGTGTCACAAGAGGAAGTATAAATGAGTCAAGTGTTCACACTCTTTTATTAAGGAGTTATTTATGGTATTCCTCAAGATTTAAAGCTTCATTAGTCATCAGTTTTAATCTAAAAATGACCAAATTATTAATTTAACTATTTGTAGGCAAAAAAAGCTTGTAAATACAGCTCATTGAATTTTTAAAAGAACAGCATCTAATTTGACAATTAAGGTCAGAAAATGTCTCTTGAAAATTCTCATATTTGGTGCAAATGTAAAAACACTAAATTTCAAATTAAAATTTGGTGATTCTAAAAAAATTATTTTCTGAAAACCTATTTAGACACAGAAACTTCAAACAGAGTATATGTACATTATAAGTTACTTTCGAATAACTATGAACTACATTTATTTACTTTCTTTCTTTTAGGAATACTATTATTGGGGAGTTTAAATTTAAATCCATGTGAAGTCTTAACTTATTTTAAAAAAGCATTAAAACTACCAAAGCATAAATATTTGAAAATATTTTAACTTTTAAGATAAATTTTTTTATGTGCCAAGAACTTGAAACATGAGTCACTAAATTCTCACTGAATGAAAAAATTTACCTTACAGAATATAAAGTAGAAAAGCAGAATGGGTCTGAAAAACTCCATTCAATAAATATTCATTGAAGGCCCATGGGTCACGCACTGTTCCAGGTGTTCCCCATACAGTACTGACCCAAGCCAAGATCCCTGACCTCTACACACAAACTTGCTACCATTTAGCCATGGTGAGTGGCATTATGTTCCTTCACTACTCTTAGAATTTTTATACAGTACATTTGCTACCCTTCTTTCTAAATAGAAGATGATACACAACAAACCAAACCTTAGGTACATACTGGTCTAAACTGACTCGTGTAATATTCTGCTTGCAGGAACTCTTGTAGGTCTTCAACATTGTTTAATGTTGCACTCATACCGATAATTTGAGTTGTTTCTAAAAAAAAAAAAACCCAAAGTATTGAGGAAAATGTGTTACTTAGTATATCATAACAATAATTTTAGCAACCTTTTAGTGTTCTTATTCTTCTTGAGTGATTTGAGAAAGAGGGGGCAGGTAAGAAAAATACCAACACAGTTGACCCTTGAACAACACGAGGGTTAGGGGTACCAACCTGCTTCGCAGTCGAAAATCTGTGTAAAACTTATAGTTGGTCCTCCATATCCTCAGTTCTGCATCCCTGCCTTCAACCAACCACAGATCATGTGGTACTGTAGTACTTACTATTGAAAAAAACCCACATATAAGTGGGCCCATGCAGTTCAAAGCTGTGTTGTTCAATGGTCAACTGTATAATACCAGAGTATTAATCTGGCAGATGATATTACTCAGAAGAGAGGTATAAGCTGGTAACACAGATTGGGAGCCATCAAACACAAGGAGCCCTTGAAGTCATGAGTATGGATGAGAATTAGCAGAAATTGTATGAAGTAAGAAACAAGAGAAGAGTCTAAGATGAATCTATGGTAACACCAATGTACATGATGAATACGCTTAGAAAGCAGTGTCACAAAGGAGAACAAAAGGAGAAACTAAAGAGATTCCTTTCATTCAAATATCTATTAAGTGTAAGGCACTGGTGACAGAAGGACAAATAAGTATACAGCAGTAGCAAACACATGTCCATTATGTGCAGGTACTATGCTAGATGCTGTACAAAGACTGACTCGTGCTATCTTCACAGCAATTCAGTGAGGAAGGTTCTATTACTATCATCCATTTTTGATGCATAAGGAAAAAGAGGCACAGTTACTATAACTTGCCCAAGGTCACAGACAAAGTTAAAAGTGAGCCAGGATTTGAATCCAGCTCCAGACTCTGCCCTTAGCCATTATGCTATGCTATCTCTCAATGCTAACACATGATCAGTCTTACAGACAGACAGTAGGGAAACCAAGACAGAATGATGTTTCAGCATCCAAAGGAAAAATGAATGATAAATAATCAAATGCTGAAGAGAAATTAAGACAAGGACAGTCAGTGTACACTGGATTTGACAAGTAGATGATCATTTTCCCCTCTTCCTCTGCTTTATATTTTTCCATAGAACTTGTCACCATCTGACACACCGTATGTTTTCTTGTTTATCTGCTTATTATCTGTTCACTTTCACTAAAATATAGGTTTGATAAAGGCAGGGCCTGATGCACAGGGGGTACTAAATAAATATTTTTTTAATAAATAATTATAAAGTGCTACAACCTGCCTAAATACCACTGTTATCAAAATTTTTAAAATAATTCTAAGATCTGACCTTTATGATTAATAATTTTCCATGTATAAACTATTAACAATATACAACAACTAATAAGCTATTGCAATAGTATATCAAAAAATAATAGAGAAGATATTTAGAATATTTCATATACATTTAAAGACTATCTGATGTTGTAAAATAGCTCCTTAAAGTGACTATTTATATACAATGTTTTCTTGGTATGATGATCATACTGATGGTGGCAACAACAGCAAACCCTTATTGTGCTACGTGCTAGGCATGGCTACATGTGTTAACTCATATAATCCTCACAATAATCCCATCTGGTTGGTACCATTATTATCCCCATTTTACAGATGAAGAAAGAGAGGTTGAGTCACATGCCTAAGCACACATAGCTAGTAAGTGGAGGATACTGATAGGGGACATCCTCCAATATTAACTTCATTTATCTTCACAATTCTACTCACTCATCCATTCTTCCAACAAAAATTTATAAGCTTACTTTAGACATAAAAAACTAAGGCAGAAAGCTTAAGTACCTTACTCTAGGTTACATAATCTAGCTAGTGACAGAATGAAGTCTTTTATAGGTCTCTTGATTATAAATCAATTAGTGACCACATTTGAAAGAATACTTACTGCTAGTGTAGAGGATTTTTGCTAGAGTCATTTCCAGTATAGCCCCACGGCTTCCTTCACCAATCATATGCAACTTCGAGATTTAAAAAAAAAAAAGGGAGAAAAGTAAATCTGCATAAAATACCTAAATAAAACAAGCATACGTTGGATGAAATGAAGAAGCAATCTTTGCTTTATAACTCAAGCATTTTCATTATGGCAACTAGAGTACATATACATTATTTCACTGGTATTTTAAGTTAATGAGGTTGTCCCGAGTACAACATTCTGGCATCTGGAATTCATAAATACTATTATAAAACTGAACATATATACATATATTCACTCTTCAAGAAACACTTGACACAAAACTGAATTTAAGACTACCACGCATGGGGGCTTCCCCGGTGGCACAGTGGTTAAGAATCCACCTGCCAATGCAGGGGACACAGGTTCGAGCCCTGGTCCAGGAAGATCCCACATGCTGCGGAGCAACTATGCCTGTGCACCACAACTACTGAGCCTGCGCTCTAGAGCCCACGAGCCACAACTACTGAGCCCGCGAGCCACAACTACTGAGCCCACATGCCACAACTACTGAAACCCGCGCACCTAGAGCCCGTGCTCCACAACAAGCGAAACCACAGCAATGAGAAGCCCGTGCACCACAATGAAGAGTAGCCCCTACTCGCCGCAAATAGAGAAAGCCCACACGCAGCAACGAAGACCCAATGCAGCCAAAAATAAATAAAACAGATACAACATTAAAGAAATAAAAAATGTTTAAAAAAAGATTACCATGCATGAAATGTCTTTATCTGTGTTATCTATATATTAAAATAAATTACTTATTTTCATAAAGGTATTAAGCAGATCCACATAATAATAAATGTTAGTATAATAAAAATGTTGATAAATTAATAAATGGAGTAACCAACCTCATCTACAACAACCAGACCCAGACTGTTAATCCTTTCGGTTTCAATCAAGGAGTTCACCAGACTATGCCCTTTTTCAATAGTGGCAATATATAGTGATTTCTTTTCCCTTCTTTTAATTGGAGGAAATTTTCCTTTGCTTCCAGCATATTCTTCAACAAAGAAACCCAGTTCTACACCAAAACTTGACAAACCTGAAATCTAGAATATTAGTTAAAATAAACAAAAAAAATCAGATAAGAACCCTAATTGTTAAGTGTTCACAGGGATTTAAAAAATCTAAAATAGTGTTTAATACCGACAATGGGAACAAGGTCACAGATAATACATACCTACATATATATAAGAAATGTCATAATTAATGTATTAATCTTTGCAAATAAATGCCACTTTTAAACTAGATAATTTTAAGTGTCTCCTCTGATGTTAAAAAAATCAGAATAACTCATTTATTTTGATAAAATAATTGGTTAGTTTCTGCTTGAAAAAGCAGGCTAAATATCAATACAACATGTAAAATGGAGTTTAATCCACAGGTTTAGAAAAAAATAAAACCCCTTCTGAAACAGGTAATTAGAAGAGATTTTCGATTAAGTACTCCACACTGTATGTGCACATCCTAAAAATAATAATTCTCCATCATTAATAGAGATACCTCTTCTCAGTCAATAAAAAGTTGTTACATTTATGCTAGTTTTTATATCTGAATGTCGAAATTACATTAGCAAATACCACTTGTTAAAAAAAAAATCACACCTTTTCTTGAACAATTGCCACATATGGTAGGATCATTAAAACATCTTTTCGCCGGCAAAGCAGTTCTTGCAGCATTAAAATCTCAGCCACGAGGGTTTTTCCACCACTTGTTGGCAAGGAATATATTAAATTTTTTCTTTCTTGCACAGAATTCAATGTTAAGCAAGCATGTTGCCATTCTGTGGAATTGAAAAAAAAAAAGCCTTGTTTTCCCCTTCTACAATCTCAAAAGTTTTCTAAGAAGACAGAATCAAATCTTATCCTGTGTAGCATCTTCTCATAGTGATAAATGTAACTATATATCAATGTTAATTGTCAAAATCCCCAATGCATGGTGTGCATTCTAGTTCAGGCCTAGTCAGTGAGGTGGGCAACTAGCCCACCTATTTGCCAGCTGCAGGCTGAGGTCTAAGATTCCACAGGGCAGACAGCACCTGCTGGACAAGAGATGTCACCTGGGACATGGAGGGGCTAACGGGCACTTCAAGGATCTGTGTGAATTCTAAGGCCTTCCTCTTATGTTCTGCAAGGATACTGTGTGAGCTTCCCTTCCTCATTCACCCAAATACCATCTTAGAGAGAAACAGGGCGAGGAGGAATAAAATTTATGAGGTTTTACACAAAGTAAGAAAGACTATTCAACGAGCTCTCACAGGGAGCTGAAGTTTGAATGGCCTGAATACTACCTTAAACTGATTGATGAGACTGTTTAAACCATAAAAGACTAGGATTATTAACTAGGACATCCAGGATTTCTACAACTTAGCAAAGTGGAATGTATGAAAAGGATCACAACAGATCCGAAACAATGTGAAAACTAGTATAACTACTCTGTAGGAAAATTTGACAATGTGGATCATCAAAAGTCTTCAAACTATGCATCATTTTTATCCCTAGAAAACTGGGCAAAAGATATGACAAGACATTCACACCAGGTAGAAATGCAAATGGCTAATAAATACACGAAAAGACGCTCTATTGTTACCTATTAGGTTGGCAAAATAAAAAATGTTAAACAGCTACCAAAAAAAAAGCCCCCACACATAAAATCCAGAGTTTACTAGAGTGGACATGAACAGGCATTTCTGTGTGTGGTTGACGAAAGCATAAACTGCTACAATCTTTTTGGAAAGCAATCTAGCAGCATCAAAAATAAAACTGCACACTGCCTTTGATCTAGCAGTATTGCTTGTAGAACTCTACACCTACAGAAATAAAAGCAAGGGTATATGTGCAAGATGTTCACCATAGCAGTTTATATATAACAAAGAGCCATCAAGGGGTAAAGACTGAATTATTGCACAATCATATGATGTAATTCTTTGCAGCCTGAAATATTTGCAAATGACTATGTATTTTTACTTTAAAAGTATCTCAATATTTTACAGCACAAGAAAATACAGCCATTATATTGTAATAACTTTATTTACTTATTTTTTTATCTTTTGGTTGTGCTGTGCTGCATGTGGGATCTTAGTTCCCTGACCAGGGATCGAACCTGTGCCCCCTACAGTGGAAGCATGGAGTCTTAACTACTGGACTGCCAGGGAAGTCCCCTGTAATAACTTTAAATGGAGTATAATCTATAAAAATACTGAATCACTATGTTGTACACCTGAAACTAATATTGTAAATCAACTATGCTTAAATAAAAAATTTTCAAAAATATTTAAATAAATTGAATGTTTAATACTTAAATATTAAAAAATACTTCAGACTAGTATCACCCACTAGTTATCAAACTGCAGATGTTTGTGTGAAAATACAACTTGACCATATCCACATTTTATCCAACTCAGACTTTTAAAGTATAAAATGACCAAAATAATGACTATTTAGGAATAACATCTTCACACACTAAAAAAAAAAAAAATGACATTAACTTAGTTCCCAACATTTCTATAAAACAAATTAAGCATAATTCTACACTTAAGAAGCAAAAATAACAGTTTAAGGTTGAAGTTCTCTAGCTCAGTAGCTCTCAAACGTTCCACACATCAGAATAACCTGGAGGACTTACTAAAGCAGATTGCTAGGTCCCACCCCAAGGTTCTGATTCAGGAGGGCTAGGGTGGAGCCTGGAAATGTGCATTTCAACAAATTTCCAGGTGATGCTGCAGTAGGAACTGCACTTTGAGAAGCATTGTTTTAGCTCAATGAAAAGTAGCACACATATTTATGCTTTAACTTGGTCATCCTTAAGCCAGATTTACAAATAAAAAGAGATTTTAAAAAGTTATTTACTGGGACTTCCCTGGTGATCCAGTGGTTAAGAATCCACCTTCCAATGCAGGGGACGCGGGTTCGATCCCTGGTCCGGAACTAAGATTCCACATGCCACAGGGCAAACTAGGCCCGCGTGCTGCAACTAGAGAGAAGCCCACATGCCACAACGAAAGATCCTGCATGCTGCAACGAAGATCCTGAGTGCCGCAGATTAAGACCCAATGCAGCCAAAAAAAAAATAGTTATTTACTGAAGTTCTCACTTAGAAGCAATCAATATAACTACTGACAGTCATTACCAACGTCTGATTTGGCATGTCCTTGACACAGAACTGGAAAAACAACTATTATTATTATCCCTTTTTAACAGAGCAGGAACTAAGGCTCAGAGTGCAAAACCTGTGTTTAAGTGACATGGCCAGAATTCATAACTAGGCTGACAAACCCCAGCAGTTGAGAATCTACCAGAGTGTACCAGGCACAGTGCTAGTCACATAAGAAAAAGATGAGTTAGATAGAGACCTGTCCTCAGGGTACTCATTCTGGCAGGAGATGCAGATTAGACAAAAAACAAGGTGCTAGGAGAAAAGCAGAGGGAAAAAAGTTAACATCTACTTCAAGGGCAATATACACCTGTAGCTCTTAAACTGCAAACCTTGCAATTTAGAATTTGTTAGACTCTTGTAGAGCCTTATATTAGACTTTGTTTCCTGTAGTCCTATTTCTCCAACCTGATTGTCTTCTCCCGAGATGCAAACTCATGTTTTCATGTGGTTCATAAGATACTAACTTAGGAGTTTCAGAAATAATTTTGAAGTAATTGGATGATAGGCTGCTCTTCAGGGATGGAAGCAAGTGTCCCTTCTGTCTAAAATGACACATATTTGAAATATATGCAAGGACCCAGGATTTTTGAAAAACGTTACAAGACAAATGAATTATTATTAATACTATTTCTTTGCACTTAAATCCTAATGTTAGCTGTCCTTAAAAATGTTTAGTTTTAATCAAACTAAACAGTTCAGTCAGTTTTACAAATACTGACTTCTTTCACTCAAGACGTATTAGTAGTCAATGGAATTTCAGCAACTAAGTTTTGGTAGTAAAGTAAGAGCCAGCTAAGGAAGCATTAGCTAAGAAAACTGAGCAGCAGCTAGACAACCAGAGGAAAAAAACCAAGAGTGGAATGTCAAGAAGTCAAGAAATGGGTGTTTCAAGAAGAGTTTGGTCAATTTTGTCAGGTAAGCAACTGTCAAAGAAGGTAAGAACTAAAAGTATCACTGAGTTGTGACACCCTAGTCATTATATCTTAAGTGACAGCACAGAACCCAGAGATGGAGTGGACTGGGAATTATCTGAAGTGAGGAAAGGGAGGCAGCAAGGATAACATGTTGGAGAAGTATGACCACAAAGGGAAGGAAAGAAGTTCAATAGTAGCAGGATAGGAATGGAAGGCTCAGAGAGGACTGATGTTTTGATTTGTTTTAAGGGGAGAAATATGACAATGGAAGCATCGGTTTTCTTTTGATTTGCATCAATATTACAGTGATGATGGTAAATTTTTTTCATTCCAGCAAAAAACATTACCATATAATTTTTCAATTCCCTTGAACTGAACATAAAGGTCTCTCACTTTGCTGGGTAATGAATAAAAAGGACCAAGGTCATCTAATGATGACTCAATTGTTTTCTTAGCAACATTAATTTCTTCAGATAGAAGAGTCTCTTTGAGCTGTTTAGTCCTAGAAAATACTGGTGTTTGAGCCTTGGCATTTCCAGTCATGGTATTTTTTAGATGATCTTTAAGACTTTTTCTCCTATTCGCATCTGAACTAGTTCTGACTTTAGAAGAGGATTCATCAGTTTGCTGTGGTTGCTCTACGTTATTAATGGGCAATTCCTCGTTCACAGTCTTGTGAGAGGATGAGTTCCAATCCCTCTCTTCAGTAGATGGATCACCCAAATCATCTGAAGAGCTATATAAATTTTCAAAGAATAAAACCTGTGAAGAAGGTATATCATACAAAACATCAGCTTCAGGATCAATAGAGACATCTTCATGCCCACTCTGGTTCTTCGTGTGCTCATCTATTTTTAATTCAGTATAGTCGCCTACAGCAGTAATGCTGAGTGTGTTGTGTTTAATGCTTTCTGAACAAAGATCTTCAGTGGCATGGTCTGTAGCATGTTTCCTATGTTCAGGAAGTTGCAAATATTTTTGTTCCAGGTCATCAACTTGAGCTAAAAAAGAGTTTTCAGCAAAGCTATCATAGTCACCAAACATGTCCTCTTCACTGTCAATATTCTGGAAAGAAGACAAAAAGATTTATGGTCAATTCTAGCTTCATTAAGAATAAAAGTTCCAGCTGAGGGCTCTATCAAGCATATAATTATATGGTCACTTATGGATCATAGACCTAAATGTAAATCAGCCTATAAAATAGATACTATCATCCCATTTTACAGATCAAGAAATGGAGGCCCAGAGAGGTTAAGTGACTGGCATAAACTGTCCTCCTAGTGATGCTGGGATCCTAATTCTTAAGCTAGTGCTAAATCCTTTAAAATGGCAGCAAGACCGATAACCATCTACTGGAAGGGGAGAAGTTTCTGATAACCGCAGTGCCGTTTCACCTCCAATACTCCATTCTGCAGAGACTGGCCTGTAATAAAATCATGCTTGTACCACTGGACTCTCCAAGGAGATTGTTCTTAGAAATCTGGAATTGAAAGGGAGTGTCTGACTTGGTATGGTCTATAAACAAAAGAGATGGAATTTGGAGGTAGCAATATAGGGGAGTGATTAAGAACCCAAGATTTGGAGTAGGAAATGTAGTTTCTTAACTTCTCAGGGCCAGATTTCTGTTGTAAAATCTAGATAACGTAAATAGTTTAACAAAGTACTCAGCACATAATAGGTCTGCAATAAATGGTAGATTTTTAGTACAAGGAGCAGCAGAAACTTGGAAGTCTAGGTTTGCGTCTGGTCATGCCACTTACTTGCTGCATGTACAACTTCTGTCTCGGGGTTTCATATCCATATAATAATGGGGCTAACAGTGCAACACCTCACAGGTGAGGATTAACAGCGATAACAAAGACGAGGTAAGCCCACGAAGGCTAGTAGATAATTGGTCAATTGTTTGCATCTGTGAAGGGAACTGCCAAACTTCTTGGCGTTCCAACCACGCCTTCTTCAGCTGGTCTCCCGCGCCTCTTTCAGTGAGCATGCGCAGTGGGAGACCTGGATTTGTATCATCAACACCCAGGTAGGAAATGGAACGTGGAACTCAGGGGAATTTGAGAGATGACGGGGCTGTACCTCGACCGGCTGCACGTCCATGGTTTTTCGCCGCCGGCTCCCAGCCACCGTCTCCTCGTCCTCGTCCTCCTTCTCCTCATCGCCGGGCTTAAGCACGGCCGCGGTGAGGGCGGCAAAAACGCTCTCCAAGCTACGACGGTTCCTTTTGCGGACCGACATCCGCCGGCGGATGCGGGAACAACCTTCATCCATGGCAGGGGCTGGGGGCCCTGCCTGGATGTCGTTCCGCGTGACCCAGCTGCCAAACCCCAGTGAAGGGGTGCGCGCAGCAACAGGGGGACGGTAGCAACAGGCGGAAACTGCGCTCGCCTCTCCATCCACCTTTGGGAGGGATCACAAACCAATTGTCAGGGCTTTGAACCGGAAGCGGAAGCACAGACGTAGGAGCCCGCCCTCTCTTCGTCCAATCTTGCGGCGCGGCAAGAGGGAGAGGAGGAGAACGGGAAGGTACTGCGCAGGTGCATAGAAATCCCCACCTGCTCTTTCCTTGGATTCCCAGCGCTCGCCTTCGGAACCTTTGAACCGAGTGCTTGGGCTAACAGGGGAAGCATACCGAAAGTGGCTTGTCCATCCGATTTGGCAAAAGGAAAGGAAGAGGAGGAGCAACGAACCATGGCAGCTATGGTAGCCCTTTGCAGTGGGCTAGGAAGGAGAGCGTTAACGCACTTCGTAACGGCTGCTGTCTGCCTCACAGATTCTGGGGCTCATGCAGGTAAAGTCTCTATATCCTAGGTTCCTTTATAGCGTTGCAGCCGTTTGGCTTAGCCCTTATTAGGTCGGTGGAGTCGTCACTGTTAGCTAAAGGACTCCGGTGTCTAGGCAGTTTTCTCCAAGGTAAATGGGAATCTGTAGTGGCCCGTGACTAGTATTTTAAAGCTGAAGAGGGCGTGAAATATAGCCCAGTACTTTTTTTTTTTTTAAACGTACGAGGAGAGTGATGGGGTGATTCTTAAAAAGAGGCAGGGACTTGCCCAAGATCTTCGGGTAGACTTGGTAAGGCAGGAGCATTTTCAGTCACCTAGCAGCAAATTCCAGATGTCTGAGGGCCCAGATCTGGGCGAAATTGAGACATGGGCCCTGGAATCTATCATTTCTGCACTTTTATCTACTTTGTGCTTGTCTGTAAAAATCTTTTCATTTTCCTTTGGTATGACAATGCCTTTCAGTTTGCATTAAAATCTGTCTCTTCCCATGGAGAGAAGGGAATATAAATTTCCGGAACAGGGAGGTTGTATGGGTGGAGATATATATGCCCTTTTCCCAAAGCCCCAGAAAGCACATTTATCCTAAGTCTAACTCTGCCTCAAATCTGAAGACTTTTAACCTTCATTTAACCTTGTTAGTATAATGAATATAAAACCTTTCTTTTCTGTTAGGTCCCTTAATTCATCTCGCCTCCACAGAAGCAAAATCTTTCCTTAGCTGCTCAGCTAACGAAAATAATTAGTTCGTTGCTGTTTCTGTTTAATTGCAGTGCTGTGGAGAAGTTGTTCACAATGTAAACAGGTAACCAGCAATGAGGACCTGGTAAGAATTTTTTTCTTACTTGTAATAAAGCATTTGCAAATACGACCAAGTTCTTATGTCTTTGCTATTTGAATAGAGTTCAGCTGAAGGACAAAAACAATTAAGATGATAATCATTAGTCTGTGTTGAAAATTATAATTTATTGAGTAGTTACTTAAGTGAATTTTGAAGTAAGAGAATCCCTAGCTTCCTAGCAAGAAGCATGGCTTCTGTAACACCATATTTTGCTTCCTAGATATGTGCTTTGGGAATTTAAAAAGGTAGTTTTGGTGCATGCAGTAATTGCAGAAAACCTAACAAAGGGATTGTACAAAGTTTACATATACCTTGGCTCTCTTCCTCATTTCAAATTCAATTTTGTCTTCCTCCTATTCATCACTTTGGCTAGGTGGCGGCTGCTTTAATAAATGCGGGATCAAAATTAAAGTTTTATACCAGAACATTAAGTACAGTCTCTTCTAAACTGTAGATGTATTTTTATGGGTTTCAAGTACTATCATTGGGCTTGGGCAGTATAGGTTTTCTTGCTACATGCAAAGATAATTTGACACTAATCAGACCATATAAAGCACTTTGCACAGTGTAGAGAAGGAACACAGTCATTACAGGTAAGCTGAATGTAAATTGGATTAAGAACATTTGAGGAGTTGGAAAAAAACAGAAGAACCCCTCTAGTCCCTCTGAGCATCCATCTCGGTCATCTAATTCACACCATAGTCAAGAGAGTAAAGGAAATTACTAGAGCTCCTCTTTAGGTCATTAAACCCACTAAGACTAATGAAAGCTATGGGCTCTCCCAGAAAAAGGCACACAGTCCCATTTATTTGAAAATTTGCATACAACTACAGCGGTTCAGGGACTTCCATAGCCATTTCTACATTAAGAATCTATACTGGAGACACCTAAACTGATTTTAGGAGGGAGGCCTTGTGATAGAAGCATTAGAGGCAGTAGTGAACAAAGAAAAACGAAAAATGCTGACAGAAACTTACAAAACAGTCTGGGGCCATAAAATTGTAGTCAAAGAACCTGATAGTATTACGCTAAGCCTTGTCTTTTTTTATCTTAATTTATTTATTATTTTTGGCTGCGTTGGCTTTTTTTGTTGTTGTGCGCAGGCTTTCTGTAGTTGCTGCAAGCGGGGTCTACTCTTTGTTGTGGTGTGCGGGCTTCTCATTGTGGTGGCTTCTCTTGTTGCGGAGCACGGGCACGCGGGCTCAGTAGTTGTGGCTCGCAGGCTCTAGAGCGCAGGCTCAGTAGTTGTGGCGCACGGGGTAGTTGCTCCACGGCACGTGGGATCTTTCCTGGACCAGGGCTCGAATCCGTGTCCCCTGCATTGGCAGGCAGATTCTTAACCACTGTGCCACCAGGGAAGTCCTGCATTGTCTTTTTACAAGAAAAATAGCGATAAAACATCTAGAGAAATATGGGGATGGATTTAGGGATTATAATTTAAGAATTTCATATGGTATCTGTTGTGCTTAAGTTTTTCTTGATTTAAATCTGAGAGTTTTTAGTCACCTACAGTCTGGACAAAGCATTTGAGGAGAGAATCATTTATCGAAGATTTGAATTTTTTTCCCCCCTCCCATAAGCCCTTTTTTCTCCAAAGATTATATTTTATCCCAGAATCCTCCTCCATGACTTAATTCCTCCTTAGCCAAACTTAAACAAGACACTTGCACAAAATATGTTTGAGTACACTGAAACCTTTAAAATAGTGAATCTTTTTCTGAAATACTCGATTTTTCCTTTACAAGCCTAGCTGTTGTATCCTCTTTCACAGTAAGAAAGGTACAACTAATCCCTTGGAGAGATTTAAATGTGGTAACCTAAGATTTTAAGTTTTTTCGATTCAAAGTTAATACAAACTATATTATCATATATTTTTTTCCTTTAGCCTGTTCCAATGGAAAATCCTTATAAGGAGCCTCTGAAAAAATGTATCTTGTGTGGAAAACGTGTAGATTATAAGAATGTACAGGTGAGATCTGGTTTTACTTCACTATGATACTTGATTTTGGGATTTTGGCTCCTTTATTAATACAATAGAGAAGCAAGTCAGTTTTTATAACAGGCTTTGTGTAGGGTGACTGTTTTAGCGACTTCATAATTTCAGATCTCGTTATACTTCTACGTATTGATACAAGGCATCTCTTTTATTCAAATAAGAGCCCCTTGGCTGTCCCTCATTTACTGTTAATTCAGCTTAGCATTCCTCTTTTTTCTTTGCCCAAAATGTCTTTACAGTAGCTCGCTGTGGCAGTGATTCTCAGTTGGTGGAGTTCAGTAGTTTGGGAAAAGCTCCTCTGGTGAAGTTGATCTCTACCTCACCACCAATATCGCTATTTCAAATGTAATTTTATCTGTTGTCGAGCACTCAGCAAATTAAAAGTGGCAAATTTAGGGGAGAGAATGGTGCTGGAGCTAAGTATACTGACAGTAGTATAAAGTGATAGCTGCCTTGGTGGGAGAAAAGCCAAGGAATTTTAAAATGCAACGTATTAGGATTATGCATAGTGCCTAGAATGATGCCTGGTACATAGAAAGTGCTAAAGAATTTAAATTAATAAAACCTAAATAACAGCAAACGGCCTGATGTACCTGTGCATCTTGAAGACCTCATTGTAGTCTGATATTATGTGATAGCCTATCATGATAGATGAAGCGTTTTGTACCTTGTTATAAAAGCAACAGTATTTGAGAAAAGTTATCTGTGGAAAAGTCAAGAGAACAGCTTTAGCACTGAAAGAATACGCTCATTAATCTGTTGTATAGATTTTTTGACACACTGGATAAGAGATGTCAACTTTGGTGATTACTTTAGTTATTTAAAAAGATGACCTATTAATAGAATGAACATAATTCAGTGTTTTTATTCATATTTTGAAGTTTGTCTGAAATGTATTAATAAACCTTTACATAACTTGAAGGTGTGGCATAAGGTTTTTTTTTTAAATTTACCATTCAAGATTGAATAACAAGTGTATTAATGTAAATTTTTTTCCTTTTCAAATATAACTCAAAACAGCTTTTATCCCAGTTTATTTCTCCATTTACTGGATGCATTTATGGAAGGCACATAACAGGTATTTTGTTTTCTATATATTATAGCAACTTAAATGTAGGTAAGACTTATATAAAGCTACTTCTGTTATTTAAGGAAACTGGCAGATTTTCAAATAGTGCTACAAATTACTATGACACCAGATACTATGGCTAGTTTGAGAAAGCCTCTTCTTAGGCCAAAGGATAATTATTTTGCATGTCTTCTTATACTCAGTTAACTATAGGCTGACAATATGTAGAAAACTTGGGCTTAAAAAAAATTGCTTTGCTGTTTGGGAGTATACTATAATCATCCCCAGGCTATTATTTAAACCAGGGGCCTGTTGCCTATAGGCCAAATCGGATCTGCCACTTGTTTTTGTAAATAGCTTAGTTTCCAGTGTCTGAGCTACAACAGCAGAATTGAGTAATGATGATAGAGACTGTATGGCCCACAAAGCCTAAGATAGTTACTATCTGGCTCTTTACAGGTTTTCCAATCCTTCCATGACATAGACATTTGTTACGCATTTTGATTACTGGCATTTTTTTACGAATAAGAAAGCAATTTCTTTTATAGGTCTCTGTGGGAAGAAAC
Organism: Delphinapterus leucas; assembly: GCF_059928025.1. Classification (NCBI taxonomy): domain Eukaryota; kingdom Metazoa; phylum Chordata; class Mammalia; order Artiodactyla; family Monodontidae; genus Delphinapterus; species Delphinapterus leucas. The sequence continues at coordinate 97,188,067 of NC_143133.1, forward strand.
AAAAAGAAATCACAAAAGCAATTAAGAGAGCTCAAATAATGGGTAAGAGCATCTGAAAAACTGAATTATGCTAACCAAAATTTTGCTCATTATCTTTTGTGAAGAACTTTCATTATCTCTTTACAGGGTTTATGCCAGTTACATACAAGGATCCTGCATATCTCAAAGACCCTAAAGTTTGTAACATCAAATACAGGGAATAAATTCTATAAAGTTATCATCAATAAATTTATTTTACAGTTGTGTGGTATTAATACTGGCTCAAACTGTAAGCTTTAATAACCTTTGAGTAGAGAACTGATAGGCTAAATCTTATCAAACTATAAAGTATTATGTTTTTAATTCTTAATAATTTGAAATTATATGAGGAAAAAGTGTCTCAAGTGTGAAGTTTCCTCTCCATATCAGAATGTTCATTAAGTAAATCAGATTATTTAAAATGTTAATACTTGTTATATTTTACATACATATGAATTAAAAAAAGGTACTATGGGATTTTCACTTATATCTGGCCCCCAAATAGCTCATACAGCATACCACTGATAATGAGATGTTAAACATGGAAGGGATGACTTGTATTGGGATTTTACTTTAGGCCCAGATTCTGTGTTGTAAATAGTATTGTAGGGATATGGGTGCAGGAAAGTGGAATGCTTATATAATGTACAAATCCCACATGACAGAGTGTGGATTTGAAATTGCTAAGGAAGATTTTCTAACACGTAAATAATTATGCCTGGCTAGGACTATGGGTCTTCCCTCTGTAGAGATGTTATGTGGGGATGAACAGTGGTGCTGTCTGTCACAGGACCTAACATTTACTCCTGGACTAGTCTATCATGAACTGGTAGTGTACTGTAAATAAACCGATCCATAGGCAATCTGTTGTATCATCTTCTCTTACTCCAGTGATACAAACTGATCGCCAAAAGATGGAGAATAACTGAGAAAAAATGTCCTACAAGGATTCTTTTCCTCCTTTTCATTTAGTACCCTGAAAGTTGGGACATCAGACTTAATTATTTTAACATTAGGGTTCAGAATGAACCCCATTTCCTCTCCTGCCCTGTGCTTCTTATGTAACTAGTAAAGCAATCCCAACAGCAACTCATTATTTGCACAAATCATCCCTGGTATTATGTGGGCTTCATAAACACCCCATGGTAACTAATGCATGTTAACACATAGATAAAAGATGATAGTTTTTGATACTAGCTATGAATTTGCTCTATCATTTAGGAAATAAGTGATGGAAGAGCAGTGGTCAACATGTGGGTTCAGCATTTCACCCAGTGAGTAAAGCATGAAGGCATCATGTGATTATGCTTCATGGGAAATTCTGTTATGGAAAGGATAAATAGAAAAAACAAACAGTAAAAGCTCTCTTAACCAACCTCCACTTAACCAACTCACTGGATTAAACAGGGGCTTTACATCCTCCTTAAAAATCACACGGAAGCCCATGACTCTTAACCTGTTGAGTTCTACATTACCAAGAGTCATCTATTTTGTTCCCAGACCTTATCAGTTGTATTTTTGTAGTGATGAATATGAGCATTAAAAATAAAGTTTCAGTTGCAGTGAAAACCAAGTAAATGCTCTGAGAAGACTTGATAAAGATAACTAGCTTTTAAAAAAAAATAGTTCTCAAATTAGGTGTGGTTAGGACAAATAAGATTGGGAATGGAAAATGAAAAAACCTAGTAGCATTTTGTACTTAGGTTGCTTTGCAAATTTCTTTAAAGAAACTAAAATTGGGGATTATATAGGGTAAGTAATGGGTTTGATTTACATAGGAACTCCAACACATTCGTAAAGTTTCTGGCCCTGCAACAAAAGTTTGACGAATGTACACTTATGCTTTATGTTAAAGTGAAATCTCTGATAGACACCTTATTTATGTATCATTTGAGTCCCACTTAGCTGGCCTTTTCACCTAACTAACCAACTGCTGATCCCAAACATATTGCATTACCAGGCTTTGTTCTGTACTCAAATTCTGAACTGACTCAATTTAAAGTACTTTATAAGATAAATGAACTAGAACTTACCTATGTGTTATTGCAAAGAGCTGAACATAGTAAAAACAATAGCCATGTTTGGCTTTACCCTTCATCTGATGAAAAATCTCCTTTCAGCCTAAAAGAATCAAAAGGTAGGAGACTGTGGATATTCACCAGAACCGTTCATTTTCTCAATCTCTTCATCTGTTTCTGGGCTGCTCACTGTGGATGACTTTTCTTGGTTACTGCTATCAGTATCTGTTTTAGATGGTTGGTTCTGTATCTCTAACAGCCGTGACTTCTTGAATTGCCATCCACCATCTGTACCTGAAGCTTTACGCTTAATCATTTGCAGTGCACTACCAGCTGGACTAGCTTCAGGAATGTCAGTATATTCCACCATTAGGGTCAGGTTGTCTACCACATTGAGATGGTGGTTGGTATTACAACAACTTTTAGAAATGTGTCTATTTTTCAAGGAGATAACACATGAATGAAGAAATTCACAATCGGGAAAAAAGGTCTGTAAAGCTTGACAAAGAAAAATGTTCTCCTGAGGGTCTTTCTGGACATTCTTCTCTCCTAAAGAAACAAACAAATATTTCAACATACAGTATTTATACTACAAAGGTTTTATAGTTACCTGTTAGTAAAGTCAGAGACTTTAAAGAATCATATCAAATTATCTAAATTAAGAGAAATGATAATCCCAAATTTATATGCCACAATATCCTCAGAGAAAATTAAAGTTGTTATATTTTTTAACATCAAGGTAGTATATCTATAGTAGTACCATGTTCTCTGTTCAGTGGGATTTAAGAGTATTAATGAAAGTTATTTTTAATCCTAAAGTGAACAAATTGATCAGTTAGTGCAAGCAGCTCATCCATTATTCCAATCAGTGAGAATTTTTCTTCAAAGCACAGAAAGTAGTGATATGTGAACTTTTTACTTACGTGTTGCTTGAATCTGTGCTTGCTTTCTTTTTTTAATTTCTCGTTTTAATCTGTTTATATCCTTTAGTAGTTTCTCTACTGCTCTCTCACTGTGTTCTACTTTACTGCATATACTCTGGAAAATAAAGTAATTTAAGAGCATAGATAAAGTTCCAAGTTGTAATACTACAACCTACGTTCACAAATAATATAAAATCCTTCATGGTGTATAACATCAAATATTTTCCTTTATAAAAATTTTATTTTATTTTGCTATTTTCTGGAGGAACTCACCAACAAGCATTTCTATGGTGCTTCATAGGTTACAAAATGCTTTCCAGATATATTAACTTCCTATTTATACAAAGTTTTATCATTCAAGTTATTTCCTAGATAATACACAGAAATAAAAAACAAAAATATTTAACTGCTTCAAAACAAAAAATACTGTACTATTTTGAGATGCATACTTATTGCAAACATTTAAGAAACTGCCAATAACAAAGTGACTTTCACTATTACAAAAGAAAACTACTGAAGATTTTAATTCCCGTAAAACTACTTTTGAAAAGCAGAATGGCCTTATGTGTCATCAGTTTTTAAGTACTAATATCCTTTGACTCAGTGATTTCATTTGGGGAATATATCTTGAATCAGTAACAAAAATTTATATAAGATGATATTTCTTAGAATAGTGTCAAATCAAAAGTAACTAATTTCCAATTATAGTGTAATGGTTTGTTAGAGCCAGTTTTAGTGGATACTTCATGGAACATCTGCCCAGCTTACTTCTCATGAACTTGTTCATCCTGCCATAAGAGTTCACCAGTAACCCTTTCACCAACTTTCACCCTAGCTGACCCAAGCAGAGTTAATTACAATAGCCAATAGGCAAATCCTAATCTCTTGAATAGAAGAGATTAAATGCAGAAGCTATAGGTTAGCTCTTTGGTCAGCCAGTGGGTGAATAAACAGCAAGATCTGTAAATACTATGAAGGAAACCAACAGGCAGACACAAAGGGAGAAAGTTAGTTTTTTTGTTTGTTTGTTTTTTGGCCACTTGGTGCGGCTTGTGGGATCTTAGTTCCCTGACCAGGGATTGAACCCTGGCCATGGCAGTGAAAGCGCCAAATCCTAACCACCACCAGGGAACTCCCAGGAGTTAAAGTTCTGATGGCATTCAAGCTCCTGGTTCCAATTCCTTCCTAGAGCTCAGTGGCCTTCTGCCCACAGTTCCTCTCACATACCTCTACATTCCCTAATTTAGCCCAAGTTGGTACTTTTTTTTAAAGTTAATTTATTTTTGGCTGCGTTGGGTCTTCATTACTGCGTGCAGGCTTTCTTTAGTTGCGGTGAGCAGGGGCTACTCTTTGTTGCAGAGCACGGGCCCTAGGTGTGCAGGCTTCAGTAGTTGTGACACGCAGGCGAACTAGTTTTGGCTCGCGGGCTCTAGAGCGCAGGCTCAGTAGTTGTGGTACACAGGCTTATCTGCTCTGCAGCATGTGGGATCTTCCTGGACCAGGACTCGAACCCATGTCCCCTGCACTGGCAGTCAGATTCTTGACCACTGTGCCACCAGGAAAGTCCCCAAGTTGGTACTTTTCACATTAGAGTTCTAATATACTGCTCTAAGAAATATACTGCTATTAAAAAGAACTAAAATGTGGAAAGTGTTTAATTGTACATCAAATAAAAATCATGACACAAATTTCTATGTCCCCATCACTGTCAACAATGTAAAAGCATGTATACATTAGGGGGAAACTGGAGAAAATTGGAAAGTGCAAAGAGTTAAGTTACAATGGTAGGATTCTGGATGTTTTCCTATTTTCTAAAATTCCTGTATTATATTAAAAAACAATGTGCAATATTATCAGTGTGTAAAATGCATTAACCCCATTTCTCTTAGTGTGCTCTATTGGTGAGTATTGTGGCCATGGAATATACTACTCAGATCTCCATTTGCAGGAAGCAGAGCTGACTGACAGTTCCAGGTGCCATCTTTTTGGGTCCACTACTGTGCTTGTGCTTAGGTCATGCTTCTCCTAGGTTGCTCTTAGCCACCGACTGAGCACAGTGAGGATATCGGTATAATTCTATTCCTGTAGGATGCCTTTGCTCAAAGACTCTCCATCAGCCTGGCTGAAATTTTTCAGGCCTTGCAGTCTAAAGCTCTTCCTACCCAATCATTCTCCTTTCCCTGTCTCCTTCCTCAGGTGTCAAACTTACATTGCAAGTCTCCCTGCCACTCCTGCTCCCTCCCCTCAAGGGACCTGAATGGACACAATGAGGTAGAACTTAGTACTGTTGTAGACTTTTTTGTTCCCAAATATTTGCTCCCTTTTTTATCCTGTAAAAGGGTTATATCTCCCTGCCTATTGCCATGACATCCTCTGGCCAATGAAATGTGAGTGGAAGTGACAGGCCAGCTCTGAGCAGAAATTCTAAGAGCTGTTGTGAATTTCCACCAGCTTTCCTGCTCTTTCCCTTTGTCATGAGAAGAGCATGTCCCACAGGTGGGCTGGATCCTAGAATGAACATGACATTTAGAACAGGAGCAGAGCTGCAGCCAAGATATAATGTGAGTGAGACAAAACTTTTGTTTTCATAGCCCACCAAGATGGAGGCCTTTGTTACTGAAGCTAAACTAATACAAAAATTTATGTCTAATCAACTGTCAGGTTATCCATAAACATATATTCAGTGAGCAATGTGATATGAACTCTATAGGTGATCTTTAAATGTTTTTTTAACTTACCTTTAATTCCTCTTGTAAAGAAGCATACAGTTCATTTATCTTATGTACCTCCTTTAAAGATCCATCTTCTTTAAAAAATTTAGAGCTGTAAAATATTACCATTTCCTCAGGCAAATGTACAGAACTCATTTAATAATACAATGAAAAATTTATTCGTAGTTGAGGAACAATAGATGATTCTTTTTACTGGCTTTGTAGGGACAATAATTTTGTCAACCTACTTATTTACAGAATAAGTAAAACCAACCAGAAAACCTAGTTATCTATCTTCACCTCAGCAAACTTTTTAGCCTCCTAAGTACTATTTCCAGGACTCAGAAAAGAGGTTCAGTGAAAACAGATAAAGACTGAAGGGGGGGTAGTTCTTTCTGGGCAATAGGATCAGTCAATTATTTTACTGAGTTTAAGTCATCATTGATTGAAAGAGGCAACATTATTTTATATACCACGAAGAAAAAAGAAAAACAATTCTAAGGCATGTTTTGTAAAAATCCCAATTTGAGATAAATGTAAAACTGTGTCTTAGTATCAATGAAATGTGGTATTCAATTTCTATAAGACACTGTTAAGCACTGTGGGAACACAAAAATAAATGAAATCTAGTCCATCATTCTCATAAAGTTTACACTTAGTAAGTATCCTGTAGTACCAGTGTTGTTATTTCTGACATTAATCCCTTATTGCCCACAAAAAAGTTATAGCTCAGCAGTCTACAGTGTAAGTCTTGGCTAAAGCCTCATTTTTTGTCTTTATTTCCTATCCAATCTAATTTCTTGCCTTTAATCTGAACTGCTGCCTTAGAAAATTATTATTTTGAGGCTAGCTCCTTATTCTTAGAATAAATATGTTAAAATATGTAGGCTATACAACAATGCCCCTCTCTTTTGTATTTTATAAATGGACAGGTGCTAGAAGGAAATACTGAGAAATTAAAAGTCTGGTTTACTTGAGTAATGTCATTAGTCAGTTTTCCTTTCATTTTTATTCTTGTGTAATAAAAAAAATTAACTTCAAAAAATGAATAGGAGTTAAGTTTAGTGGGGAAGCAGTTGAGGAATCTCACCTGTGTGTTTTTACTGCTCGACTAAAACCAGTGGACATACAGGAATCAGATACAGTTTTATAACCCAGTTGTTCAGACATGCCCAAATTGGCCACCACTAAAGGTATCCTATGAAAAAGCCTGAAGAAATAAAAATTTTAAAAGTAAATTTAAAATAAAGTGAAAGATTAGCATCTACTTATTAGTATATAGACTACCTTTCCCCTACAAGATTAAAAAACAAAACCCCATTCCTTGCTACTTATCCATGACAGAATTTACTGACTTGAGGCAAATAGCTTTTAAAAACTGTGAAATGTGCATAGTGTAAGATGACTGTGAAATAATACTTTAATGGTTATTTTAACTGATCACCACATGTAAAAATAAAGGCAGTATTGTTGCGATTCATCCTATCTTTCGTGAATGATAAAACTACTCTTCCTTGGTACTCTTTTAACTTCATTCTCATACTCCATGAAAATGTTGTCTATATAACCTGCGGGGAGTCCTATTAACTCATTTTGGCAGATCCTCAAGAACCACCCTGCTTCCTGGCAGAGGTTAGAGAAAAGCTGCTCAGGTATGCAGGCTTCAGTTCTACATTATATTCCTTAGCAACCAATACCTAAAGCATGCATATTTTTTCCACCTTATGGTAAATAAGAGCAAATCCTCAATGCCAGAAACACAAGTCATCATTCCATACTGGGCTTCTAATTTCCTTATCTGACATTCATTCTCCCATATAAAGAACCGATGGTAAGAAAGGCTAAAAAGGGTTATTGTGACAATCTAATGCAACAATATACGAAAATAGTTGGTAAGCCATAAAAAGTACAATAAAAATATTGAGTACATTTTTCTGTTAGCTGAAAACAGCCAGTGACTGGCCAACATTTACCCTTTCTGAGGTTTATATAAGGCATGCTCCAGCCGATGAGTAGAGCAGCTTTCTGTTATTATACTTGGTGTTAATAACAGAAAAACAAGTTCCTGGCTTGAAAGATGCTGCTGTAAGTTTTTGTGAAGCAGTCTCTCTCTGAATGTCATGATCTGGTCTGAATGACGTCGGAATTTATACCAACCAACCACATCCTGAAAGAAAATATAGAAAAACATCAGGCGAATACCTTAATGGTTACAGTTATTATGTATCTTACTGTCATAATCAAGCAGTAAAACTGGCAACCTTAAAAATGACTTTCTTGGGCTTCCCTGGTGGCGCAGTGGTTGAGAGTCCGCCTGCAAAGCAGGGGACACAGGTTCGTGCCCCGGTCCGGGAAGATCCCACATGCCGCGGAGCAGCTGGGCCCGTGAGCCATGGCTGCTGAGCCTGCACGTCCAGAGCCTGTGCTCCGCAATGGGAGAGGTCACAACAGTGAGAGGCCCGCGTACCGCAAAAAAATAATAATAATAAAATAAATAAATAAACTTAAAAAAAAATGGCTTTCTTGGGACTTCCCTGGTGGCACAGTGGTTGGGAATCTGCCTGCCAATGCAGGGGACGGGTTCGAGCCCTGGCCTGGGAAGATCCCACATGCCGTGGAGCAGCTAAGCCTGTGCGCCACAACTACTGAGCCTGTGCTCTAGAGCCCAGGAGCCACAACTACTGAGCCCACGTGCCACAAATACTGAAGCCTACGCACCTAGAGCCCACGCTCCTCAACAAGAGAAGCCACCGCAATGAGAAGCCCGCGCACTGCAATGAAGAGTAGCCTCCGCTCGCCTCAACTAGAGAAAGCCCCCGCGCAGCGATGAAGACCCAAGCAGCCAAAAATAAATAAAAAATAAAATTTTTTAAAAAATGGCTTTCTTAATATTTACCAAGATTTGGGGCCTATATTAAACAAAATGTACACTTAAGAATACACTTTACCTTTTATAAAGCATGCAAACTGACTTGCAGTTAAATTACTTTCCATTTACTTACCAGGCTACAATTTTATTCAACACAGATTAAAGAAAATAAATTCTTAACTTCCTCTAGTTTCTCTTAATGGCATTTACTGTCTTAACATTTTTAACCCTTAGTCAAAATTTAAATGAAGAAAACACCAATGAAAACTAGTTAACTTCCTGTATGGATACTTGGTTTGCTAAGTAAGTAAACTGAACCCAATAGCTTTTAATTGAAATTTATATGGGAATGTTATCACCTACCCCACAGAGCTGGTTCCAAGATTAAGATCATATTAAAGGGTTTTGTAAACTATAACACGCTAAACAAATGTGTTGTATTTTTTATTTATCTTTGGCTGCATTGGGTTTTTGTTGCTGCGCGTGGGCTTTCTCTAGTTGCGGCGAGTGGGGGCTACTCTTCGTTAGGGTGCGCGGGCTTCTCATTGCAGTGGCTTCTCTTGTTGCGGAGCACGGGCTCTAGGCACGCGGGCTTCAGTAGTTGCAGCACACGGGCTCAGTAGTTGTGGCTCGTGGGCTCTACAGCACAGGCTCAGTAGTTGTGGCGCATGGGCTTAGTTGCCCTGCGGCATGTGGGATCTTCCCGGGCCAGGGCTCAAACCCATGTCCCCAGCATTGGCAGGCAGATTCTTAACCACTGCGCCACCAGGGAAGTCCCTCAAAAAGTTTTAAGAGGAAAAAAGTACCAAGAAAAAATTATTTGGAAAAAAAAACGATTTTGATCATTCAGCAAGTTTTAACTGAACACCAAGTGGGCTACAGAGGATCCAAATTAGGTGCTGTACAGGAAATCATCCCTGCACTAGGAAAAATAGTAACTTGTAGCTAAGTAAAAGAACAGCAATGGATTAAGTCCTAGAGTACGTGAGATCAATGTAAATCAGAGTAGTCAAGAGGATGAGAACAAGATGAAGATTTTTAATGACTAGCTTTGCTTTCAGGGAAACCCCTTTGAGTTTCTAGAAAGAACAAGCCTTTCCTCACCTGCTTTACATAGGACATTGTGAAGACAAATGCTGCTTTAAAGTTCTGTCAAAGTATTACATGTTTTTACGAGCTGAAAATAATACATATAATACGAAAAAAAGAAAGGTAAATCAGGGAATACCTTTTTGACACTTGATAATATTTTCTTCAGCGCTCGCTCATTTACTTCACCAGAAGAATTATAAAAGCTGTAAAAGCCAAAATTAAAGGCATTTCAAATAAGCTAAAAATATGAATTATTTTATTAGCACTTTTAATTGTAGTTACTCCTAGCCTAACTACCCAACCAAAATCCATATACTTATTGCCTGTTAGATGAAGTTCTAAATTAAATAGGAGAGAAAGTTCTCAAATTAACAGACTTAAAGTGCTAGAAATATGCAGTCCATAAGCAATGAAAAAGGAAAAAGAGTGGAGGAACTTTAAAGGATAAGTTTGCGTAACACTTTTTTTTTAACCTAAAACAAAACAAACTCTCCATTAAATACAGGTATTTGTTAAGTTCACATAGCTAGTTCACAATTTATTCATTAAAACTTTTTTTTACAATAATGATACATACAAAAGAATGTAATGTGAGTAATGAAGCAGCACAATACCATAAAGACAATTTATTCATTGCTAATTCCAAAAGCTATCCTTTTCTTTTATACATTTATTCTATGATTTTATTTATTGTTTCTGGCTGCGTTGAGTCTTCATTGCTGCACGCGGTCTTTCTCTAGTTGCGGTGAGTGGGGGCTACTCTTCGTTGCAGTGTGCAGGCTTCTCATTGCAGTGGCTTCTCTTGTTGTGGAGCATGGGGTCTAGGCGCGTGGGCTTCAGTAGTTGTGGCATGTGGGCTCGGTAGTTGTGGTTCGTGGGCTCTAGAGCGCAGGCTCAGTAGTTGTGGCTCATGGGCTTAGCTGCTCCGCAGCATGTGGGATCTTCCCGGACCAGGGCTCGAACCCGTGTCCCCTGCATTGGCAGGCGGATTCTCAACCACTGCGCCACCAGGGAAGCCCTCCAAAAGCTATTCTTAAATTAAGAGAAGTTGGGGTTTTTTTGTTTTGGGGGGCTGGGGGGGTGGAGGATAGGTATTGGTTTAGTTTAGTGACTTCTGTTCTGTAGTTGGAATGTCAAAGATTTAGGGAGAATTGAAAAATAATTCTAAAAGATTCTAAAGCATTTACTTTCAGCTTTCTTTCCCCTCCAGGGATTACAAATAATATTCTCCTCTTTTTAACATTCATCAAGATCAACAATATTCTTTTCTATGACGTAATATCTATTATGCAAAATCTTTGACAAATACTATTCATTATAATAGGTTTTTACTGGTAATTCTAATCTACACACTGAAAAAATTTAGTTACATAAAACTGGAAAAAACATATCCTAATAGGCAATATATTTTTTCTTTTTAACTTACAAAGTGTTCCACCTACCAAAGGGGGATAATTCAGCTCATCGAACAGATCCTTCCATCTTACCTATTTATTCCAACGTGAAAAATCTAAATACAAGAGTTTATTCCTGTGTTTCTCTAGGATGGTCCACTCCTGAGCTCCTCAAACTGGGACATAATGCAATACACCAGGGTATATAAAACAACAGGATAAAAGTGTACGTCTTCTGTGCAAGCATTGATTTTTATGTGAAGCTTCTGGGAAGGGGGGCAGTTTTTTTTTTTGTAGAAATAGATATACTGTACAGTAGAATTCATGTTAAACTGTGCAATTTTTTTAAAGTGACTTTAAGTTTTAGGCTTCAATGGGCTGTTTTCCAAATTCCCCCTAGATTTCTGAGATAAGGGAAACAGTGTATTTCAGTGGCAAACTTTGCAACCAATGTATCAGAGCAGGATTGACAAACTTTTTCTATAAAGGGCCAGATAGTAAATATCTTAGGCTTTGCTGGACAGTCTCTGTTACATATTCCTCCATTGTTCTTTTTTTTTTAACTCTTAAAAAATATATTAACTATTCATAGAGGTCCATATAAAAACAGGCCATGGGGCTGTACTCTGCCACCTCTGTATCAGAAACATAAAACTGGTTATTTAAGCTTATCCAGCTCGGATTCCATGAAGTATGGTATCAGAAGACTTTGTTTTTAACATGTTCCATCTACATCATTTAAAAGAGTTGCCCCTAACCTTTCTGGCACCAGGGACGGGTTTCGTGGAAGATGGTTTTTCCATGGATGGGGGTGGGGGGTGATGGTTCAGGTGGTAATGCGAGCGATGGGGACCGGCAGATGAAGCTCTGTTCACTCACCCGCCGCGCACCGGTACCAGTCCAGGGCCCAGGGGTTGGGGACCCCTGATTTAAAACAAGAAAGAAACAGCATAGTATGCTGTTGGATTAGAGCTCAAGAAATCCGGATTCTTCTAATTTTGCCCTACCACTAACCAGTTCTTCCCCCCATCCCCTAATTTTGTAAAGCTAAAAGGCTGAGGGACTTCCCTCAGCAGTGCAGTAGTTAAGAATCCACCTGCCAGTGCAGGGGACACAGGTTCGATCCCTGGTCCGGGAAGATCCCACATGCCGCAGAGCAACTAAGCCCGTGAGCCACACTACTGAGCCTGCTCTCTAGAGCCCGCGAGCCACAACTGCTGAAGCCTGCGTGCCACAACTACTGAGCCTGTGCACCCTAGAGGCCGCTCACCACAACTACTGAGCCCATGTGCCACAACTACTGAAGCCCGTGTGCCTAGAGCCCGTGCTCTGCAACAAGAGAAGCTGCTGCAGTGAGAAGCTCACGCACTACAATGAAGAGTAGCCCCCACTCACTGCAACTAGAGAAAGCCCATGTGCAGCAACGAAGACCCAACGCAGCCAATAAATAAATAAATAAATAAAAGGCCTAGGTATGGGTTTCTCATCACTGGATCAGATGGCCTCCTCGGCTCTAAGACTCATATTAAGTTGGTCTAATTATTTAAGGTAGTTGCCAGAAGGTATTGAATCACCTTTTTTTTTTTTACTTTCCCTCCTTAATCCATTGCTGGCCCAGAGTCCCTCAAGAAAGTACTATTTATGAGTCTCCACCAAGAGTCCCTCATTCAAAAGATATTTTTTATACGCATTGTCTATTAGGCAATGTAGGAGCTGTGCCCCTTTCTGGTACAGCAGTTTAAGACCACACTAAGCCTTCTGTCACACCTACCAATGGTGTTTCTCACCTTAACACTATGTTCCATGGCAACTCTTACACAACCTTAGAAATGGTACATACAGTGTGACTGTAAGACAGTAATGCTGATTTTTCATGTATGGTTTATATAAATCATAAAGCTATTTCACCAAAACTACACCGTGTTGTTTATGGTTACAGTTGTTTGCTTTATGAAACATCATTGATTTATATACTTTTCTATGTAAATACCTCAATTAAAAGTTTTTAACAATATCATAGCCTATCAGGGCTAAGAGTACTACTACTATCTGTAGGACTATGAGTACAAGTTTCCACCCTGGAAAAGTAATAGGAAGCGGGTTAGATAAAGAACCTAACCAGTTAATAGACAAAAGATAATATTAAAAAATATAAGTGAAGAAACAGATGATAAAATAAACTGGAATAAAAAGAAAAAAGGGCTGCTGTTAATGTATGAGAACATGTTGCTGAGTTTATAATATGCGATGAAGTGACTGGGTGGGAGAAGGAAAAGCAATCCTCAAGGTAAACTGGTACCTGGGAGAGGCAGTGAAGACCAGCTAAAGGAAGCAGATAAATACAGAGAAAGAACTATTAGGGTTGAAATGAACACGTGAATTTCAGGTACTTAAAAAGAGTCTTTACATTTTAATCTGTACCACCAGGTGTAACTAAGATACTTTGTTAGTTTCAAAAATTCACTTGCAGAGAATAATTTTCACAATGGATCATTTACTTGCTCTTACTACTCACCTAAAAAGCTGATAGCATGAAACGTACTTCTGAATGTCTGGAAAAAAAGAATTTTTAGTTATGATTACATTAAGTATCATTTGAATAACATATATTGAGCACTTCATGCCAGGATGTACTTTACCATTATCTCGTTTATTCCTCACAACAAACCTATGAGACAGATGTTATCACTCCTTCCACTTTAAAGATGAAGTAACAGGCAGAGAGATTAAGTTGGTGGAGGCAAAATTCAAACCCAGAACCTCACTCATAACTACTGATAGAATGCTATACTCCTTCTAAATAGGTTTAGTAATGGCCACACAAAAGATGAAGTCACACTTGCTATAGTCATTGAGTTCTGAAATTGTGATGCTGTAATTATACCCAACTGATAAAAAACAGCTGCTAAAGGAATTCTTTTGTTATTCCAACTGGTTCTTTCATAAAGGATATGTCAATGTTAATTGTAGACTAAAGAAAAGAAGTCCAACATCTCTGAAGAGGTGAGTTTTATTCTCCTGTCAATAGAAATAATACATTTAAATACATCTAACTTCTGGTTGCTGCAGGTGCTGTGCAAACAGATTAAATTCTATCACAAGACATCATTACAAATCATGAAAGTATCAAGATGAATATAATGTTTCCTCTATCATCCCAAACTTTCAGATCCCTCAAGATTCAGTAGGGACGGCTTCCCTGGTGGCGCAGTGGTTGAGAGTCCGCCTGCCGATGCAGGGGACACAGGTTTGTGCCCCGGTCCCGGAGGATCCCACATGCCGCGGAGCGGCTGGGCCCATGAGCCATGGCCGCTGAGCCTGCACGTCCGGAGCCTGTGCTCTGCAACGGGAGAGGCTACAACAGTGAGAGGCCCGCGTATCGCAAAAAAAAAAAAAAAAAAAAGATTCAGTAGGGAACAGTGAAAGGAGTGAGACATTCACACAGAAAGTCATCAAGACAATACATATTCTTCTAGGCAGCCCATCTTTATGTGTCCCTGTGTCAACAATCAAATTTTGTCAGATACCATTTACAGGGTCACTCTAGCAGTAATCACCTATTTCAGATAATTCCTGTGACTATGATGTTCTCTTCCTTGGGGAGATCCTACCCAGAGTACTAGCAATTTCACTTGTCACCTAAATCAAAGACATCAGTTTGATTATGGAGAATCTGTGAATCTTCATCTAGGTGAGGAAACCCAATATCAAACTGCTGTTGAAGAATCTTTTCAAGTAAACATCTGAAGAATGCAGACATCTTTGCATCTTTGTACATGCAAAGGCTATCTTTAAGGAGAAAACTACATGAAGTCACCATTTCAATAACTTGATATGTATATAAAGTTATTGACATTATACTATTATATATATATATACACACTACTATAAAAGTAATTCAGGCTATTACAAAATGTGGAAAAGTTATCATCCTCTTCAGATATTTTCCTTCCAGCAAACATATGTTACCCTCAGATAAATCCCTCTGAACAGAAACAGTCTGTAACTGATAACCGGCCAAACATAATCTGGTGTAGATAAGGCACAGTATAATAAAATGATGAAAATCTCATTAACCAAAGCAATGTAGTAATTTGTAGATCTTGCCACCTGTTTTAAAGTAATCCAACATTTTAAAATAATTTAAGCAAATACTTGAGTGCAACTACAGCACTTGCCAGATACCTTGAAGCTTAGCACTGCTCCTAGCACAGTGGAGTTGCTCGATAAATGGTTGCTTATTTAAACTCCTAAAATATGTCAGATACTTTGGGCAGCATACCAATTACAATTAGGGAAGAAAGACTTCCTAAGGGCTTGCTTTTTAAGCTCGTGTGAACAGAAAGAAAAACATTAAGAAAATAAAATTATAAACAATATAAACATGTGTAACATGACAAAAGGCCAATTTCCTTAAGTTGTGATATAGCATTACAAATCAATAAGAAAAAGCAAAATAGCCTAGCAGAAATATAGTCAAAGCATGGAACAGGCTTGTTCTTTTCAAATAAAAAGGTCTCCCCAAAAGTCAAACACATAACCTCATTTGTAATTTAAAAATGCAAATTAGAAAGGGGGAGGGGCAAGATGGGGCAGGGGATTAAAAGGTACAAACTACTATACATAAAGTAAATAAGCTACAAGGATATATTGTACAGCACAGGGAATATAGTCAATATTTTATAACTTTAAATGAAGTATAATCCATAAAGATATTGAATCACTATGCTGTATACTTGAAACTAATATAATACTGTAAATCAACTTACTTCAAAAAAAAAGAAATGCAAATTAAAATTTTTTTTCTTCACTTATCAAGTTGGCAAAGATTAAAAGATTTGATAATACCCAATGGTGATAAGGGTAGGGGGACCCTGGTACTTTCACATATTGCAGAGGAGTCTTAAGATGACATAACTCTTCCAAAAGGTAATGGCCTACCTCTAGGAATTTTGCTTTCAGATATACTCAAAGGCACAAAGATATATGCACCATAAAATGTGCATTGTTACATTGTTTTGTATTAATAAAAAAATAAAAAGTCATCCATAGCTGGTTAAGTACGTTATGGTACATTCATACAACGGGAATACGAAGACATCAGAAAGAATGACAAACTATACACATTCATACTACTCTGCACTAATGATATCTTGGAGATATTTATCCATGTATATAGTATGATCCCACTTATGAATATAAAAATACACATACATTTATATGTGTGTATTATGTGTAGTATTAATGAGTGAAAAAATACTCATGAAACCAAGTCATTGCCACAGAGGTGACTTTAATGAGTGAGTTTAAATTTATATGTTTACTTTATACATATGTACTAAATTTACATATATACTTCAATTTTTACCTTTTTAAAGTAGCAAACAAAAAGTACAGTATGAGTATAAACTGATATAATCTTTCTGGAAAGCAATTTGCTAATACAGATCAAGAACCTTAAAAATGTTCACACCCTTTGACACTGTAACACCATTTCCAGAAATCTACCTATAATAGGTGTAGAATATTTATGTACCAAAATGTTCCCTGTAGTATAATTTATGATAATGAAAAACTGGAAACTCTGACTATAATTTATTTATTTAAAGGACAACTAAAATCACATACAGTCATAAGAGTAAGACCATAGAGAATAGAATGCAGTTATAAGAAATAATATTTAGAGGATTATTTACTATGAGAAAATGGTCATGACGCCAAATTTTTTATAAAGTATACCACCAATTTTGTTTTAAAAAAATATATATATATATATGCTTAGGAAAAAAATGCATATGTTAGAGAATCAGAAAACTCCCTATGTATTTTAAAGCTCCGTTTCCCTTTTTTTCTGAAAGAACAGCTGCCACCAGCTGCAGTTGCTTCACCACCCACTTCTCAAACCCTCTGCAGTCTGGCTTTTTCCCCATTACACTTCTGAAATTACGTAAGGTTTCCAATTATTTAATCACTGAGTTTTTTCAGTTCTCATCTTCCAACTTTTCTGCAACATTTTACATTTCTGTTGAACCTGTTTTATCTTTTTTCTTGGTCTTGCTTATTGGTTCTTTCTTTTGCTGGATCACCTTTCTGCCACTCACATATACACAGGAGCTATTTCATCCTTCTTTCCCCACAGTAATCTTAATCTGCTTCCTATGTCTCATATTGTTTCTTGCTTTAGACTAGGGCATAGCCATAACTTTAACTGAGAAATGAGTGCAATATATTCCTTTTAAATTTTGATTTCTGGGACTTCCCTTGTGGCGCAATGGTTAAGAATCCGTCTGCCAATGCAGGGGACATGGGTTCGAGCCCTGGTCCGGGAAGATCCCACATGCCGCAGAGCAACTAAGCCCACGTGCCACAGCTACTGAAGCCGGCGCGCCTAGAGCCCGTGCTCCTCAACAAGAGAAGCCACCGCAATGAGAGGGCCATGCACACCAACGAAGAGTAGCCCCTGCTGGCTGCAACTAGAGAAAGCCCACATGCAGTCACGAAGACCCAATGCAGCCAAAAATAAATAAATAAATAAAATTAAAAAGTTGATTTAAAAAATTCATGCCTATTTCTGGTGTTTTTGTTTCTTTGTTTGTTTTAGTTTTTGGCCGCACCACGCGGCACGTGGGATCCTTAGTTCCCTGACCAGGGATGGAACCCGCACCCCCTGCAGTGGAAGCGCAGAGTCTTAACGCTGGACCCAGGGAAGTCCTGATATCTATTTCTTAATAATTTAAAAAGTAACTTATACTGACCCCTTTCAGCATAAACTATCAAAATAGAAGACACAGAAATAAGTGACTCACCAATTGTATAAATAACTTCAAAATCATCCATTTGAGAATCAGTTATGCTGTTCTTCGCTTCACCTTTCACTTCCCCAAGGAGAAAACCTTCCTATAAGGATAAAAATAAGCAGTATATGGAATACACTGATAGAATTTCCAAGTTCAGTCACTTAACTAACCAGTATTTCCCAAGAATTTTACAACACGTACAAGCGTGTGTTACCAGCTGGAGCACACACAAAAGAAAGACTAGGTGCATTCCAGTTTACCTGGGCAACATAACCAGGTTAAAAAACACAAGTAGAAGGGATTGTAAATACCACTGTGACTTTAGCACTCTTGGAAGTATAAAAGGCTTAAAGGCAGAAATGAGAACACAATGCTCAAGGAACAAGGAGTAGAGCAGTTAGCCTGAGAATAGAAGCCTCCCATCTGTAATGAAATCTTAGGTTGCTATGAACAGCACCAATAATGGACCATCCTGAATGACTGGCCAAGGAGTCTGGATTAACAGCACATGCTTCTGGGAGTCAGTGGAGGCTTCTGAGCTATGAAATGACACAGGATGGGCTTTTAGATTAAGCATGTGCACAATATCAAAGACCTGTAATTCAATATTAGAGTCTGCTGTATAAAAGAGGAGCTGTGAGCCCTGGTTCTTTTTAAAATGCAGGCATTTTGCCACCATAGCAGTGATCTCTTTGAGTTTCAGAGAATTCACTTATTTCTCTTGGCACATTTAGAAACCCAATGAGCTTGACAATGAATTTTTTACCGTCTTTATAACTTCTTTAGTTAAAAATGCTTTAAAAAATGTGTTTTTTTCATTAAAAGAAAAACACAAAAGTAATGTTTCCACAATGTGAGTCTTTGCTAGAATCAAAGGGGAACAATACGGAACTCTACTCTCTAGCGTTCTATACAAACCCCTGGAAAAGAGACAATGCAAGTACAGCTCTCCATCAAACCACCTTTTAAGGACTTTAGGAAAAAGATCTAAGGAACAGAGTCCTCTCTAACACTACAGTACTTTGCAAGTGCTAATCCTTTAAGCTACAGAGGACTTACAGTCCCACTCTGGTTATGTTTACACTAAGGTATTCCACAGTAATTTCTACAGCCACACACATTTTAAATCATCATATATTTGCTCTTTGCTACGTGTTAATCTACAAGTGTATTTAAAATTGCATACATGAAAGATAGCAATTCCAGCCTTATTAGGACTACACCAAAAAACTATTTTGGATAAGGCAAGCCTTTATTATAAAGTGAGGGCACAAAATTTAGCAGAAATCACTAGGTTTTATTCAGTATGGTATTCTCTAAACCGTATTAGCAAGTTACTACACACTTACTCTAGGACACTACTTCTCAGACTCAAAGTTTTACAGTGTTTTTTAATTTCATAAAAATGAAAGTTTTTAAAAATAGGTACTGTATATTTTTTTTAAAAAACGACTTCACCTAGAGGTTTTGAACCTAGGCGAAAGTGTGAAATAAGCATTTAAATATGTAATATTTCAGGATAAACTTAAATGTTTAAATTACAACCGAAAGCATCCGACAAGGAACTAGCTCAGGCCTTACAACCTAATAAATTTGATACCAATGCAAACAAAAGTCAGCTATCCAATATACGAAATTAATCTTCATCTATTAAGATTCCCCCCAAAATAGCCACTGGATGCATCATTTCTCATTCCTTTACAAGCCTTCCATTTCAACAAACGTGCACAGTAGCTGCTCTGAAGGGGAAAATTGAGTTGTCTGCGAAAACCACTGTCGGTAGTTAGTTGAAAGTTAACCGGCAACCTTCCCAGCGAGCGGTAGCGGGAGAGCGCTATGTGAACCTTCTATTCCTTCACAACCAAAATGAACCAGAAAAGGGGGACTACTGAAAGAGAGAAATGCGGGTGTGCGAGACACTCCGAGCGGGGCGCGGAAATAAACACTGGTTGCGAGAGGGAGGGCTAACTCTGGAAAAGGCTTACCACCGGAGGCAACCTCCGGGGCCGCCCGGGAGCGGGAGAAGGCAGCCCCGACTGCACAGAGCCGGCGCGGCGGCGGCGTCGGGAGCCCGCGTGCGGGACCCGGGCGGCGGCGGCCGGGACGGCGCCCGCGCGCGCGGGTCCTTTTTTGAGGTGACGCCAGAGCCCGCCCCGGTCCTCGGCTCACCGTGTCCGAGTCGGTGTTGAGGTGCTGGAAGACGAGCGCGCCCAGCACAAAGCCAGAGAGCACCGCCGACGTGCTCTCACCCTCCATGCTTCCGCCGCCGCCGCCGCCGCCGTGCTGCTCTAGCTGACAGGGCTCGGCGCGGGCCGCACCGGGCGGGGTCCTCGGCGGCGCGTCGGCGAGGCGGCGAGGCGGGGCCGAGAGAGGAGGCGGGATCTGCGCCGGCGCACTGGCCGCGGCGCGCTCCCCCGAGGGGCGGGTTTGGTGGGTAGTCGCTGGGGCTCTCTGGTGCGGAGCTGGCGGCTCTGACGAGGGCTCTGGTTCGTCCCTCTCGGTGTTGGGCACCTCTGCCCAGCGCCAGGCCACGGACAGCGCTTTTGGTGGCTAGCTGCTACTGAGGGACCCTGGCATATGTGCAAAACTGGAATAAATGAACACTTCTGACAGAATAGAGGCATTGCCTAGTGGCATAATATCACAATGGAAATGCCACGTTTGGAGTTTTCAGAGTGTCAGATGCTGCCCCATTACCCATTGAAACTTGTGGAATACTAACGACTGTTTCAGAGAATGTCTTTTCTAGATCTCTCCAGCGATGTCCCGTCCCATGCAGTGGGGAGGAGGGGAACGGGTTTCTTTGAGAGTTTGCTTGCTTTTAGAAAATTGAGGACTCAGTTCAAAGAATATACAGACTTTTTAACATTGTTCTGACAATTTAATGATAGGTATAAACGTACTGTGATGGATCATTTGATATAAACGTAAGGGGAGCAGGAAGACCAGGGCTTGCCAATTTTCCACACACTGTATATAAAACTATGGTTTTTAAATGAAAGCCAGCAAAATATCAGACTGAATTGAATTGATATTACATATTTCTGGGTTTTGTTGTGTAGCAGCCATATTTCACTAACACACTGAAGACATGTGTAGAATTAAAGATTATGTGTTTATTCCCTAAAATTGTTTCGTGCTGTCGTTTCAGCATAATCACTGTTAATATGAAGAGATTTTCACGTAATTTGTGTTTTATGGATAGTAATGATCTAAAGGATTAAAAAATAAAAAACGTTAGTCCAAGAGAGTGGAAGTAAACCCTCACATGTAAGGTCAAAAGTTTTTTTTGTTTTTTTTTTTTTGCGGTACGTGGGCCTCTCACTGTTGTGTCCTCTCCCTTTGCGGAGCACAGGCTCTGGACGCGCAGGCCCAGCGGCCATGGCTCATCAGACCAGCCGCTCCGCGGCATGTGGGATCCTCCCGGACTGGGGCACGAACCTGTGTCCCCTGCATCGGCAGGCGGACCCTCAACCACTGTGCCACCAGGGAAGCCCAGGTCAAAAGATTTTTGACATGGTTGCCAAGACAATTCACTGGGGAAGGACAGGCTTTTCAACAAATGCAAAAGAATGAAGTTAGATCCTTAACTTATGCCATATATAACAATCAGCTCAAAATGGATAAAAGAGCTAAATGTAAGACCTAAAACGATAACATTCTTAGAAGAAAACACTGGGGAAAACTTCATGACACTGGATTTGGCAATGATTTCTTGCATGTGACACCAAAAGCAAAGACAAAGGAAAAAATAGACAAATTCTACTTCATCAAATTAAAAACTTTTGTCCATCACAGGACACTATCAAGAGAGTGAAAAGGCAACCTACAGAATGGGAGAAATATTTGCAAACCATATATCTGATAAGGAATTAATCTCCAAAATATATATAAAGAGCTACAACTCAATGACAACAGAAAAAAACAGTTAAAAAATGAAAAAACATCTTCTTGAATAGACATTTCTCTAAAGAAGCTATACAGAAGGCCAATAAGTACATGAAAAGATATCAATACTTAACATCACTAATCACTAGGGAAATGCAAATCAAACCATAATGGCATACCACTTCACACCCATTAGGATAGCAATGGTATAATAAAAAATATATTTGGTCTCTGTTCCTGCATCCAGGAACAGAGTTCCTAAAACCCTTAGAGTCTCCAGAGCGATAATTATGTCTTCTGTATGCTAACGTGACTGTTGGGGAGGGAGGGTGGTGGACTAGATAGCTTAAGGATGGGAATTAGTTTCCAGAAAGACCAAGCCTTGATCAGAGGACTGAAACTTTTAGCCCCACTCCTGACCTCTTAGGTGAGAGGGGCTGGAGATTGAGTTTAAATTGTTGCCAAAATCTCAGCTTCTCTGTGTACCGATGTGGAACAGAAATACGGAGACAGAGGTTTTGGAGGAAGAGAGAGATGGCTTTATTTTTCTGCCAGGCAGAAGGGAAGACACAGCAGGCTAGAGCCTCAAGGACTGTGCCCCCCACCTTAGGGAACTGGAGAAGATTTGTATATGTGGGGCTCACAGTCCAGGGTATATGATAAGGATCAAAGTAGTGAAGGTCTTACATTCTTCTTCTTCCTGCATTATTTCAGAACAGTTGCAGATGGCTTCGGGCAGCCCGGTAATTGGTAATTGGGTCCGTTTGTCTCTGGGTTATAAAGGCCTGCTACCTTTTTTCTGAAATGCAAATGCTACAAGGGGTGATTTGCTACAAGGGAGTGCAGGATGTAATTCACATAGTGTTAAAGAGTAATAGGTTAGTTTTGTGAAGTACAAATCTAGTTACAGACACTATAGATTAGTGACAGTTAAAAAAAAAACAAACAGCAAACCTAGGAGTGATTAACTCTTTCAGGCCAGGTTATGTTTCTTCTCTAGCCTGTTCACTGTTCCCTTTATTTTCCTTGTTCTCAGGAGAGGGAAAACTTCATTTCTATATTTGCTGCAACCAAATCACTGATGGCCAGTGATTTAATCAACCGTGCCTAAGTAATGAAACCTCCATTAAAACCACTAAAGAATAGGGTTCCAGATTAAAGACTTGAATGTAAAACCTGAAATCATTAAACTCATAGAAGAAAACATAAGCAGTGCACTCTTTGACATCAATCTTAGCAATATTTTTCTAGATGGTCTCCTTTGGCAAGGGAAACAAGAGCAAAAATAAACAAATGGGACTACGTCAAACTAAAAAGTTCTGCACAGCAAAGGAAAACATCAACAAAATGAAAAGACAGCCTATCAAATGGGAAAAAAATATTTGCAAATGATATATCTAATAAGGGGTTAATATCCAAAATATATAAAGAACTCACACAACTCAACAACAAAAAAACCCGAACCATCCAATTAAAAAATGGGCAAAGGAGCTAAATAGAAAAATTTCCAAAGAAGACATACAGACAGCTAACAGGCACATGAAAAGATGTTCAACATCACTAATTAGTAGGGAAATGCAAATCAAAACCACAATGAGATACCACCTCACACCTGTTAGAATGTCTATTATAAAAAACGCAAGAAATGGGGACTTCCCTCGTGGCACAGTGGTTAAGAATCCACCTGCCAGTGCAGGGGACACGGGTTCGAGCCCTAGTCCGGGAAGATCCCACACGCCGCGGAGCAACTAAGCCTGTGTGCCACAACTACTGAGCCTGTGCTCTAGAGCCCGCAAGCCACAAATACTGAGCCCAAGTACCACAACCACTGAAGCCCACGTGCCTAGAGCCCGAGCTCCACAACAAAGAGAAGCCACCGCAATGAGAAGCCTGCACACCGCAACGAAGAGTAGCCCCTGCTCGCTGTAACTAGAGGAAGCCCGCGCACAGCAACAAAGACCCAACGCAGCCAAAAATATAAATAAATTTTTAAAAATAATAAAATAAAATGCACCAAACAAGTCTGCTCTATTTACCCCAGTTTGGAAGAATTTTTTAAAAGCTGGAAAGCAAAGAATACAATGAGAAACCTGAACTGGCATGGCCTGGGGCAAGAGTCAAGCATACAAATCAAGATGAAGATTGACTAAACGGGGCCCCTTGACTGAGGACCCAAAATCTAACGCACAAGAGGAGGTAAAACGTGTCTGGGGATGAGGAAGTCTCTGAGATACCTTGACACAGAAGCCTCATGCACTGTGGCACCAACACCACTTGGTGAAGCCCTAACATGGGCTGCAATTAGATTGAAAGAATACTGTATAGAAATGGAAGAGTTGATATCTTCTTGTTTATATCTTACTGACTTAAAAGTACTTATATGTTAAAGATATTGACCTTATGTCTGTCAAATATTGAAAGTGTTTGCTTTTCCCCAGATGGCTTTTAAATTTTACATGCATTTAAGGTAAATTACTTTTAATACAGAAGCTTTAAAATTTTGTATTTAAAGCTTCTATTCATGCCCTTATCTTTCTAATGTATCGTGTTTAGGAAGACTTCCCTGTCTTATGATTAGTAACAATTATTTTTGAATTAGCAGGGGACATGTGTTTGAGCCCTGGTCCGGGAAGATCCCACATGCTGCGGAGCAACTAAGCCCGTGCGCCACAACTACTGAGCCTGTGCTCTAGAGCCCGTGAGCCACAACTACTGAGCCTGCAAGCCACAACTACTGAAGCCCATGTGCCTAGAGCCCGTGCTCCACAGCAAGAGAAGCCACTGCAATGAGAAGCCCGCGCACCTCAACTAAGAGTAGCCCCCGCTCGCCACAACTAGAGAAAGCCTGCGCGCGGCCACGGAGACCCAAAGCAGCCAAAAATAAATAAATAATTTTTTTAAAAAAAAGAGGCAATTACTAATTAAGACTAATGCCATTTGTGGAATGGAACCTTAACGGAGATCATTTACCAAAAGTCTAAACACCGGATCCATACAAACAATAGAATTGCTTTAAAATTGTTTTTTTAATGGTAATTTGTTTCTTTCTTCACTAAAAGGAACTAGTACTCCTTAGAGAAAAGGCTGATTTTGAAAGCTGGAGCAAGAGAAAATACAAGATGAGCCTGAAATATTTATTTGGTGTTGGAAAATAAAGGTGGACTCAAAAAATGAGGTAAACATGTCACCCTGACATAAGAGTCAGGTGGAAAGGGCTGATACTGATGAAATCTGAGGCAAAATATCAAAATAAATAACAATAGTAATAAATGATGTCCCATTGAATAGAGTAAAAATCTTTGAGTCCATAGAGATACAAATGAGAGGATGAATAAATAAATGGAGTAAAAGAAAGCTCTTCCTTACAGTTGAATACCAACTAATAAATGTAGAAGGAATCACAAAATTAGAAATTCCCTTTTGGCACCTCCCATCATCATCATCATAATTGATACGGGCAACAGGTACTAAAACTAAAGGGTAAAGTTTGAGTAACAGCCTATTTATGTAGTGTCCAAGTATTTCCACCAAAGATATTTATGAATGACAGGAGGAAAGGTAACTTTACAAACCCCACCTTAATGAAATAATGAAAGTTAACATCACCAGTAAAGAGGCAAATCAACATCAGATGGCTCCTGGTATGAAGCTCTGAGAAGACAACATCAGTTCAGCCATATTCTTGCTAAAAGTGAATTTTCTCATGAGGAAACACCAAACTCAAACCGAAGAACATTTTATAAAATAACTGACCTGTACTTTTTATAAATGTCAATGGCATGAAACACAAAGGCTGAGAAAATGTTCTAGATTAAAGAAATCCAGGGGACTTCTGTGGTGGGCAGTTGTTAAGAATCAGCCTGCCAATGCAGGGGACATAGGTTTGATCCCTGGTCTGGGAAGATCCCACATGCCGCGGAGCAACTAAGGCTGTGCCCTACAACTGAGCCTGTGCTCTAGAGCCCACGAGCCACAACTACTGAGCCCACACACCACAACTACTGAAGCCCGCATGCCTAGAGCCCATGCTTCGCAACAAGAGAAGCCACTGCAATGACAAACCCTCACACCGCAACAAAGAGTAGCCCCCGCTCACAGCAACTAGAGAAAGCCCACACGCAGCAATGAAGACCCAACACAGCCATAAATAAATAAATTTATAAAAAATAAAAAAATAAAGAAAACCAAAGAAACAGGTAACCAAATGCTGCAAGGAATAACCCAAAATGACAGGGACAAATTGGATCAATTGGTGAAAATAATTTTACTAGATTTTATTTTGCCTTCTCTATAATTAACATATGATAACATATGATAACTCAGGAAAACCTGAGTAATAGAGCACCTCTGAAATCTCCACTTCAAGAACTATTTTTAAAAGTTACGAATAGATTTCCTCCAGTTACCCAAATTGCTTAGCTTTGAATACGTTTGAATAAGAGTTTGTAAATTTTCTGGCCAGACTGAAACTTTCCCTGCCATACTCGAAATTTTGCTAAAAAAAAAAAGCATGGATTTTATTTTTCCAATCTGAGGATTCCTTTAATACATTCTATTAATTTAAAAAAAACACCTCATTTTACAGGTGAAATACTTAAAGAACTATACAAGATACTTTCATGAATCAGTGATGTCATTATCCATGTCATTCTGAGTCCCCAAACTCAGAAGATAAGGTGAGATAATCTATTATAAAATCCAAATAGTTTAAAATTTCTAGAAAGCATAATCTCCCTTCAGCCCAAGTTTTACCCCAACATAATGATAATACAATCTTTACCTCAAAATCCCCATAAAGTCCCACCATACGAAATTCTTATAGGAAGGCTCATAAAGCTTGGCATGACTCCTACTATGATTGATTCCTCCTACAGTATTCCAATCTTACCAAGTATTTTCAAAGTATCATTTCCACAGTAGATGTCCAACAGGTACAAGATATGTTTCCAAAAAGAACATTATCAGACATACCCTTCCTTGATGTACCACCAGGAGATCTAAGAAAACACACCAAGAGAAGTCAGCCTTAGAACATACTAGAAAAGAACATTTTAGATCCTAATTATGTTTCCTAGCACCAATGCATACTCTTGTGGGAATATGCTTCCCAACTGTATTAGTTTGCTAGGGCTACCATAACAAAATGCCACAGACTGGGGGGCTTAAACAACAGAAATTATTTCCGGTTCTGGAGGCTAACAGTCCAAGATCAAGGTGCCAGCAGGATTATTTTTTTTTTCTGAGGTCTCTCTCCTTAGCTTCCAGATGGAGGCCTTCTTGCTGTGTCTTCTCATGGTCCTTCTTCAGTGCACAAACACCTCTCATGTATCCAAACTTTCTCTTCTTTTCTAAAAACATGTTTTTAAATTTATTTATTAATTATTTATTTATTTATTTTTGGCTGTGTTGGGTCTTCATTGCTGCACACGGGCTTTCTCTAGTTGCAGCGAGCGGGGGCTACTCTTCATTACAGCACGTGGGCTTCTCATTGTGGTGGCTTCTCTTGTTGCAGAGCATGGGCTCTAGGTCCGTGGGTTTCAGTAGTTGTGGCGCGTGGGCTCAGCAGTTGTGGCTTGCGGGCTCTAGAGCGCAGGCTCAGTAGTTGTGGCGCATGGGCTTAGTTGCTCCGCTGCATGTGGGATCTTCCCGGACTAGGGCTCGAACGCGTGTCCCTTGCATTGGCAGGCGGATTCTTAATCACTGCGCCACCAGGGAAGTCCAAACTTTCTCTTCTTGTAAGGACATCAGTCATTTAGATTAGGGCTCACCCTAATGAACTCATTTTAACTTAATTATCTCTTTAAAGACCCTACCTCCGAATAAGGTCACAGTTTGAGGTACTGTTCGTTAGGGCTTCAACATAAGCATTTGGGGGGACACAATTCAATCCATACCGCTAGCCTAATGCAGTTAGAGTTCCAGATATCTAGTTCACTGGAGATCTGATCCTGACGTTCATTAAATGGTCTCCATAAACAGATGACTTCCAGAAGTAGAAAGCTTTCTCCTGTAAAAAATGAGTAAACAGAAACCTCAATTAAATAAAATTGGGAGACCAGAAGGGGGCGCTCTCACACCCTGAGCCGGCAGCAGAGCTCAGCAAGAAGAAAGACCATTCTTTGCTGGCAAGGATTCAGCAAATGAAAAGCCATGGATGCTTTGTTTACTATCGTCCTCCCAATTTCCATTTCCTCTCTATAAAAGTGTGCTACTTCCCTTGTTGTTTTGGAACTTGCATGTGGCTTGCCATGGCTGCAGACCACCAAATTGTATTTCTCTGCCGATCCCAAATAAACCCATCTTTGCTGGAGAAATACCTGGCAGTCTGTTTCAGGTCTACATGCCAAACATTTTATGTATCAAGAAGATGGCATCGGATATTGTCAAAGATAAACAAAGTTGGATATTAGTTAAAGTGGTTTAAAAAAAAGATTTTATTTAGTAACTACTACCATAGGAGAAAGAGCTGAGCTCCACTCCAATTTGTGCAGAGGTGACTGGGCATTTTCAAGGAAGAATGAGGGAGTAGGAAGGGGGAGTGAGTGGAGGCTTGAGCAGAAACAGGGAGGTGAAAAATTACCAGAAAAGAGTAAGAGAGTTGGTCAATGTAAATATGATTAAACCTAGACCGTCTGTGCCTGCTAATTGGCATCTCTTCTAGGCTTCTACCCTTCCAAAGAGACTGGGAGACAGAGACCCTATCCCTCCCAATGATTACATTTCAAAGGAATAGTTTTCAGGTCCTTGAGAAAGACACTCTTGGAAAAGGGACAAAGGAAGGATTTATAATTGTAAGCCCTTTTTAGTAAATGTTCTAAGAAAGGGAAGTCAGGGGCCTATCATCCGGTATTGGCTGGAACAAGCAGCAAATTCTTTTGGCAGTCTTCAGCTTTTCAAGACAGAAATTCAACGGGCAGCAGGGTCATCCCAGGGACATGACCTTAATCTGCTAGAAGCCATTTAGTTTGATCAAGTCTCTTAGTGCATGGGTTTGGATGGAGTCTTTTGTGCCAAGAGTTTTTGCAGTTCTCAGTACAAACATCTTTCTCCCACAACCTTTGGATCAAGATCTATGATCTGATGATGGACTTTAAAATCCCTAAATATGATTTTCAAACAATCAAAGTGACTGCAAATCTTTCTAAGGATTGGACTTTCCAACCATTGGACTTTGCAACTATTGGATTAACTGACCCTGGAACCCTCTGGAATATTATCAACTGCAACATATCTACATGGTCAAGTGTGCTCTAGGCCTCCAATAATTAGCTGCTATTACTATTATCTTCCAGAGCCTTAAAGAAACCCAAGAGACATCAAGAATAGAAAGAGACAAGGGAGTAATAATGGAAGCTGTTATCTAATTATTTTCTCACCAAGGCATATAGAAACGATTATGTGACTTATTTAATGCAATTCAGGGCATTTGTCCTCCACAATCAGACCAACAAAATTCAGACAGCAACTGATACTTTAAACTGTACATTTTTGTCTCCTGAATGAGAGAATCCCTGGGACAGTTCTTCCTGTGATTACCTCATCAAAATGCAACTTGTAATTTAGACATGATTCTGGTGAACAAGATTTACTGTTTCAGCTGCCAAGGTTTCTCTTAGCTCCAGGACCTTGTCCAAGGACCTGCCCTTTCTAGAGTGGCTGACATCTAACTGATCGTGCAGGGGTATAAAGGCCTGGCCATTTTGGCCCAATGAGGGACAACTCTTGTGAGTCATATATGTCCCAGAGCTTCCTATGGATTTGGTTTGGCTGAGGCTTTGCCAGGCTTGCATGACTCTTGGATTTCACCTTCTGCCTAATCCTATTCCGCCACACCACTCCCCAGCCTCCCAGGTGTTGGTGTTACTGAACCAAACTTGAGTCCCCTTACCTGACATGCAGTAAATTTAATCTACTGACACTGGCTTATGGTGAAGGAAGGTGCAGCATTTTTTGCAGGGCACCAAGCAGGGATAATGGAAAGCCAGTGTTCAAAAGACCCAAGCTCCCCGATGGCTTTTAGGAAAGATTGTTTTTTTTTAAATTTATTTGTTTATTTTTGACTGTGTTGGGTCTTAGTTGCGGCACGTGGGCTATTTCCTTGTGGAGTTCAGGCTTCTCTCTAGTTGTGGCGTGAGGGCTCAGTAGTTGCGGTGCATGGACTTAGTTGCCCCGTGGCACGTGGGACCTTAGTTCCCCGACCAGGGATCGAACCCACGTCCCCTGCATTGGAAGGCAGGTTCTTAACCACTGGACCACCAGGGAAGTCCCAGGAAAGGATTTTTAAAGGCAACAATGGGTCACAGGGTATCTGATCAGCTTGTGGGCATTCTTCTGATTAATTTGTGGTGATGTTTTGGGAATCTTAACCATTAATCTTCTGCTTTCCACCGGTCTGTGGTCTACGTGCTTGTGGTCAGCTTGTAGTCACCATCCTCCACAGGGTGGGGGGTCTTATTTTCTGCAGAACAACTCAAAGATATGCCTCAGATTATTATGTCTGTCCCTTCAGGAGGAACTAGGAGTCCTGTGACTCTGCTTTATGACTGAATTGTTGTTTCTTGACTGCTTTTCCTTTGTTTCTGTATTTCCTTGCTTCTCTAATTATTAACTGCTTGAGTCTGCTCTTTGGAACTTGGGGAAGTCCTAGGAGGCTAAAAGTTTTCTACAAACAAGAAGTGGGGCACATGGAGGGGCTTTTGTACCCAAGAAGGCCCCGCAGGGTCCTGCTCGGTTTCATTGGTCCTTAATAAATGCCCTACAGGCAAAATTCCATCTCAGCGGCGGCTTTCAAAGAACACAACATGCACCAGTGGTCAGTTGTACTTTCCAAATATTCAAAATAAACCCATCAGTTGCTCATATTTTATTAAGATGATAAATTACCAGGGGAGGTCTAAGACGCTGCATGTCACTGGTTTGTGCAAGGATTTTTGACCTGACTACAAGTTCTTGAACAAAAATCTGTGATACATAATTTAACCCTGACTATGATCCAAATTGGCTAGTCCTAGGCTGGCTAAAGAATTGGATATAAAAATAGGTTCAGAATATTTCTTATGATATTGGTGATTGTCACTGCACTTTTTGCCTTTCTCCATTGTTTGACATTCAGGCACTTAATGTTGCTATGAAGTCGTTATCCCAAGGCAATTCCAATTAAAAATACTGTGTCAAAAAAGCAGCCCTGGGCTTCGCTGGTGGCGCAGTGGTTGGGAGTCCGCCTGCCAATGCAGGGGACGTGGGTTCGTGCCCCGGTCCGGGAGGGTCCCACATGCCGCGGAGCGGCTGGGCCCGTGAGCCATGGCCGCTGAGCCTGCGTGTCCGGAGCCTGTGCTCCGCAACGGGAGAAGCCACAACAGTGAGAGGCCCACGTACCGCAAAAAAAAAAAAAAAAAAAAGCAGCCCTGGGACTTCCCTGGAGGTCCAGTGGTTAAGAATCTGCCTTCCAATGCAGGGGATGCAGGTTATATCCCTGGTCGGGGAACTAAGATCCCACATGCCACGGGGCAACTAAGCCAGTGCACTGCAACTACTGAGCACGTGAGCCACAACTAGAGCCTGCGTGCCGCAACTACAGAGCCCACACACTCTGGAGTCCGCTTGCCACAGCTACTGAGCCCGCGCCACAACGAAGAGCCCGTGCACTGCGAAGAAGATCCCACGGGCCGCAACTAAGACCGACGCAGCCAAAAATAAAATAAGTAAATAAATATTAAAAAAAAAAAAAAGCAGCCGTTATGGACAACTTGGTTCATTTAGGAGCCGACATTGACCAAAAGGGTGGAACTGAGAATCTCTGGTGAGGAAAGGGGTATAATCCTGGTTTAACAAAGATAGAGGTGCCAACAGAAGAACAAAGGCAGACATTACACACTACAGATAACACTCTCATGACTTTTCAGAGCAATCATTCTCCTAACGTGATTCCTGGAGCAGCAGCATCTGGGAAGCTGTTAGATATGCAAATTCTCCAGCTCCACCCCAAACCTAAGAAATCGGAAATTCAGGTGGTGGAGCACAGCACTCAGTGTCTCAACAACCTCTCCAAGTGCCTGCACTAACATTTGAGAGCTGCTATTCAAGACAATCTGCAAGTAACTGAAATTGTTTTCCCTCAGGACTCAGTCAGCATGCCCCAGGGTGGACTCCTAGACAGGCCCTCAAGGATGCTTTCCAGTCAATCAGATGACTTAAGTAAAAAAAAATAGAGCCCACTATTCCTAGACTATCTTTCTTCCTCCCATCTTGTCTCCTCCTTTATATATTCTCTTTTTACCTTTGTTTAATTGTAACCAAGAGTAAACTCCTAATATGCTACTTAAGTGAAAGGTCTCTGAATTAGTCCCAAGAAAAGCCAATTATTTCTTAATTTTTCTTAAAGTACCATTTTGAGTCTGAGAGAGCTAAACTGGGATTGCCAGGCTGATGATATAATCTGGACCAGCATGCAAACTCCCAATGGTGAGTCTAGTGTAACTGACATCTGGAGCAAGTATGTTGTTTTTTTTTTTAACATTCCTTCCTCTATACAACAAAATTATTATCAGTAATAATCACAAAATGAAGTAAATAATGATAAAGTCCAGAAAAGAATTGCAAACATTGAAACTTTTTTAAAAATTGAACTGTATGTATAATTATTCTAGGAAAAATAAGTAAATAAACATCAAATTAATAATAAAATAAATATTAGAGTACAGAAAAAGACAAAATAGTAGATTAATACTTTTTAATTCCACTGATGTATTATTATTTTTTTTTTTGCAATGGGAGAAACTCATATCTACACATTGGTCTATGTAATAATCAATAGTAATATTACAGTTTTTCCACCAGGGACATAAGTAATGAGGTATAGTCTCATTCTGTTTGGAATTCCTATGAAACCCAGGGATTTATGTTCACTACAATATAACAATTTTAGGAACAATGTAAGTTATTGACCTAGTAGTCAAATAAAGCCAGCACAAAGAATAACAATAAAAATAGGGAGACACTTTAGCTGTGTTATTAGAATCATGTTAGTTATAGGTTTGATGCTTCAGAGGTATGTGCTTGCTTGCTTAAATTGGGATCCAATAGTATTCATCTCTGTTAAATATCTGTGGCATTTTAAATAGATGAGTTAATGAAAACTCAAATCATTTCAGGGAAAGACTGCATTTTTTTACCTTTCTATTTGCATTTTTAGACATCTATTTTTCTCATAGCAGGATCATAGCAGGAATATGGAAAGCAATGATTGCACTTGTGACATCAAATTTTGAACAAATATGCATAAAAATAAATGAGTATCATAAAGGAAAAAATAAGTTATCTTAACAGCATATCATTATTTATATAGTTTCTTCAAAATGAATGGAGTGTGTGATGGCCATAGATGTGCTCCATCTTCTTCAAGAGAACCCACTGCGGGAGTACAGTTGGTGGAAAGCCTCCACCTGCAGCCCCTGTGGATTCTGTGGCCATCCTGCCCCCACCCCCATCCTGACTGCTTCGAATCAATCCATGAGATGTTGGAGGAACTAATGTAGGCCCATTCTTAAGAGATACCAGAGTCCTTCAACAGGGGATTGTGGCTCAAGGACTCCCCGTCAGCCTGGTAGAGATTTTCTTAGCTTGCCCTGCAGCCTGAGACTCCTCCTCCACTGTCTTCTTTCCTTCCGTTTCTCTTTCCCAGGTGTCAGAGAGCTGGCATTCTGAAGCCTCTGCCCGCTTACTCTCACTCTCTCTCCCCATTTATCTTTCACGGGCATTTTCCCCAATGTGTCTCTTACACATTTAATCCTATCTTTGTGTCTGCTTCTCAGCAGAAGGACCCACAAGGACAGAGTACCTGTGTTTTCATACACCTATGAAGGTTTTTCTGAGCCATAAAGATCACAGTTTCAAATTTGTGCCAGTTTAAAAAATAATCTCCAATCACTGATCCAACATGAATATTCATGTTGATCATTTTACAGGTCGAAACAAAATCATTCTCAGGTTTTTTTTTCCAGCTTTATTGAAGTATAATTTAAAAACAAAATTATATAAATTTAAGGTGTACAATGTGATGATTTCATATATATATATATATATATATATATATATATATATATAGTGAAATGATTACCACAATAAAGTTAGTTAATACGTCCATCACCTCACATAGTTGTCATTTTGTGTGTGTGGGGTGAGAACATTTAAGGTTTTCTCTCCTACCAATTTCAAGTATACAATACAGTATTATTAACTATAGTTACCATGTTGTACATTAGATCCCCACACTTATTCATCTTGTAACTCAAAATTTGTACCCTTTGACAAACATCTCCCCATTTTCTCCACCCCTCAACCCTTGAAAACCACCATTCTACTCTCTGTTTCTGAGTTCAACTTTTTTAGATTCTACATATAAAATTCTATATATAAGATCATACGGTATTTGTCTTTCTCTGGAACAAACAGTAAATCTTTTGGCAGCCTTGAACTTTTTTATATAGTAACTCAGTAGGGGCCTGGATGGCCTCAGGGAGTGGGCTTAGGCTGCTAGAAGCTGTGTAAAAGTTTGGTGGTGTTTCCTACTGCAGGGGATTGAATGGAGTATTCAAGCCAAGAGTTTTTTCAGTTCTCAAAAGTTTTAGTCAACCAAGTCCTTATTTCCTAGAGACGCAATGTTGTAAATTGGAATTTCATTCCTGGGAACCCGTTTCATACTACAAATATATCAGAACTGAGGAAGAAATGAAGTAGGGAGAAAACAAATGTAAATCTTTGCTTTTATCAACATGAATTAACTAAATACAATATATGATTCATAACCACAGAAAATGTTTTGAAGCACTTATGAGTGAGGTGTACTGCTAATAGGTTCCCACATCAGTGGCTCTCAAATCACTTAAGAATCACCTAAGATTTATATTTATTGTCAAAAGAGTGCCATGTAAAGAGACAGATATGCACACAGGGAGAATGCCCTGTGAACATGAAGGCAGGAATGGGGTGATGCAAATACAGGCCAAATAATGTCAGGTTGCAGGCAAACCACTGTTACAGGAATGGGGACCCCTTCCAGGGCCCGAGAGTGGGCTCTTGTCTAACACTCAGAAATAAATTGTCCGAGGAGACACGCGTACTGACAAAGCAAGAGACGTTATTGGGAAGGGGACCCCAGGCGGAGAGCAGCAGGGTAAGGGAACCCAGGAGAACTGCACTGCCACGTGGCTCACAGTCTCGGGTTTTATGGGAATGGGATTAGTTT
Organism: Delphinapterus leucas; assembly: GCF_059928025.1. NCBI lineage: Eukaryota > Metazoa > Chordata > Mammalia > Artiodactyla > Monodontidae > Delphinapterus > Delphinapterus leucas. The sequence goes on from NC_143133.1 coordinate 97,223,020, forward strand.
CTGGGTTGTCTCTGGCCAATCAGTCTGAGTCAGGGTCCTTCCTGGTGGTGCACGCATGGCTCAGCCAACATGGATCCCAGCAGGGAGGGTTCTGGGAGGTTGGTAGGACATATGGACTGGCGTCTCCTCTCTCCTTTTGGCCTTTTCCGAATTCTTCTGGCTGGTGGTAGCTTGTTAGCTCCGCGTTCCTTACCAGGACCTCCTGTTCTAAGAGAACTCACGTAAGTGGTTACTATTGGGCCTGGCCAGGGCGGGCAGTTTCCGTCAGCGTTTCCCCTGACACCACCAGAAGCCAGGAAAGGGGCACAGGACAGAGTCTCCCTCCTGGCTCTCAGAAGGAACCAGCCCTGCCCTGCTGAGTTTGCACTTTTAGCCTCCAGAACTGTGAGACAGTGAGTTTCTGGTATCTAAGCCAACTGGTTTGAGGTAATTTGTTAAGGCAGTCCTAGCATATTAATTCATTTCCTAAAGCAGAAGATTATTCTGCTGTTTAAAAGCCTCACTGTGTAATACACCTAATCTTCTACCACCCTAAACCACAACCTCTTCTCCACTCTCCACCAAGATCATGCCCTTTCTCTATAACATTATTTTCTTATATCCCTGCTTTAGTCTGTTTAGGCTGCTGTAACAAAAATACAATAAACTAGGGAGTTTATTAACAACATTTATTTCTTACAGTTCCAGAGGCTGGGAAGTCCAAGATTATAGTGCCAGCAGATTTGGTGTCTGATGAGGGCTTCTTCTCACTGTACCCTCCCATGGCAGAAGAGATGTGTTGCCTTTCTGGGGTCTCTTTTGTAAGGACACTAATCTCAGTCTTGAGGGCTCTGCTCTCCTGACTCAATCAGCTCCCAAAAACCCCAATTCTAGTACCATCACCTGGGGGTTAGGACTAAAACTATGAGTGGTGGGGGGACACACACACAAACATTCAGGCCACAGCAATCCCTTTCATGTCTTCTCGCTTTTCTATAAATCTACGTTCCACCTATTGGCGTTCTAGTTTCTCCATTGTAGAAAGTTATTTTTGCTCCTATAGATTTTTTTTTATCAATATCAACCATTTTTCTAAAATGTGAACATCATACAAATAGAGATTATTTATCTCTCCCCAAACTCCCACTTTATTTTCAATCCCTAGAATAGGCCCAGATCAAAGTTGACACTAAATAAATATTTGAGGAATGAGTACAATTTGGTTCTTAATTATTGACTGTTGGGCTAGTTAGGTGTTTCTTGGATTTTTTTCTTCCTTCAGAAAGATTCTAAGTTCTTTGAGGGCAAGAATCTTGCCTTATACTTTCTTTGTATTCATGAATTCACTCCTAATGAATACCTGCTTTAAATCAGGTACCCTGCTAGCTACTGAAGGTACATTGAATAATAAAATAGATATGGTGTCTGCTCCAATGTAATTTATAATCTAGCTGGAGACGGAAACATTATAGACATAATCTTATATGATGACATAATTACAATTCTGATCAACACTTTGTAGGAAAAATATAGAAAGCTAGAGGCAAGGATAGCTAAGGTACCTACTCCCCCTAGTGTTGGGATCAGGAAAAGTCTTCTCAAGGACCTAAAAGTTTGGAAGGAAAGGGGCCGGGGAAAGAACCAGTGCTCAGGCAAAGGAACGTCAGGGGTGTGGAAGTCCTGACCAAAACTTGGCGAAAGGGTTACCTGAGTTGAGAGAGAAAACTAATATATATTTTGGAATCTTATTTTGACTCAACTGTGAAATGTTTCTTTATTCTGGGATATCACCTGAATGAACCCTTTGATTACACAAATGTAAAGCAAGTACTTACCCTTTGCTTTTAGGAGAGAACTGAAAGAAAAACAAGGACGTAGATGTTTTAGACGGAAGTCTTAGTCAGTGCTTGGACTCTAAATAGTTGTAGATAGTTGAATCATTACTGCATACTGAGACTCATCTGCTTCTGTGGTGAGAAATGTTTCTTGATTTTATTTATACCTAGAGTTGATGGTTACAGCAAAGGGGGCTTTCCCTTGAGGAGGTGGGTGTGGGCTTATTCAAGAATTGCTTGCAGAAGATCCAGAGCTTTTGTCCCAGGGCCAAAGAGCCAGAGCCTTCACCTTATGCTAGAGGAGACAGTAATGGGGAAGAGGCCTGGACTTAGTACAACCTTATCTGTGCTGGAATGCTGATACCATACACACGACTCTAAGACTGCATAACCCCAAATATGCTGATGACTGCTTTCAAAATGACTGCTCCAATAGCAGAGCGGAGCCCACATGCCACAGCTACTGAAACCTGCATGCCTAGGGCCCATGCTCCGCAAGGACAAGCCACCGTAATGAGAAGCCCGCGCACCACAACAAAGAGTAGCCCTCGCTCGCCGCAGCTAGAGAAAGCCCGCAGCAATGAAGACCCAACGCTGCCAAAAATAAATACATAAATAAATTAATTTAAAAAAAAAAGTGGATGGCCACTACTTACTCACAGAGGACTTATGGACCCCTGAGAATATGTCTGTGTCCCCTGTGGGTTCCAGGGACTCCATTTTGAGAAGCACTGGGGAGATGATGGTTTTCACCTGATTGTTTACTCATGGACAAAGTTGGGTGACCAGTTTTCTTTGCATTTAGGTTGAAGTTCTGCCCAATGTGTTGTTAGTCTTTTAATGAGAGCAATATGTGACAGACTAAAATGTAAATAAAACAAAAACGTTTTGGTTTGTTAAAATAACAATAAGAATTGTGGAGATTATTGAAGCCTAGAAATCAATCAGGAAGTGCTTGGCACCGTTATCTCTATCAAGCGTTGCTCAACTAAACTCTGATTTGATAAGGGTCGTGTTTTTCTTCAGGACCCCAGGGAGGGGACAGATAAAGAGTAGTGGGTGAAGCATTATAAATAATCAGACTGTGTTATAACAGTCATCATGGTAGTTGAAAAGATTTTATTTTTAACAGAGGCCAGAGTGCATTGAAGCTATTAGTTAGTCAGCAGGTTGTTTTCTTTTTTATTGTCTTTTGTCAGCCAGTTGCTCTCTGCTCAAAATGCAGAGGTGAACTTTAGCACTATATATTACAGGGTGGTGACAGCCATCCATTAATTAAAGGAAACGTTCCTGATTTGAAAAGGTTTTAACTTATGAACATGCAGAATGGAAGACTCCAAGACTAATTCTGGGATAAGATTGACTGTTTAACTACTAACCTACTTATTTTTATTCTGCCTTAGTGAAGGGAAGGTATGTTCCTGAATAATATTTAAAATACTAGTTTCCATTTATTACCACTTGCCCAAATATATAATTCAGAGCTGCCTTTGGTCTTTTAAATTTTTTATTTTTAAAAGTTTAAAAAATTTTCCCTGACATGTGAATACTTTAAGGAAAGAGACAGAAAATCAATCTCTATGACAAGTTTTCCAGTCATGAATGAATTTCAGTGTGGGATTGATTAGACCATTAGAGAATTATACATCATGAAACCATGCCTGGAATCACCAAACAAGCAAGACCTATGTACACGCATATATGTGTGTGCATGTAGATACGGTGCAATACTTTCACCAGAGAGATGAGTACTTTACCCACTCTCTCTAGAGAGTAGCTAGATGATGTATCAGCATCTGAGCAAAATGTTGTTATTATCCAGAAAATTCAAATATAAAGCCAATTAAAAAAATCTGTTAAAGGTTTTAGTGGTTATTATAATAATGTAATGATCCTTACAAAATTGGAGCCATATTTTGGGAAGATTGATAAGTTATGGATACTACTGGGGATAAAAGTGATTACAACTGTCTGAGGAAGAAGACCCTCCCTAAGTGAACCATTTCTTAATGGAAAATTTTGCCAACATTCTTATTATCCTCCACTTTTATTTTCCTTTGTTATCATCTCTCTCCCCTTCCCCAGAGGTGCCAAAATCTATGGTGAGGTCTTCTGTCTTAATATTGTTCTGGAGACACAGGGCACTTGGCCATCAAACTCCTTCTCTAATCTTTCTAACAAAAAATAAAATAAGAAAGAAAGGAAGAAAGAAGAGAAAAGAAAAACAAATAATGAAATCTAAATAATGATGAATAATGAAATCTAAATAATGATGAATACTGAAATCTAAATAATGGAATCTAAAGCTTTGGTGGTGATGGGGTAATAGAATTCCTGGTGGAAGAAATTCTGTCTAATCAGGACTAGCTGAAATTTAACTATATTCAAATTTAAATAACTACTGAAAGAAGCTGGGCAGGTAATGAAAATGAGGAAGTAGGCTGGGATTAAGAAAAATTTTGATGAGTACTTAAGTAAAAAGTACATGTCATTTTCTCCTTAAGTCCACTCTACTATAAGAAATACATCAGTGCCATGGTGATGACAAAAGACCACAAGGGGGATGGACATAGAGTACACAGGAGAGGTTATGTCCTATAGGAATGGGAGCTCAGTGCTGCCTGATTCTAAGAGAATCCAGAAATTCTAATCTTAGTGTGAATATTTTAATATGTGGGCAATCAATTCAAATTTTCTAAAAAACATTGTATGGATCATTGTAAAGGCCCTCTGGTTTCTGACTGCTGATTTACATATAACCAGTGAATAAATGGATTGGGAAGAGGAGAGCCTGGGCTTTCTTGTCAGAGACTTTTTTCTGTCAGTGTACATAATCCTTGAAGCCACACTCTTGCCCTTTTGGGGCATTCTGTTCAATTTAGCAAGTGTGCATTGAGTATATCACTATATCATAACAGTGTGCCCTGGGATGAAACATTTTCGTCATTGGTTCTTACTTTGGAGACTTGATCTGAACATTTGTATGTTCAGATATCACGTCCTATCACAGTGGTTCCCAATCAGACTGTAGATTAGAATTCAGAGGGTCACATCCTGGATCCAAGAATTAGGTTCTAAGGCCATCCATAAAGAAAAAGTTGGGTATGTCAAAATTATCCTTGAAAAGTTACCTGGGAATGCTCCATCATGGAGACTGATAGACTCTATCACCGTGTCAGTTTTTCCTTCAGTACTGGAATAGGTTCACTGTTTCCTGGACTGAGCACAGATGAACTAGTTGCTTGACTTTCAGGGCTAAGCTCTTAAAAACATGCACTCTAGCATTAAACACCAGAATCACAGTCAGTGGAGGAAATGTTCACACTTTTAGAGACCTCCCAGGAACTGAGAACTTCAGAAGGAAAAGCAGATTTATGTTCCTCATCTGAACATGTTACCTACTATTCAATTTTGGCTCTTCTCATTATTTTAGTCATAAAATTTAATTCAAATAAATTAAATGAGACATAAAGTACGGCATGAGGTATTAGGCAGCTTCACTTTAAGTAATGTGCCTCCATGCACTGTCATGTTTTTGTTGGAGAAATACTTTTATGTAGGTCAGTAATTCTCAAAGGATAGCTCAGGGACTCCGGAAGTCCTTGAACCCCTACAGGGCATGAAGTCACAACTGCTTTTATAGTAATATTTAGAGGTTATTTTACTTTTTTACTCTTATTTTCTCACATGTGTGATTGACGGTCTTTTTGATGTGTACACCTGGTCAGGCTCCTCAGTTACTTAATCAAACACTAATCAAGGTGCTGCTGTGACATTATTTTTTATAAGTGATTAAAGTACATAGCTGACTTTAAGTAGGCGAGATTATCCTAGATAACCTGGGTGGGCCTGGTTAAAGAAGAACAGAATCTCAAGAATGAGTTTTCTGGAGTTCATTTTCTAATTTAACTAGACTTAAAGACACTAATGCCTCTATTTTCAGTGCTAGAAAGGGCACTGGTAGTCCATTTCATAATATGTAAGAGATACCCAAAATATGGCCATTGGATACTTCTAATCAATAGCAGGAGAAGGCAAAGTTCTGGGTGACCATGTATTAGCTATTTTAGAACATTTTAGTCAAACTGAGGAATATGATGAAATTGGCTAGTTGCTCCTAACTGCCCTTCAGCAGGGAAGAGAAAAAGCCTTCAAATTATCAGGTTGAACTTCACATAAATGGTCTGAAAGCTTCTATATCTGCCCAGAAGGAAATCCTTATCTCCTATAGATACTGGCCAAGATTTCTGAAAACCAAACCTAGAGTCTCATCCTTCAGTGGCTGAACTACAACACAAAAGTGAGGGCATTGATTGGGAAGAAACAGGATCCTGAAAATTGGCATGGGGACATCTATGGGCAGATCTTGATGAAACTAGGAACACAGAACTCCTCCCCTAAATTCTGCTGAGTCATCTTTGCCAGTAGAAGCAGCTTTCTACCTCTGTCCAAAGAACCTGTAATGGCCTCCCCTGAAGTACTTGCCCTGCAAGACACTGCTGATCCTCCTCAGGACCTAACTCTGTCACTCTTTGCTTCTAGAACTGTAATTAAACTCAAGTCCCGGCAGGCCCTGAAAGGTGAGGTACAAAGTATGAGGTACCTCCATGAGAAGGTGAGCTATGCTCCAAAAGAACTGAATGATTTTTCCAGTTTATACAGGCAGAAATCTAGGGACTCTGCATGGAAATGGATATTAAGGGTGTGAGAGCATGGTGGGAGGAATAGAAAGTTGGATCAGGTGGAATTTATTGAGATGGACCCACTAAGCAGAAATTCTAGATTTCGTGTTTTAGCTCAAGGGGTTAGAAAGAACTCTAACAGTTTGATTTGTTATTGAAACATGGATCCATAAGTGGTCTACACTGAATAAGTTCAAATGCCAGAATTGTGTTGGTATACTGTAGAGGAAGCATCCAAAGGCTTAGGGAGATGGAATGTTAGAGTGGGTTTATCATGTAAGACCTGATCATTCACCCTGGGAAGGCCCAAAGACATACCTTTTACCTCAGCTTTGAGAAACGTGTTTGTGAGAGGAGCCCCAGAATCTTTGAAGAGCTCGGTGGTTGCTCTTCTCTGTAGGTCAGAATTTACAGTGGGAACTGCTACTATTCAACTAGTGTCCCTAAATGCAATGAGGATAGCAGGACTCCAAGAAGCCAGGTACCAAGTGGCTGTATTTGATTACCAAAGACAAAGTGAGTACGATTGTAATGGGCAGCAGAGTCAAAGTATAGAGTAATCAGAATAGTCTGACTCAAAGAAACCTGTGGCGTTGAATAACTGATCAAAAGAAATAGATGGCAATCAACTAAATTCTCAGTTGTATAAGTGGAAAAGTTCTAGGTTAGTCAACAGATGTCTAACTCAAATCCCCAAAGAGTCACAATCTCTTGATTAATTCACAAACTTTAGCCAGTTTACAGACCCAGAACCACTTGAAAGAAGGGGAGGCCGGGTCCCCTTGAAGACTGCCAAAGTTTTATAATGTTATTCTGTTTCCCAGTCTTCTACAAAGGGACCTAAGGCCATTTATCAGGGTGACTGCTCTTTGAAGAAAGGGAAATAATCAGACTTTTCAGGGATTACTGGACACTATTTCTGAAGTGACACTAACTGCTAGAGACCCAAAATGTCACTCTGGTCTATCAGTGAAAATAGGAGCTTGTGGATGTCAGGTGAACAATGGTGTTTTAGCTCAGGTGCATCTAACACTGGGCCCAATGAATTCCCGAATCCATCCTGTGGCTATTTCCCCAGTTCTGGGATGCATAATTGGAATAGACATACTCAGTAACAGGCAGGATCCCCATGTTGGATCCCAAACTTGTGGAGTGAGAGATTTGGATGAGAGGTCAGGAGAGTGGTGTGCAAAAGGCAGGGTGTGGGAGGATGAGAGTGGGGCTGGGGCACTGTGATGTGATCAAGCAACCAGATAAGAAGCTCTGCAGAAACCAGGGGAAGGTGAGAAAGGTTTTGCTGGAATGTCAGGGAGTTAAAGTTGGAGTGCTTTAAGATCCAGCCTAAGATATTTGATATATTTGGACTTTAATTTGTGACCATTAGGGAGTCACTGCTGGCTTTGAACAAGAGTGTGGCATGAAGTAAAACTCTGTGCAGGTGGAAGGGGCAGAAGAGTGGGAAGGAACTACAGATAAATGACACAGTTCCTGGTATTAAGCAGTTTACAGTGGGATGATGAAGCAAATACACAAATCAAGGTGGGGTATGATGAAGTCCCAAGAAAGGTGTGAAATGAGAGAAAAGAGAGGTCTCACACAGAGACTGCAGACAAGAAATGCAAGACTTGTCTGTTCAAAAAATGCTTCAGCAATCTGCTACACCCCCAGATTTCTCCTTTGCCAGTGCGGATTCCTCCTTCTTAAATTAAATCAATATCTGCCATTTGGCTCCAACTATGACATCTTATTTGCCATAGGCATCTATTCATGAGAGTATTGACATTTGCTCAAAGCTTTGTAGCCTAAACTCCTCTGTTCACAATTGCTGTCAAAGCAGGGGTATGGAAAAAGATGCAGATAATACAACAAGTCCTCAGGTAAGGAGGAGCTCTTCAGAATCAATTCTTCTTGCGTTGGCTCCTGGAGAATTACCTGGACTCCCACGGTCTTTTCCTGTTTATTTATTTATTTAGTTTTATTCATGAAGTAACTAACAATGTTGTGTTAGTTTCAGGTGTAGAGCAAAGTGTTTCAGTAATATATATATATTTTTTCATATTCTATTTTCATATTCTTTTCCATTATAGGTTATTACAAGACATTGAATATAGTTCCCTGTGGTATACAGTAGGTCCTTGCTGTTTATCTATTTTATATATAGTAGTGTGTATCTGTTAATCCCAAACTCCTAATATATCCCTCCTCCCACCTTTCCCCTTTGGTAACCGTAGGTTTGTTTTTCCCATGGCCTTTTGTCATTAGTTAAATATAAAACTCCCCTCTTGTCCGAACTCTAAGGGCTTGCTACTCAAGGTGTGTCTGTACATCAACGACATCAGCATCACCTGGGAGCTCTTAGAAAGGCAGAATCTCAGGCCCCATCCTAGCCCTAGGAAGAATCTTTAATCCCAGGAGCCCCAGGGATTCCTACCCACTTTAAAGTTTGAGAAGCTCTGGACTACCTGCTAATCCCTCTTCTTCATTCTCCTATACAACTTCATTTGGCCTCAGATGTTAACAAGGGGTCATGCATGGACTTGACAGTTTTATCAAAAGTCTAACATTTTAAGACTGGAAGGGATCTTAGAAATTATGTAAGAATAAGGGAACCATGTGATTTTTCACTCAAACCAGGACATTTTTGAGAGTGAAAGGAAGCGTCATTAAAAATATATGCCAGGGACTTCTCTGGTAGCTCAGTGATTAAGAATCCACCTGCTGGGGCTTCCCTGGTGGCGCAGAGGTTGAGAGTCCGCCTGCCGATGCAGGGGACATGGGTTCGTGCCCCGGTCCGGGAAGATCCCACATGCCGGGGAGCAGCTGGGTCCGTGGGCCATGGCTGCAGGGCCTGCGCGTCCGGAGCCTGTGCTCTGCAACGGGAGAGGCCACAACAGTGAGAGGCCCGTGTGCCGCAAAAAAAAAAAAAAGAATCCACCTGCTAATGCAGGAGACATGGGTTCGATCCCTGGTCCTGGAAGATCCCACATGCCATGGAGCACCTAAGCCCGGGCACCACAACTACTGAGCCTGTGCTCTAGAGCCCACGAGCCACAACTGCTGAGCCTGCGAGCCACAGCTACTGAGCCTGTGTGCCACAATTACTGAAGCCCGTGTGCCTAGAGCCCGTGCCCTGCAACAAGAGAAGCCACTGCAATGAGAAGCCCGCACACCACAACGAAGAGTAGCCCCTGCTCGCTGCAACTAGAGAAAGCCTGCACACAGCAACAAAGACCCAATGCAGCCAAAAAACAAAACAAAATATATATATATATACACACACACACACATATGCCAGGACAACAGGTGAAAAACAGGATTGTCTCGAACAACCTCATTACTGAGTATATACTATCAGCTAAAGTTTAAATGTATAATCTCAAGTCCCAATAACAACCTCTCCAGGTAGGTGTTATTATCCCCAGTTTACAGATATGGTAAGAGTAGGGGGGTTGAATTGTAGCCTCCTAAAAGATATGCCCAACTCCTAACCTGCCAATGTGACCTCATTTGGAAAAAAAAAATTCTTTGCAGATTAAGTATAATTAAGTGAAAAATCTAAAGATGAAATCATCCTGCATTAGAATGGGCCCTAAATCCAGGGTGATAAGTGTCTTCATAAGATAAAAGAAGAAAAGGCCATGTGAAGACTGAGGCAGTGAGTATGCTGCCACAAGCCAAGCAACACTGGTAGCTACCCAAGAAGCTGTAAGAAGCAAGGACAGATTCACCCCTAGAACCTTTGGAGGGAGCTTGGCCCTGTAGGCACCTCCATTTCAGACTTTTGGCTCCTAGAACTGAGAGAATCAATTTGTGTTGTTTAAAGTCACTAAGTTTGTGGTAATTTGTTATGGCAGCCCTAGGAAACTAATATAGTGAAGGGAGTTGTAAGTGCAGGAAGGGAGGGAGGATCCTTCCTAGGTTTAAATGAAAGAGCCTTAAGGTGTGCAAAAAAGGGCAGGTGAGGTGAGTGAAAGGGAGCCTGGGGACCACCACCATTACTTCTTCCCTCTCCCTCCCTCATCACTGCAGAGATGAACCTATCTTGGCTCTCCTGTGTTTTAGGTGAGATAAAGATGGAGAGCTTGGGCTTCTCTGGTGGCGCAGTGGTTCAGGGTCTGCCCGCCAATGCGGGGGACATGGGTTCGAGCCCTGGTCCGGGAAGATCCCACATGCTAAGGAGCAACTAGGCCCGTGTGCCACAGCTGTTGAGCCTGTGATCTAGAGTCTGAAAGCCGCAACTATTGAAGCCCATACACCGCAACTACTGAGGCCCGAGTGACTGGAGCCTGTGATCTGTGACGGGGGAGGCCACCGCAGTGAGAGGCCCGCACACGGCAATGAGGAGTGGCCCCTGCTCCCCATAGAGAAAGCCCATGTGCAACAATGAAGACCCAACGCAGCCAAAAAAAAAAAAAAAGAAGGTGGAGAGCTTTTACACTTGCACCAAGCTGCCTTCGATGTTTGCACACAGCTTTGTCCTTAACAGAGCAATTTCAAACTCATAATCACATTTGACACTAAAAAGAATCCATTTTACTCATGAGAAAGCTGAAGCACAGAAGACTAAACGAATTGTTCAAACTTACAAGTGTCTGTGTCAGTCTGGAGTCAGTCTAAGACTTCAGACTCCACGTTATTACCATTCCACCATTCCGTTATGGGACAATAATTCTTTTCTTTTTAAAATTTTTATTCATTTATTTATTTTTTGGCTGCATTGGGTCTTCATTGCTGGCGCGGCCTTCCTCTACTTGCAGCGAGCAGGGGCTACTCTTCGTTGCAGTGTGTGGACTTCTCATTGCTGTGGCTTCTCTTGTTGCGGAGCACGGGCTCTAGGCATGCGGGCTTCAGTAGTTGTGGCACATGGGCTCAGTAGCTGTGGCTCGCGGGCTCTAGAGCACAGGCTGAGTAGTTGTGGTGCACGGGCTTAGTTGCTCCGCAGCATGTGGGATCTTCCCAGACCAGGGCTCAAACCCGTGTCCCCTGCATTGGCAGGCGGATTCTTAACCACTGTGCCACAAGGGAAGTCCCTTATGGGACAATAATTCTTACATAAAGAATAAACCAAAACCAAAGAAGTAAACCTCGTTCATGAAATTTGGTTATGAGCAACAAGAAATCATTGGAGACTGTGGGCACTCAGCTCCTCTGTCTGGATGGGCAGAAAAAGGCCATCCTTAAACGAAATTACCTGCACTGAGACTTGTTGGGTAAACTTTGGTACAATCATTCAGCATTCCTTAGTCATCTTCCTTTGAGGAAATAAAAGGAGGGTAAGAACTTTGCCTGAATGTATGGTGTTAAATGAGTCAATATAACCTTTGAAGTTTTGTGCTAAATATTTGTTTGTTTCCAGCAAAGACTTTGGACGAATTTTGGCATGTGTGGTTTTTTGTTGTTGTTGTTTTCGTAAAATGGCAGACTATGAAGAGGTTTAATTTTGAGAAGCCAAGCGCCTGAAACTTCTTCATTCTCAGCTTGGTTTTTAGGACCAAGTTACAGTTTTTTTCCCTTCCTAGTGGGGTAAGGAGTTGTGATACCTGCCTTGCAGGAGGTGCAGAAGCCAAATATTTACATTCTTTGCAGGGGGTTCTCCTCTCTTCCGCTCTCCATTTCCTCCACACCCTGGGCCGAGGCAGCCTCTTTCGCAGTATTTGTTGTCAACACTCTTTGAATTCAGTTTGCTTGCCGTCCCAGTTTTTCTAGCTTGAAATTACACCCGAAAGAGACCTGTACGAGATTTTGGTCCCATTCAGTGACGATCTGGAAACGCTGGGAGCCTGATTTTCTTATCTACTACATCTCAACATCCCTTCTTATGCTTACTCTTAAAAACAGATCAGGTTTCTAAGAGGCATGAACCGCAGTGAAGTAAACACCCGTACAAGCTTTTTGCCCTTTACTGTTCTAAGAAGGGCTAACGAGGCAGCGATGCGGGCACTGAATTCCCTGGAAGCGCGCGTCAGCTGGATGAAGCTTGCGGGGGCCTGGTGTTTTTCTGTCGCTCCTGTGAGAATCGTGTTGGGTGAAAGGTAGGGGAAGCTGTAGTTGGAATCTTGCCCCAGGAAGAGAGCGACCCTCGGCGGAAGGATTTCTGTGCCAAGGGAACGGCGGCTGAGCCGGGAAGGCGACTCGTGGAGAAAACTTTCCACTTTCAGGAAGAGCAAGATCTCGCCCGGCAGCCCCATAGAGTAGGGAGGGGAAGGAGGAGGGAGAAGAGGGAGTGGGAGACCTGGAAGCGGAGGAAGCCGCAGCTCAGCAGCGCCGCGGGCATTTCCCTCTCCTTGACAGCCCTGCCGAGAGGTCGTTTTATACCCACACAAGCAGGACCTTCTCAAGCGTTCCGGACACGTCAGTAGTTCATTCCGGGGGTGAGAAAATTCTAACGTGTTGCAGATGAAAACTCTGTTCCCTGAAGAACCTCCGCTGGGAGTGCTGGCGAGGCGGGGCGCGGGGAAGACTGGAGGCCGCCCGGGAGGCTGCGGCGCTTTCCGTGCAGATCCCTACTAGAAGCTCCCCGTTGGGTGGCGGAGGAGGTGGGGCGAGGGCAGGGTGCAGAAATTGGGCGCTGGGCGTCCGAGCCAGCCCACCAGCAGCGCAGTCCTGGACCAGGCGTCAGTTCCGCCAGCGGCTGGTGTGAGGTGGTGCGGTGCACGGCGCCGCAGGGATCCTCGTTCCGGGAGGGCCTCCGTGACTCAACGCTGAGTTGCCCCAATCACCACCCAACTGAAATCAGGCACAGGGTGGGACACGTTCCCCGCTGCGCTCGCGTGTCTCCACGCTCACCCCCAGCCCTGGTCGCCTGGCGGGCGCTACCAGGTCTGCGCAAGCGGCAGCAGGGGACCTGGGCCTCCAGCTCAGAAAGAGTCAGCCGGCCGCGGCGAGGTGGAGCCCGAAGAGGAAGGAAATTGCTGTCCTCCTGAAAGTTTTTCCCGTCCTCTCTTGTTTTCCCTGCAGAGGTGAGTGGCAGGCGGCGGCGGCGCTGACTCCGGGGAGCCGGGCCCCGCACCTCTGCTCCTGGAGCTGCCAACCGACTAGCTGGGGACAGGGAAAGCTGTCGCGCTCGGACCTCCTCCGTGGACCCCTTCTGGGTGCGCCGAGCCATGGATAGCGCGGAGCTGGCCGGGAAGATCGTTTACACCTGGCTGACTCTGGTGCTCGGCTTCATACTCCTGCCTTCGGCCTTTGGGTTGTCTTTGGGCATCTCCGAGCTCTACATGAAGATCCTGGTGAAAACTTTAGAGGTGAGTGCATGGGGGCATGCCGCGGCCCCTCCTCCGAGGACTTTAGGGAGATCCCGGGGCGATGCGAAACGAAGGTAGAGCTGAAAGACGAGTAGACGCGAGGGGACCAGTGGGGAAAGTCAGTGGTCTGGAGGGGTGTGCGTTTTAGTTTATTCGCGGCTGCATCCCTCCTCTCCCGCAGAGCTGGAGGGATTCGGACTAAAACCACTGGACCACCCTGTTGTTGCTGTGGTTGGAGGCAGAATTACCTACACCCCCTGCTGTTGTTATTATGATTTTTACTGATCAGAATATCAATGCAACCACCTTTTCTATCACCGAATTTCTTTATATCCTTTCTGCGGGGCAGCTGTCACCTCAGTGTCCTTAGTTTTTCCAGCCCCAGGTTTCAGAGGTCCTTTCGTGGACTAAGGCATCCTGTCCAGAAAGGCATCACGTTCTAGTGTATGCTCAATATAAGAAACCAATTGCTGGATGGTAGAAAGAAGTCTGATTATATTTTAACGGAGTCATGGAAATTTAATCTAACCAATGGCACTTGAAATGTCATTGAAAATCTATATTCCTTGACCTCAACTCTAAGTGGGCCTGATGGGGAACAACTACAGCTTACCCTTAATACAGGGCTTTATTAAATCACAGAGGGTTCCCTGTTAACCCCCTCATCAGATGCTCCCCAAAGCCTTGGAAGGTAGGGAGAGCAAGTGTTATTCCCCCTTTTACAGGTAAGGAAACTGAGACTCTGAGAAGTTCAGTGGTTTGCTTGAATTAAGTGGTGGAGACAGGAGTCTAAACTGAGGAGAGGGCCTGCAGCTATTGGTTAATAGTGCAGACTTTGGATGCAGATTTGCTTTGATTTGGTACCAAAATCCCAGCTCTGCTTCTCAGTATATGACCATAGGGAAGTCACCTACTTCTTGTGCTTCATTTGCCTCATCTATAAAATAGGAGTAACAATAACAACTATTTCCATAGGGTTGTTTAAGTGAGTTAAAATATGTCAAGCATCCTAGAATGGTATCTGTATGTGTTTGCTACTATTAAAAGAATAATATTATTCTTATTATTAATAAAGTAATAATATTATTACTTAGATTCTAGCATCCTTGTTTCTGTAGCTACTAAAGTACCTTCTAATAAGGTTCGCAGTTTTCTGCCCTTATTCTATGTCTGCCCCCAGGCGTGGCTTTATTTGCTCTTCTCCCTCAGGCAGGAGGGTGGCTCCCAGATATACATCTCTAATCTTTTATCTCTTACCTGGAGATTACCAGCAGATCTCCCACCAGCTAATCTCCTGCAAATCTATTCTAGCTGCTTATCTCCTGTTTTACCCCACATTTTTGTTGTACTTCTCTTTGTGGCTATTTTTCTGTCTAGTCTTTGAAGTTATATTTGATTCTTCATCCTCAGCCCTCATGTTTTAAAAGTTCTGTTGTTTCTACTTGGGAGATATTTCACAGTCTTGAACTTATCTTGTCGATGTCACACTCTGAACTTGGTCACACTCTACTGTGAATTTCTTAGCTACCTCTTACTGTTAGATCTTCAGAATACTGTCCCCATAGCAGTTGATTCTCTTCAGCTGGTGTTCACTCTTTCTCGGAACTGAAATGATTGAACTGTTCTCCCATGTAGCAATGTCTTTTGGAATTGATACCCCAAGTGAGGATAGAGTAAAGTAAGTTGCACACCCTGTCTTCCAGGTGCTGACTCCTATATGCTTGCTTGAGTAAGTCAGGATACAGCTAAAGAAATGTCAAGGAGAGAGGCCTGCTAGTTGCTGTTAGCCTGGCGAATAACTATTATACTTTGAAGGGATGTCTCCAGTCCAGGGTCTGGCTTCAGTGTGGCAGGGCCTCAAGTTTTAATTTTTGTCCATCTAGACTTGAAGAGACTTAGAGTTGCACTCCTTGTTAATCAAACTCTCAAGAATGCTAGTTTTCTAATTATAGTGGGAGATACACCACCTAGCTTGGAAACCAGGTAGATGGCAGCATAAGGAACCATCCTCTTAGCTCAGACCAAAGTTATTAGGTCAGAGAGATGCTTGGCATATATGGAATTAGAATGGGGATTCATTTTGTGAGCCAACTCTGACTTGGTGGTAGCTGCCTGGAGTGCCTGTGTTTGGAAGCAGCTGGGACCCTCAGGAAAGAGCTATCATTCCATAGCGATATCTGCTTTAGGCACAGAAGAGGGAGATGGCAACCCAGGGTTTTCCATCCTCTAACCAGAACAGCGTTAGATGTTTCAGAGACATTTCTGTTAGGCAGAGGTTGGTACAGTGGATTGCTTTTTTTTGCCAACTATGGGGATAATTCTCTTAAAAAGTGTGCTGGTTGTTTAATATTAGAACATCTTTAGATCTGGAAACATACCCTGCCTTTTTGTAGAGTCCATTCAAGGCCCCGCCCTTCTGCTACTCATTATTCTTTAGTATGTTCTCAACTGATTTGCTTCTTTCTTTCTTTTGCATTCCAGTCCCAAGAATATTCTTTGGGCTCTTTGATTGGAATTAGCTATTTCACAGGTTTCCTTGGTCACAATTTACACACCATTTTAAAAGGTCATTTAGTTTGGTACATGATGTGTTTACTTTGATAAGTTTTCTTGACAATGGTTAGATTTTTTGTGATCATAAACTCAAATTCTGGAAGTTGCAATGTGTGTGGGGTACCTTCAGAATAGCTGACTGTGGTAACTGCTAATTGTCAAGTAACTCAGCCAGCTATATGCTCTTCTTGGGCCCTTTCTTAGCTCATCAGTTCAGGTAATAATTATTTATTGAGTACCTACTGAATGCTGCCTTCTGCATTGCTGAATATCTCTAGATGTGTTCATAGGTCCCTGATATGGCAAGCTGCTTGAGGGTAAGGCTTGAATTCTTAGCCTAGAGTAAGTGTAGTGATTCTCTAAACCAGTGATTTTCAAGGGGTATATAACAATTTCTTAGGAGTATATATGCCAATATGGTAGCAGTATATTAGGGAAAATTGTTTTAGGAATACAAACCATGAAAAGTAAAACTTTTGGCTGAGAGGATTTGTAGAGGGTAGTCCATCTGCATGGTGGGATGTATATATCTGAATCTCTGGGAGAGTGTGTGTGAATTTTTTATGTTTGTCAAACAGGAGCATGGATTAAAGGTTGAAATATGCTGTTCTCAACCCTGCAAGGTTAATGATGCTTCCTATTCATTGACCTAAGGATTGCTATTCATTGGCCTAAGGTTCATAGAGGGAAATAAAGAATGGGAAGAGAATATAGGATTGATGGAGAAGAAGAAGGCAGGGGAATGATATGTAAATTATCTAATCTAACCAGATAATACAAACAATAGACAGAGAAGATAAATGTTAATGGACTGATTTTTCCCTCAGCTTTTGAGGAATAAGTTGGATGCATGAACAACTTACTCCAAATTTCTGGCATTGTAACCTTGGGCAAATCACTCAACATCTCCACCTTAGTTTCTACATGTGTATACAGGAATATGCCTCACAGAGTTATTGTGCAGATTAAATGAAGAGAGGTGAATAAAAGCACTTGATACATAGTAGGTGCTCAAATCTTAGTGGAGTTTGAATTGGAACACTCTTTGGTTGTGTTTTTTTGGGGTTTTTTTTGCTCCTGTGTGGCTAAGATTTAACCTACCTTCAGATCTTTGATGGGTCAGCACACATACATACTCAGAACAGCCTACTCCTGCCTTTTATTTTAGTTATTATTCTTTCCCTTACCATTTCCCCCATCTACCAATTAGTTTTCTGTCATTTTAAAAAGGCAGGTCAATAATTTTCAGATGATAAACACCTCTTATTATAACACTCAGGTATTATCCCTGGTGTTGGAAATATAATAAATCTGCTAGAAGGCCATGACTCTTTATGACAGAAAGTAATAATAAAGAAAAGCTACCAAAGCAATATGCTTTTCAGATAACTTAATTCTGCAGCACCTCTCTGGGTTAGGGTCTGTTATTATTCCCATTGATAGACTGGAGAATGGAGGTTCAGAGAGGTGATTTGTCTGGCCAGTGGCATACAGCTGTCAGTGGTAGAATCAGGATTTTAATCTGAATCTAGAGCCTGAGTTCTACTCTGCTAAAATGACAGACTCTGCTGAGAGACTTTTGTTTTGCTACAGATGATGGCCAGCTATTATTTGAGTAAGCCTAATATTTTGAATTTTTATATAATTTTATACATTTTTCCTTTCCCTCTATTTAGTCAATTCTTAAATGTCTTTTTAGTGGGAAAACTGAAAGTTGAATTGTCTAGGTGACAGTGTCTCGTTTTTGCAAGCTTTTGGCCTAAGCTTTAAAAATTATACTTAACCCTTTATTTTGGTGAATTGTGGACAGCTACTTATTTTCTTCCAAGAGGATTTTGAAATTAAGTGGGGGTGAAAACCAGATTGAAAGTTGTCACCCTTCTTGGTAGGGGTAGTGAGATGGGGAGTGGTAGCCAGGATTGTTCGAAGCTGCTATCTTCAGGGCCCTTTGCAGACAGAGCTGCGTCTTTCCTGGTGCCTTGAGGTAGATATGTCCTGAGATACCTCAAGAGATTTAGAACCTCTGAAGAGATATTCTTCCTCTGTATATGGGCTTACCTGATCAGCTAGAGAAGCTGGCGTAGTGAAAGAGAAATAGCTATTTATTGGGAGATGCACTGATGGTCTGGAAAACAAACTGATCATTTTGGCACCTATATAGATGTAGGGAGGGAGGAGAAAGCCAATGTTTTTCTACCTTGTGGCCGATTGTGTGATGGTCATTGGATAGATTATCTCCTTTAATCTTTACAACAACCCTTGGTATTGTTCAGAGATGATGAAACTTAGACCCCAGGAGGTTAAAGTCTTGTCTGAGATGATTACAGCAAGGAAGTGACAGAACTGCAGTTCACGTGTACTTCTGTCTGTCCAGCTGCAGAGCATAGGCACTTGGTCATTTTCACTGGAGAGTTAGCCCAAAGAAGAAAACCACTTTCCAGCACAAATTCCTTTTGGCATTAAGTGACTTCTCCTCCAACCTTAAAACTTGCTAATCTTGAACATTGTAACTACATTTTGGAGGATAGACCTCAGAGTTAGCATTTCAGGAGAGGGTCTGTCTTCTGAAACTTCTGATGATGGCACAGGGAGCTCTTTGGAGCACATCATGTTATTGGAGGAATGCCCCATATTAGTTTGCTGCCATAACAAAGTCCCATAGACTGGGTGGCTTAAACCATGGAAATTTATTTTCTCACAGTGTTGGAGGATAGAAGTCCAAAATTAAGGTGTCAGCAGCTTTGGTTTCTTCTGAGGGCTCTCTCCTTAGATTTAGATGGTGCTGTCTTGCTGTGACCTCACATGGTCTGTCTTCTCTGTACATGACCCTGGTTCTTTTCCTCTTGTTATAAGGACACCAGTCATACCGGATTAGGGCCTCACCCTAAGGGCCTCATTTTAACTGAGTCACCTCTTTAAAGGCCCAGTTTCCAAATATAGTCACATTTTGAGGCACTGGGCGTTAGGGCTTCAACACATGAATTTTTGGGGCGCTTTGTGTGGGACACAATTCAGCCCATAATAGCCAAAGAATACTAATGTTTTCCATCTTATAAGCATGGACTAATTGTTCTAGTCTAAGGTAATTACCATTTATATAAAATATAAAATCACATGCCCACAATGAAAAAAGTGAGCTCCAGGATAAGGATGATTGATTGTTGACAAAGTTTTATTTTAATCATGTCTTAGGTCTCCTTACAACTGATAATAGGTAACAAGGCTTTAACGTGAAAAACTGTGGAAATAAACCTTTACCTCTATTGAGAAGAGATGGGAGGTAAAGTCCGGAGTTTGAGAATTCCTGCCTAGATCAGCAAGGAAGAGAAAAGGACGCAACCAGATTAAGACTCTGAGCCTATTATCATTTGTGACTTGCCACTTGAAGCTGGGAAGATTAAGCCTCTATTCATAGGCTGTTTTCTAAGCACCCATGGCATGTTCCTACTTTGCTCTTTGGGATGTTGTGCAGGGGTCCTGACGTAGTCAGATCATGCTTTGCTCCTTGACCTTCGTGTACATGTTTTAGGTTATTTATTCTCTACTACTTATTTTCTTATTTATTTGAGAAAAAATGTTTACCTCTCTGCTTGAGCCCTTCAAGCCCAGCAACAACTGAGGTTTTTGCCTTGACATATTTAATAAATTCTGTCTTTTTGCCCCTTCAAGAGTGCCTAAGTCGTAATTATAATTATAGTGCCTTTTACCTCTTGTTTTGCTCTTCTCCCACCTCCCCAAATAAGGTCAATTTAGACATTGTTAGCTTCTAGAATTGTAGTCATCTAGATAATATATAGAGAGATTTTAAAAATTAAGTTATTTATTTATTTATTTTTGGCTGCGTTGGGTCTTTATTGCTGTGCGCGGGTTTTTCTAGTTGAGGCGAGTGGGGGTTACTCTTTGTTGTGGTGTGCAGGCTTCTCATTGCGGTGGCTTCTCTTGTTGCGGAATACAGCCTCTAGGCGTGCGGGCTTCAGTAGTTGCAGGACGTGGGCTCAGTAGTTGTGGCTCGTGGGCTCTAGAGCACAGGCTCAGTAGTTGTGGCGCTCGGGCTTAGTTGCTCCACGGCATGTGGGATCTTCCTGGACCAGAGCTTGAACCCGTGTCCCCTGCATTGGCAGGCGGATTCTCAACTGTGCCACCAGGGAAGCCCCCACATCTCTTTTTAACTTTTTGTTCGTTTGTTTTTAAAACTTTTATTGGAGTATCATTGATTTACAATATTGTGTTAGTTTCTGCTGTACAGCAAAGTGAATCAGTAATATATATATATCCACTCTTGTTTAGATTCTTTTCCCACATAGGCCATTACAGAGTGTTAAGTAGAGTTCCCTGTCCTATACGTAGGTCCTTATTAGTTATCTATTTTATATATAGTAGTGTGTATATGTCAATCCCAGTCTCCTGGCAGAAGTCTTTTTAGTTAGTGATTTCATGGATTCCTTTCCAGCTTTCCAAGTCTCACACTGCTCCTTTTGAAAGCTTTTGTCTGATACAGGCAATTAGGCATCTTTGAGTGTGTCTCATCCTTGAATGCCTAATTTCTTATGAAAATAATATTCTTTGTGCCCTGTGTTTATGTCTTTACATGTGTTAATCTCATTTAATCTTCATAGCAACCCTATGGAATAGGAACTATTATCCTCATTTTACAGATGAGGAAACTGAGGCTGAGAGGGATTAAGTAATTTTAAACCCAGATAGACTTGATGCCATAGTCTATGCTCTTGCCCTTCATGCTTTCTGACCTTTCCAAGGAGTAATTTATTGGGGTACCAGGTGTGTGTGAGGGTTTTTTAATAGGGTAAACATGATCTTTTCCTCCTTTTATTTGGGCATTACCAGTAACTAGTATAAGAGTATACCTGGGATTTGGAATACTATTATATCAGAGATTCAGTGGGGTATCTCTTCAATTCGCATAACACCAGGGCTTAATGATTAATTTCATGTCTATATAAGCATGGTTTAAATATCTTGCATTGTGTCTGTGGCACAGTTTACATTAATACTTGTTGTTTTTGAACAGTGGGCCACGTTACGAATTGAAAAAGGAGTCTCAAAGGAATCAGTTCTTAAAAGCTCAGCTTCTGTTGGTAAGTCTTCCTTTTCATTTTAATGGTTAAAGTATCCAAATTGGGTAGATGTATCTACGCAGTTTGAACTTCAAATATGCATAGAGTAGTACATTTTATGGGCCTTGGATTGTTCATAATTCTGACCTTTATGCAAAATAGCCGCCTTCTGACCTTTGGATGAGTTTTTACTGTAAAGATGTAATATGTGCTGGTTCATCTATGTGTTCTTATAGGGTATTTCTAAAGGTATGTATTTAAAGGTGGTTGCCCATGGTAGTTAATGGTCTTAAGAAAAAAAAGGCTAATCGGACTATCTGGTGTTAAGTTAAACCTGTGTTTGAGGTTTCATTAGCACCTTATAACTTGTGGTTCTCAAAGTATGTTCCTCAAAATATTCTTTCCTGCTAAAAACTAATTAGTAATGCATGAAATAAAAAAATAACTCCCGTGTGAAATAAGCTTGGGAATCACCACATGCTACACATTCCTTTTGGAGACTAATAATGTATAGTAACAAAGGCTCAGAAAAGTCCTGTAGTAAAGAAACTCACTTAATTTTTGTTAGAAGTGAGTTAACAAGTCAACCGAGCTAAGCAGTCCCTGCTTCTATATGTGTGCTTTGCCTTTGTCCCAATAAACCCTTTCACTTGGGTTAAGAATTTTAAGAATTTTTAAGACACTGGGTTCAAAGGGGAGTAGAATTCTGTGGAAGTGCTGGCTGTGAGATTAAGGAGAAATAAACCCTTGATTTAATTAAAAGATTAAGGCTTTATGTGTTTTTCAAAAATAATATAGAAACAATTTTGTGCCCATCTGATTTAGGGTTAAAGATGGTCAAAATGTCAAACACTTCACTAGAAGGAATTTATCTTCTGAAGGCTTGTCTAAGAGGAATTGTAGAAATTATATGCTATAGTGCATTTAGGAAATAAAGAATCTGAGTGAAAACATCTGTGCATTTTTGTGTAATTAGATTGTTATGTTCAAATGATTAAAGCAACTAGTAGAGCTTCATGGTGTCCACTTAAACACCAAAGGGTTAGCACCAATAACATGTTAACCAAGATTGGATATTTCTGGCTCTACTTGGCCCTCTTCTTATTGACCTGAGAGATACCTTCTCTCAGGTGTAGCAGATCTACTAAATTTTTTTTCTGGGTTCTTTTTAAATGTGTGCCCTTGTGATTTAAGGAGAGAACAAACTTTATTGCTGATTTTTTGTTGTACTTGGTGAGATTTTGGGCTGTCATTGTTCTTGGGTGAAATTCTATGGGACCCTACAGGTTGGGGTGGTGGTGGCACATGTCTTGGGCCATGAATTTAAAAGGGCACAAAGTGTTTCAATTTGGTAGGTTAAGAGGATTAAAAAACCACTAGCTGAGGGTGTTTGTAGCGTTGTTTTAGGCTTTTCAGCCTAATGAGAGTGAATATTTCCACTTGTTGGATTTTTTTTTTTTTTAATCATGCATCTGTCTTTTCTATTTTTGGTCTTTGCCTTTTTCTTGGTACCTCCAGGAAAGAGTGGAAGTGAGTAAGAGGAGAAAATATATATAATAATGGTTTAGAGTGTGGCTAATGCCTACAGAATTTATCATATTTCATTCAGAGTGGCTGCTCTCCCTTTTAGCCTGTGCAGTTGGGAATTGACTATTGTAGTTACTGAGCATTTGCTACCTGTGAGGTTGACAGGGGATCCCAAGATGATTAAGACATGGCTCCTGTGGGGAGACAGGCATCTGATAGGCCACTGTGATAAATGCTAAAATAGTGGCATAAGCAAAGGATGAGGTGAGATCTCATTTAGGCTCTGCTATGTGCTGCTTTCATCTGTATTAATACCTCAACTGTGCATGGTATGCACCTCTACTCCCATCCTGACTTACATCCTGCTTGAGTCGCCCTGTGGCAGGGTGTGTGCCCTGTTGAGAGTCAGTCTCAGCTGACTCTAAACACCGGTACATTCTGGTGTTTAGAGTCAGCCCAAGAGGTAGTATCACAGTCCTAGACAGAGGGAGAGGGTGATGAAACACTGAGCACCTGTGTGCCTGGCTGGTGCAGTCGCCTGCCCTCAGAGTATCGTGTCTCTGTACCTCAGCCAACTGAGCACAAGTCAATGTTGAGCCGGCCAAAGCACAAGTCAATGTTGAGCCTTAGGCAAGGGTCACTGGCAGGCCACGGGTCCCAGGGGTGTGGGTGCAATTTTGAGATGTCTGAATGATACAGTGCTGATGATAGGTTTAGGGAATTGAGAGGGAGAGACGAGGTAAAGAGGGACAAGAGTTATGTTTATTTTCTGCACCAGAAAATTCCTTTTGCTGCTCTTTTACTTGGTGAAGCACATTTCTGGAAACAGTTTTCAAACCTCCCTCTCCAGTTAAACCCTTCTTGTGTTGTACTTCTTCTGTGCTTTTATTGAATAAGCCAACTGAAAGCTGAACCTCAGGAATTAATATCTTTGTGCTTAAATACTTCTGTGCTATCCTTGGCTGTACTCTACCATGTCTTCTGTTAAAACACTGTCCAGCTCATTGAGCTTCAGATATGATCATGAATAAAAGCTCTTTAAGAAGCTCTATCATTGTACCTTCCTCTTCTGGGTTTAAGGACTTTTTCTCATTGTTAATGCAGTGGTGAATATAAATTTTCTTCTCCCTTCAAGTAACTGTGTTATAGGTAAGCATTCAACTTCAGTGGAGAATACAGAGTTACCCTCTACCCTAGTTTTTGTTCCCTGAGAACTGTGTGGTAAAACAAGAAGAGAGAAGGGTATTGGGTCTTTTGCTTTGCATCAGCTGTACTTTTACCACTCTAGCCATAGAACAAATGCATCTTCTCAGACCCTGGCTTGTGGTCTGATGGAGATTTTAGCAGCTTTCATTTTACTCTGCTGTAACTAGTTCAAGGGACTGTTTGACTCTAAGAAGCCACCAGTCTCGCTCTTTGGGTACCTGATTTCCAGAACTTATGCTGTCAGACTTGAATGAGTCAGTAATTTTAATTGAAATGAATGTAATTAATTATGTCATTTTCATGACTCAGGATTAATGCCACTGTAATTGCATTACGATGCTAGGACATCACAGTGATTAGCGACTATATGTCGACAGGCAGGAGTTAAGGCCTGAAGGTGCCCTTGCCTGGGGAGTGAGTCCTAAACAATACAGATAAGTAGAGGCTGTGGCTCAGTCCTTTCGGCGTTTTTCCCTGGGGTGTGTTGCTGGCCGGACTCGGCATTGTTGCCAGTGGGAAATGCACTTGCTTCCTCAGGTCCTCCACATTGCCCTGTCCCAGCAAGGATTTGGGGTCACCTGGCCCACCGTTAATTAAGCCCCTGGGCTAAGTTTCTCTTCTGCCCAGTATCTCTTGCCCTCAGCCCCCTCCACCTCTTCCTCCCCTCAAACACACACAAAGGACAAAATGCTACGGTGAAGCCTTTGATGTTGTACCTGTCCAGAGAGAATTCAGGCTGCCTAACGTTTCTCTCTACTTTTACATTTGGGATTCTTTTTTTTTTTTTTTTTGGTACATGGGCCTCTCACTGTTGTGGCCTCTCCAGTTGCGGAGCACAGGCTCCGGACGCGCAGGCTCAGCGGCCATGGCTCACGGGCCCAGCCGCTCCGCGGCATGTGGGATCCTCCCGGACCGGGGCACGAACCCATGTCCCCTGCATCGGCAGGCGGACTCTCAACCACTGCGCCACCAGGGAAGCCCTACATTTGGGATTCTTTTGTGAGAATTGACTAGCCATGTTGATGCCAATACAATATTAGTTGCATCAATATTAAGTAGATCTGTGAACTTCACAGAAAATGTGGGATAATAACGTTGTAACAGAAATTTGAGGAGTGTCATGTTCTATACTCATTTTCTCTTGGGCGGGCCGTTTTTGATAGTCTGTTTAAATCAGCTAAGTTGATTTCGTACTATTGTCTTGGTGTAAGTTCTCTGAATATAAATCAGTGTCTGCTGTCCTCAAGGATATGGACTATAATGCATTTAATAGGGTTATCTTGCTCATAAAATCCTAGAACGTGTCTGACTACTTGCAGAGAGAAAAATAATCCAGTTACGGGATATGGAAGGGTTATAGGTTGAGATTTTCTTTATCACAGCCAAATGTCTACCTGCTTTTATTAGTCTATCTGCCTGATGGTGACGATGATGATGATGACAATTTTCAAACGTAAGCAAAAGTAGAAAAATAGTATAATGAGACCCATATAGCCAACTTATTTTTGTTTTTTGTTTGTTTAATTTAAGTACAGTTGATTTACAGTATTGTGTTAATTTCAGGTGTATAGCAAAGTGATTTGGTTATACATGTATATATGTATATATCTCTATCCGTTTTTGCTTTGATTCTTTTCCACTGTAGGTTATTACAGAATACTGAATATAGTTCCCTGTGTTATACAATAGGTCCTTGTTGTTTATCTATTTTGTATACAGTAGTGTGTATCTGTTAATCCCATACTCCTAATTTATCCTCCCACCACTCGCTGGCTTCCCCTTTGGTAAACCATAAGTTTGTTTTCTATGTCTGTGAGTCTGTTTCTGTTTTGTAAATAAGTTCATTTGTGCTATTTTTTTAGATTCCACATATAAGTGATGTCATATAATTGTCTTTTTCTGACTTACTTCACTTAGTGTGATAACCCATATAGCCAACTTTTGTCAAGATTTTCCCACACTTGATTCATCTATCACTCCTCAGTTTTTGCTAAAGTATTCAGTGCAGATATAAGATTTCATCTTTTTATACATTTTTTTAAAAAGGACTTTAATAAAGAACCACAATGCTTTTATCCCTTTTACAAGCTTAATATTTTCTTAATATCATCTAATACATAGTCCATATATAAATTTCTCTAACAGTTTCAAAATGGTTTGATAACTGATTGTTTGATTTGACATTCAGTCATGGTCCACAAATACGTTTGCTTATTTATTTATTGACACTGCCTTTATTGGACATATGGAGTACAGTTTCTCTTCTTGGAACAAAAATTACTTGATAGAAGGTGTTTCTGGAAAAATTCACTAGCATACCATGTATTTTAATCCTCATATGTTAATATAGTTCTGCAGAAGGCAAAGGTTTGATTCTTTTTTGTTTGCTTGTTTTAAAACTGTAAGATCAGTCATCTGCATTTCTAAGTGCAGTATAATGAAAACTTAGTTCAGGGACACTTTGGAGAGCAATTTGGCGATTCGTAGCACTGTAACCCCACAATTCCACTTCTCCTAAGATACCAGACCTACCCAAACTCTCAGCATGTGTGTGTTAGGAGACGTGTTACACGTGCATACAAATAGTGGCAATGTGGAGACGACCCAGTCACTCCTTAGGAGGAAAATTATGTAAGCTGCTTTATTTGTACTGTACAGTGATCAAAATGAACTAACTGGATTTACGTGAAGAAAACAAAATGGACAAACATTGAGAGAGAAGAAATGTATAGTATAATAACATTCATTTAAAATTTAGTACCTTAAACAGATAACTATATATTTATGTAGATGTATGTAGATAAGTATAAAATACATGTGGAAATGATATATCTGCTAGGAGGGAGGAGAATAGATGGGGAGGTGGGCTTTAACTGTACCTACAAATTTTTTCTTCAAAAATATCTGAAGCAGATATGACAATGGAATTTTTTCTTTGTTGAACTCATATTTTTTGGTTAAACTTGTATTTTAAACATAAACATTAAGAAAACCAACCAAATAAAATATCATTAAGCCTTCAGCTAGAGTCTGTAGTCTGATAAATGGAACTAGTTTCATATGAATAGAACATAGGTACCTGTCTCAGGGGTGTGATTGATGCTTACATGCTCCAAAATACATCTCTAGTCAGCATGCCTAGTGCCTGGAATAGAAACTTAAACCTGTGGAACAAAGGCGTTGTTAACTGAAATATATTACCTCTTAGAGCTGGGTTTCACAACCTCAGTACTACTGACATTTTGGGCAGAATAATTCTTTGTCACAGGGAGAGGTCCTATGTGTTGTAAGATGCTTAGCAGTGTCCTGGGTCTCTACTCACTAGATGACAGTAGCACACCCCTAATGTGACAAAGAACAGTGTCTCCAGATATTGCCAACTGTCCCCTGGGGGCAAAACCCTCCTCTTTCCCACCCCCCCCCCCCTTTGGGACCATTCCTTTGGGAACCACCTCTCTTAGTGAATAATGCATTAATCTATTATGCCACTCTCACTGGCCTAATTATGCATAATTTATTCTAGCTTTCTAACTAATAGCCCCTTGAAGGAGCAGAACTTGATTTCTACAGTTTTTGGTGGCTGGTTTGGGGGAAGATAGAATGCAAGGTAAGGCATGGGAATCACAGTGTTAACAGGGTCTCTGGATGGTGGCAAAGGAGGCATGTTCCTTAAGGAAAGGTAGAGGTGAGACAAACTTCAAACTTCACCTCGTAATCCGAGGAAAATAGACTGCTTCTTTAGGAGAAACTTTACTTTAGAGTGGGTTAGAGACTTGCATATGAGTATGTGCTCTCACCTCTGAAAGTAGATGACTTAGCATGTAATTTTGGCCAACAATGAGTAAGCGAGATGGAGTGGTTCTGGCAGGAAAGAGGAAGGCAGAATGTCAGAGCAGACTAATACTTTTAACTGCATTGTGAGGGATGGGTGGAGAAAGAGCAATTTAAGTGGTAAGTCACAGAAAGAAAGGCTCCCATGCTAATAAACCAGGTTTTCCGGTATATTTTAGCCCATAAAACATACTCTCTACTGTTTTTCAGATTGTTTTTCTTTTCATACAGCTGTAACAAAGTGGATGACTTGCCCTGTCCCTATTTTCTGTGAAATTAGTTTTTTAAAAAATGTACCTAATATAAACAGGTTTTAAATCTTTCTATCCTCAGCAGTAACTAGTTGGGGATCTTGTTGGTGATTTAGCTCTCTTAATCCCAAATACCTCAGTAGTTTAGAAGAAGGTACCTTCATCTCAGAACTGTGGAGGTTTGAAAAAGCTGGGTGAAAACTAAGACACAAGGATTCTTTGAGAGTGAAAAGATAATAGGATCAGATGATAGGACAGTCAACTTGAGAACACATCCCCTGTTTATTTAGAGTTGTCTTTACTGTTGGGAGGAGCAGACATCTCCTCAGGTGCCCATCAAATTCAAAATCCAGTTTGTCATTTTAGAAGTGTTCCCAGGGACTTCCCTGGTGGCGCAGTGGTTAAGAATCTGCCCGCCAATGCAGGGCACATGGGTCCGGGAAGATCCCACATGCCGTGGAGCAACTAAGCCCGTGCGCCACAGCTAGTGAGCCTGCGCTCTAGAGCGCATGAGCCACAGCTACTGAGCCCGCACGCCACAACTCCTGAAGCCCGTGCTCCTAGAGCCCGTGCTCCGCAACAAGAGAAGCCACTGCAGTGAGAGGCCCGCACACCACAATGAAGAGTAGCCCCTGCTCGCCGCAACTAGAGAAAGCCTGTGCACAGCAACCAAGACCCAACGCAGCCAAAAATAAATAAATAAATAAATAGATAGATAGATAGATAAATAAATAAATAAAAAAGTGTTCCCAAAACCAACCTCCCATTCACCATACCGCTTCTGGCCACCCTACCCCACAGAGAAAACCCTGATCAAAACTCCAGAGCTTCTCCATTTTGTTTCTGCCTTATAGATAAGAACCTATCAATAATAATAATAATCACCACTATTTCTTATACACCAACTCCACTGTGCAAAATTAATTTACATTATTTACATGAGGATAACATCTTGTTAATCCTCATTTTACTGGTGAGAAAACTACAGGTGAGGAAGGTCAAATAACTTGCTTCAGATCACATCGCTAGTCAAAGGTAGCCTGAAAAGGAATCCCAATTTGTCTTTCCTACTCAGAATCCCTCACCACCACTTCCTACCCTAAACCATGCCTTCCTTACCAGCCCCTCTGGCCAGTGTCTTCTAATTCTCCCTTTGAAGGTTGAAGTGACTTTTCCACAAATGGAATCTCCTCTGCTGAGTGTTGGCTTTGTCACATCCTAGGAAACTCATAACATTTCAATCCTAAATCATCAACAGAAATTTTAAAGAAAACAAATCCATTAAGACTATCCAGCATTATGATCAAAGATACTGTACATAAATGCCAAACCATAAGGTTGACATTTTAATTGAATTGATGGTTCATTTGATGATGAAGTTTATGGACTCTTCTGTGTTGTGGGATTTCTTGTTTAATCAGACTACTTATGTCCAAATAAACGAAGTTAATGTGGATGTGAGTCAAGATATGGGTCAACAGTGTATTGAATGAGATGTTAAAATGTTAATTGTTAAAATGAAACTCTGCCTGTTATTCGAAATGCCTGTTGGTTTCTCTGCAGTGTTGATTGGCAACTGATTGCAATGTCCATACTTCCACCCCACTTATGCTTTAAAATGGATATACACACATATTTAATTCTGTGATTAGTATTTATATCTGGGGCTAAAATCCTCCCATTTTATAATCAGCATTGATTATTTTATAAGTTTCTGGAGAACTAACTGGGGTAAATAATGATGAAAAAGAAGGTAGATTTTCTCATCCACCTTTCTCAAGAGACTAAAAGTACATCTCCAGTACTTCTAGCTTAGTACTTTTAGTCTTGATAACTGAGAGACACTAATAGAAAATTACTCACAATACAAAAAAGGCAAATTATTCTATTATAGATATATAAACCATGTAGAAATCAGGAAAATAGAAGCTTTATTTCAGTAAAGCTTTTGCTTTTATCTTAATCCCAAATAACACAGTCAACAAATCCATTCTACCTGTTACCCTTCCCATGGCCCTGACAGACATCACTAATTGATGATGTCTTTGTCACTGAACCAAGATGTGGCCTCAAAAGTCCTCTTTAGCACAAATCTGCAGACAGCTTCTCACTATCAACTGACCTGGGGTTGGCCTTCCTGATGAAACCTTGTCACACTCCTGATCTGGAGATTAGATGGGGCTTCTCACACTGCTCATCAGAGGACACTAACTGAAAGGAAGGGAACCTGTTGAGTAATTGGGTTTGGCTTAGATTTGGTTGTATTGTTTGAGGTTACGTTGATGACTTTGACATCATTGAAGTGCAGTATGGTGGACTGAATGCTCTTAAATTAGTCAGGTTTTAAACAGCCTAGGAAACAGGAATAGAGTTTAAAGTAACCTTGATGGTTTTGATGAATGAGCCACCAGAGAGAAGGAAAACATTCAAGATCCTTTACCCAAGGAGGATGCTCCAAAATGGGATAAGAAACCAGGCTTGGTTACATACATGATAGGAACTGGCCCCTTCAGAAAGCCACAGGCAGAGTTTTAGATAAGCAGGCAGTGGAAAGCAGGGCACAGAACCTAGACTGATGCTGCAGTGCATAAAAGAGCCAGCATGTTTAACTACACAGTGATGCGGTGCTTTGAATCACTAGCCCTGGTCTTGGCCATGAACAGTGATTCCTGCGTGTCTTCCGTGTGCCTACGTTATATTCGGAACTATGCCCACAAGCAACCCTTAGCCTAGTTAAGGAGATATCACCAAGATCCGGATATCCATGTGGCAGTTGAGAATCAGGCAGCACTGGTGTTATTGAAGTCCAGAAACATAGAAATATAATTAATTTGAGGAAGAAACTTAATGAGCATAGCATGAAAGGAGATCGTTTTGGATGGGGGACATCAGAGACGGTTTTTTGTGGATGTTTGGTGTTGAACTGGCCATGTGGAGGTGGATTGAGGTTAACTAAGGTGATGGCTTTCTAAACTGGGAAAATGAGGGAATCATTTAAATAGCAGCGGGAGTGAGCTTAGTTTATAGAAGAGACAAAAGATAGAAATAAGATTAGGTTATGAAGGGCCTCAAATGCAAAGCAGTTTAGATGTGATATAAAGGCACAGGTAAGTCGAGGTTTACTGTTTGTATTAAGGGTGGTAAAGAGGAAATTCTGAAGCCTGTATAAAGGGTTTAATGAGATCTGTGAGGGTTGATTATTGAATTTAGAAAAAGAAAAAAAAAAGCTGAGGGATTATACATTTTTCAGTTGGTTAATTATTAGAAGGAGGAAGCCATCCCACTTTTCCTCCATATCCATAAAAGATGGAATAAAAAGATTGGCTTAAATTGAAGTAAAAAAATTGATAGATGTAAGAAAGAACTTCTCGTTAGCAAAAAAGGATATGAAAACTGGACCAGACTAGCAGGTAGATTACATAGAGATTTTTTGCAAATTGGATAGATAATTGAGAATTTTGGGAGAGGTATAAATTATATAACAAAACTCTTTTCATTTTTTAGCAGTGCCTTTTTGTCTTGGTTGTAACAAATTCCCTATAAATATTTTAAGTATTTCAGTTTTCAGTCTGTCTTTATGTGGTGCTTATCTCTGTAACATCGGTGTCTGCTTGTGGGTCACTGGCTCTATGGGTAGAGAAAGCTCTTCATCAGTTCTTTTATTCTGCCAGAAAGTAGCAACAGCTCCTCAAGCCCTCTTCACCTTTTCTCCTTTCTTCAAGAGATTTTGTAATAGCATTTCCCAATTTTCTGTTTTTTTGCTGAAGCACTTGGGGCAGCATAAGTTTTCGAACAAACAAGAAAGTGAGGGGCGAGGGCACCAAAACATGCCTCGTACACGCAAGGTGGGGGAGATAGGGAGGAGATAGTGTGGGTTCTACGTTTGTTGAGAATAGGCTCTTGGGCTCAGAGGAAGGAGAGATCCCACTGGACTTGTGATTAGACAGTTTTTTTCATGGGTTGGGGTAGGAAGAAGCCAGTGATGTCTGGATGCCCTGGGGGTGAGCAAAACTCTTAGGCAGGGCCCTCCTCCTTGGTGTGCCAACCTCAGAACAGTGTGATGAAAAGCTCTACTCTGGACCCCTTCCCTCGCTTTTCTAGGTCAGGTGCCTGGTATCTCTGCTTCTCTTCCTCAAAAGCTCTGTTTCCCCCAAAGCTTGGGCTGGCTAGAGAAGAGCTTCTATACCCTGGAGCCCTAGCCCATCTTCTGAAGCAGAACCAGTAGACCCCTTATGTCTCCTGTAACTTCTGGGATACCTGGTGAACGAGAGTAAAGAACGGGACGCTTTTCTGTTAGGGCTTTAGAGCCTTCTTCCTTTCCAGGTGTTTCTCTCTGGAAACAGGATTTGCCTCTGTGCTTCTCTGGTGTTGAGCACTGGGCAGCCTGCACCTGCTAATTTCACCTGGGAAATAGAAGTGGACCCTGATGCCTGAGGGTGCAGGGGATGCCATGGACAAACTTTGTCAGTGGATCATTTGGCCTTATTATCTTTGGATACCTGGAAAAATGCATTGTATGCAGAGGACAGCAACTTGGAGGAACATGGCTTCAGGCCTTTACAAAATTTAAGGTACTCTGGAGACAGTGCATATACATAGCAAATGACAACCTTCTTCAAGTTGCAAGAGAAAACAGCATTAAGGGCAGTGATTTCAGGTATCCCTTTGAAACCAGTGGCATTCTCTTGATTTAAGCAGGGGGGAGGGACTTCCTTGGTGGTCCAGTGGTTAAGACTCCGTGCTCCCAATGCAGGGGGCCCGGGTTCGATCCCTGGGGAACTAGATCCCACATGCCACAACTAAGAGCACGCACATCGCAACTAAAAGATCCCGCATGCCGCAACTAAAGATCCCGCACACAGCAATGAAGATCCTGCGTGCCACAACTAAGATCCGGTGCAGCCAAATAAACAAACAAACAAACAAACATACATACATACATAAATAAATAGCTAACTAGCAGAGGGGAAGTTGATAATGAATTCCAGAGACCATCCCTTAAAAAAAAGAAGAGAGAGAGAAAATGAGATTAAGATTGGATAGAGAGTACAGACGTTGGCTATGTGTGATTAATTCAAGCGTTCACCTGCTTGGTAGACTATGTAAAGTACTCCAAGCCTTTGCAAAGGGTAGGTGTATGTTCTTTTTTTCAAAGTGTGGTAAGCTTTTTTGTTTATTAAATTAAGTTGGTATCTGTTAGTGTATCATGCAGATGAATCCTTTCCTCTTCCTGCTTCTGCAACAGCATTAGCACAAATTTACTTGACCAAATGAATGTCCTCATTTTCAGTGACTCATGTTCTAAACAGTGAATTTCCTTGCCAGTCAGTGGTCAACCCACATGACCCTTGACAACAGACGTTGTGTGTGATGCCAGCAGGCATTGTGAAATCCCAGCGTGTGACGGTGCTCAGCCTCTGATGCTTATCTCAATGAGCCTGTGCCCAAGATTGCTAATCAATACAGAGGCATGTGTATCAGGGTATGTGTACAAGAGAAAAACAGGCATTTTGTAATCAACAAAAAAGAACTAACATCTTTTTTTTTTTTTTTTTTTAACGGAGGGCATTGCCTTGCCATTTCACCCTCACCCTCATAGGACAAGTCATCCATTCTGTCTTTTAGTGTAAGCCTGATTTAATTTTAGAAACTCATAAGTGATATTTTGTAAGTTTGATGTAACATGGACTTTTTTCTCTGTCTTTGCTGATAATCAGTTAAAACAATTCCTGCATCATATAGTGAATGGGGTTGGTGGTTCATGGGCTCAAGGAAAATGAAAAAGGGGAAAAATGGAGGTCTGCTGATGTGAAGAATCTTGAGTAATTTTAGAAAAAGGGTATCAGGTGGAAGAAATTGTAAGCAAAGGCAGGAGAGTAGGAGAGCCTAAGAGATATTAGGGGCCCAAGAACTGATTTAGTCTGGTTGGAGCTAGGATGAGTGAAGATGAGTTGGAGGTGCAAAGTGTCGAGATTGGATATTTCAATCCTAAAAAGCCTTGAATTCCAAGCCAAGAAATTACTTAATTAAATTCAGGACAAATCTGGTAGCTTTTTGGAAGCAGGGTTAGGAAGAGGGTGGGGAAAGTGGAGAAAGGAGGGTGGTAGATGGAAAGCCATTCTGGAAGGTATTGGGGCCTTGAACCAGAGCCATGGGGCTGGTGCAGAGGTGGAGGGCCTGTGCAGCCATATAAAAATGTGAGCCTTGGGGCTTCCCTGGTGGCGCAGTGGTTGAGAGTCCGCCTGCCGATGCAGGGGACGTGGGTTCGTGCCCCGGTCCGGGAAGATCCCACATGCTGCGGAGTGGCTGGGCCCGTGAGTCATGGCTGCTGAGCCTGCGCGTCCGGAGCCTGTGCTCCGCAACGGGAGAGGCCACAGCAGTGAGAGGCCCGCGTACCGCAAAAAAAAAAAAAAACCAAAACAAAAAAAACCACATGTGAGCCTTGGGGAAGAAGTCAGGACTATAGATGTACATTTGGGAATTATTTGCAGAGGGTGGAAGTTGAAATGGTAGATTGAATGAACTCACTGAGTGAAAGACATTTATAGAGGCTAGAGAAAAAAGGGGGGCAGGAAGAGATAAATGAACCAGATGAAGATCAACCAGGGAAAAGAGAGAGAGTGGAAACTCAGAAGGGAGAGAGAGTTCTAACTCTATATTTTCTCTCTCCTCATTCCTCTGTCCACTGATACTCTTTTGTGCTATATTTTTCAATAGATGTTTTCTATCAACTCTTTTTCAGAAATAAAAACAGTGAATACCTTATCTGTAAACTGCTTTTCTGTGAGTGTCTACACATGTGAGGTGGTGGTGGGGTTATTAGGGACTTCTAAAGCTAACGTAGAAATTACGTATTTTAGGGTAAGATTTGAAATGCAGGGATGACACTGGTTTATGTGGAAAGTGATCGTAGTACGGTTTCACTTTGTTGCATCTTTGCAGTTCTGCATAGGCTGAACCATCAGACTGATGGGATTCTGGGAGAGCCAGCAGATGACACACAAAGGATATGTGTGTGCAGGTTCTTGTGTAAACATTTTAAATTTGGGTTTACGCATCTTTTAAAAACTTTCTGGCATAGGTAGTACTTACATTCACATGGTACAAAAATCATAGCAATTTAAAAACATGTGCTTTGATACGTGTAGCTTCCAGCCGTTACTTTCTACCTCTATGCCATGTTAGTGTCTTCTGGATGTTCCAGTGGTTCTTTATGTGACCTCAAACGTGCTATTATAATGGAAATGTTTGTTATTTTCTTCAGTTGCTAATACCAAAGATGATGTACAGTAAACACTACTCTGAGCCAGTTTTTCACTTATAGCCTATAGTCCTTTCCATATTATTACTCAGAAAGTTTCTTTTTTTTTAACAGCTACAAGAAATTTCATTACATCAATGCAAATGGTTTCTTACCTGTAGTTCTCCACCTCTTGCTATCAAAAAATATGTGGCGATTCACACTATTTGTAACATGAAATATGTGTAACATAAATCTGTGACATGAATGGGATTGCTCTGTCAGAGAGCATTTGTAATTTTGATTGATGGCCAAATCACCCTTCATTAATGGTTGTACTATTTGTACTTCCACTAGGGGTGTATGGAAGTGCCTCTTTCCCCACAGCTTCACCAATGCTGTAAATGTATGTCAGACTTTTGGGTTTGTACCAGTCTGATGGGTGAGAAGTGGAAACTCATGCTACTCTTAATTTGCATCTCTTTTATAGAGAGTGTGATTTGGTACACATTTTATATTTAAGGGCCATTTGTATTTCTTTTTCTGGAAACTGTCTTTTGGCAATTTTTCTTTTCTTTTGCCCATTTTTCTCTCTCTTGATTTCTGTTTCACTTTGATTTCTGGGACCTTCTCATATATTAAAGTGATTAATTAGCTTTTGTCTGTGCTGAGATAAAAATACTGCTTTCAGTTTGCAATTGTATTTTCCCCTTTGCTTATCATGCTTCTTACTATGCAGATATTTTCTTCTTTTAATAAATTTATTTATTTATTTTTAGCTGCGTTGGGTCTTCGTTGCTGCGCACAGGCTTTCTCTAGTTGCGGCGAGCGGGGGCTACTCTTCATTGCGGTGCGCGGGTTTCTCATTGCAGTGGTTTCTCTTGTTGTGGAGCAGGGCTCTGGGCATGCAAGCTTCAGTAGTTGTGGCACGCGGACTCAGTAGTTGTGGCTCGCAGGCTCTAGAGCACAGGCTCAGTAGTTGTGGCGCACAGGCTTATTTGCTCCACAGCATGTGGGATCTCCGGGGACCAGGGCTCAAACCCGTGTCCCCTGCATTGGCAGGCGGATTCTTAACCACTGAGCCTCCAGGGAAGTCCGATATTTTTCATCTTTATGTAGTCAAATTTATCAATATTTTCTTTTTATAGCTTCTGGATTTTTAGTTTTTTTAGTAGAAAAATCTTCCCTCTGCCAAGTCTTAAGGGAATTCTCCAGTGTTTTCTTTGACTACTTTTATGGCTTTAAAAAAAACAATTTAAATATTTGATCCTTTTATTCTGGTGTATTTGTCCAGATGGCTATCCAGATGTTGCAACACTGTCTATTAAAAAGCCCATCTCTACCCAGATGATTTGTGATGCAACCTTAATAATTTCCTGAATTCTAGTATAGTTTTTGATCTATTCCTGAACTTTCTATTCTGCAATGTTTACTTGTCTTCTCATGTACTGGTACGTTGTTTTAATTATTGACATTTTAATATCTGGCAGGGATCATTGTTCTCATTGCTTTTCCTTACAGAACTGTCTTGTGAATTCTTGCTTATGATCCGTATGGTCTTGACATTCAGCTTGTCTATGTTCCAGAGGAAATACCACTATCTATTTTTATTGGCATTGTGGTAAATTTATAAGTTTACTGAGGGTGGTTTGACCGTATCTGTGTTGAGTCTTCTTCTCCAAGAACGTTACATCTTTCCATTTGTTTAGGTGTTTCTTTGTACCCTCCAGAGGTGTTTGAAAGTTTTCCTTAGACAGTGTCCATTTCCTCTTAAGTTTATAATTCCAGTAGATATTATAAATGAAGTCTCTTCTTCCATCTTATCTTCTAACTGATTGTTGTTTGTATATTGGAAAGCTTTGATTTTAGTAAGGCAGGAGGATATAAAAAAGTAAGAGTTCTACTTATGTAGGTTTCAGATTTCCTTTTTTTTTTTTTCAGGCATGCAGCTATTTTATCTTAGTAGTGCTAGTTTTACCACTTCGTATTCAACTTTAGTTTGTATTTTATTTCTTTACCAGTTTATACTTCATTTCTTTCCCTTGTCTAATTGTGCTGCCTGCTACCCCAATATAGCATGGACTAGCAGTGGTGTTAGTTGCTGTTCCTGCTGGGGACAGGCTGTAGTGCCTGCAGCGTCTTCCCTGTAAGCGCCGGGTTGGCTTTGATCTAGTTTTCCATCTTATGGGAAATACTTCTTGATGCTTGTTTTGTAAATCAAGAATGAATGTTGAATTTGTCGTGCTT
This sequence comes from Delphinapterus leucas, assembly GCF_059928025.1. Classification (NCBI taxonomy): domain Eukaryota; kingdom Metazoa; phylum Chordata; class Mammalia; order Artiodactyla; family Monodontidae; genus Delphinapterus; species Delphinapterus leucas. Next base: position 97,260,690 of record NC_143133.1, read on the forward strand.
TTCAGCATATTTGGTGATGAGTATTCCCCCCACCCCCTTAGGCATATTATGGTAAATTACATTAATAGCTTAATATTAGAGTCATCTTTGTGGACTAAACATTGCTTAGTCATAATATGGTGCTGGAAACTGTGCCAAAATTGGAGTTAGGATTTTTGCAATTGATCTTTATATTTGAGATTAGTGTATTACCTACCTACTTACTTCCCTCCTTCCCCCTTTATGCCCTTTCTTCTCAGATTTAAAGGTTTGCTAAAATTCCTTGTAAAACGGTTCGGGTCTGGGACAGGTAAAGTTTCCTTACTCCTCACAACATTACTGCATTTGTGAAAATGGTTCTCTTTAGAGCAGGGGTCCCCAATCCCCGGGTATGAGGCCTGGTAGGAATTGGGCTGCACAGCAAGAAATGAGTGGTGGTCGCGCAAAGCTTCATCTGCTGCTCCCCAGCACTCACATTACCGCCTGAACCGTCCCCCCCATCGTTTAGAGCGTTCATCTCTTGGTGTCAGTATTAGTAATGTTTTCTTAGTTAGAAAGCTATCCATTTTGACTAGCTTTTTATTATATTCATTTGCATAGGACTTTGTGCAATGTTGTTTCTTATGATTTTTATACTTTTCTGTTTATGTTATTTCTTCTTTGTAAATTCTTATTTTGTATTATATGTGGACTTTCACCCCTGTCCTTATTTTGTTTTTCTTACTTGGATTAACTAGTGGGATGTGTAGGTGTTTAAAGTAAACTTTACCCTTTTCATGTGAAAAAAAAAAAAGTTGAATGTGACTCTTAAATGTGCCAACTGGGGAAGCATTACTGCGGGGGGGGGGGAGCACGAGTAGTTTCATAACTCTAAAGCTTTTTTAAAAACTAGGCAATCATGATTGAGTAGCTCTTAGGGAACCAAAGGAGATGCTAAGTCAGCATTTATTTTGAGCACATTTCATGTGTATCATGGGTCATGATAGTTCTGCTGATTTTGCCCCCTTTTCTTTTTATGGACCCCTTGTTTTTTTATGGTACATACAAGTCTCATTCTAAAGCAGGGATACTTGTGAAACTTTTATGTAGTGAGGTTTTTTTTCCTTCAGTTTGCATTGTATTCATATTTTTGTTTTTCATCCTTACCGATCTCTCTACTTCCAAGAAGAGATAAACTTCAAACCTTAAAACAGCAACCAAAAAATGACCTAGCCAACAGCAACCCCTCTTACAAGTATATTGCTAATTTGACAATCAAATAGATAAAATATTATCAATAATAGGTGAAACTAAGCAGAAAGATGTTAATGTGTGTCTGTGAACTCTCAGTGTTCTAATACTTGCTGGTAATAACATGTTTCTCTCATCCTAAGTATTTCTTCTTCTAAATCATTTTAGGTTGTAGGGTGAGGGGTTAACATAGATCTGTCGCTTGTAGCAACAAAATGATATTTTGATTCAGAGGTGGGGACCAATCCAGGTTCTGGGGGCCTGAAGCTTATACAATTTGGAGACTCTCTTTAAGAAAAAGAATACACAAAATTAGGTGTGGGAGCTTGGAAGGGGCCGTGCAGGTGAGGAGACTGAAGCTTAACCTTCTTAGTTTTACAGTCAATCTGTCTTTGGCTCAGAGACCTTGAACTCAATGTAGAGTCATGGCTGAGGATATAGCAGGTTGTATAGAGGCTGTTTTCTACAAACCTTGGCTGGGTGACAGTCCAGGTTAATGAGGATATAACAGAGGTAAATGACTTTAGAATAAACCCTAACAGTGACAACAATAAAACGTCAAGGGTGATTATCCTTTCTAAACCTTGACTAGCCTGCAAGATGCCTGGGGCAGCTGCTTCTGCCTCAGAGAGGACTTGAAGAGGAAGGATACCGGCAGGACATCTGTGTGCTGAATCACAGATTGGACAGAACAGCCTCCTTGGGCAACTCGGACCTGGCTGAACTACAAACTGAGGGAGTATTAAATGGACCACTGCCCAGGGGGCTGTTTTCTATTGGGCTTATTGTAGGAAGACCTAATGGGGTGTGCTCCAGGCTGTAAAAGATTCCTGCCCCAGATGAAAAAAATAAACCAGTGACTTGAGTTCCTGCTTCCTGGGAGGCATGATTAAGCCTAAGTTAGTCAGCGACAAGTGCGTGTCCAGATTAATGACAGATGGAGGCCACTTATAGGTTTTCCCATATCAAAGTTCCATTTCTTCCTTCAAAGGTAGGACAGATACTCAGTAGAAGTGCTACTCAGGGCTTCTCTTTAGCAAGGAAGAACTGGGGCTGATGTGGAGTTGATGGGAAAGATCTTACATCTTTGAGGTTTGTCAAAGAGCAACTGTTGGACAGAGTGACATGGAATTTGAAGGTTTAGAATATGAGAGAACATTTGGTTTTGGAGTCACAGACTTGGTTTCAAATGCTGGTTCTATTCCTTTCTCTCCCCATGGCTCCAGGTAAGTTACCCAATCATCCTGAGCCTTAGTTTCCTAGTCTGTAAAATGGGGATAATAGACAATACCTCATAGGATTATGGGGATTACATGAGTGTACATGTCAAGGGTTTAGCAGACAGTCTGGCATCAGGAAGCATTCAATAAATGTCAGTTGTCTTTTTAGTTTAGGAAGGAAGACAAAAATTATTCGTGGGAAGGGTAGGTATGATTGGCTAGAGCCTCTAATTGGAATTATAGCTAAAAGTTGTGAAGACTCTTAAATGTAACAGTTTTCTTTAAAAAAAAAATTTATTTATTTAGGCTGCACTGGGTCTTCGTTGCGGCTCACGGGATCTTTGTTGCGTCAGGCAGACTCTTAGTTGCAGCATGCAGGATCTAGTTCCCTGACCAGGGATTGAACCTGGGTCCCCTGCATTGGGAGCGTGGAGTCTTACCCACCGGACCACCAGGGAAGTCCCTGTAACAGTTTTCTGATTCCCCCCAAAATTGAGGCATAATTAACATACATTAAACTGCACAAATATCAACTGTTCAACAAGATGAATTTTTACATACTTGTAAACCAATGTGACTACCACCCAGATTCAGCTGAACATATTCATGATCTCACAGTTCTCTCAGGTCCTGCCTAGTAGGTGTGACTCATCCCTCAGTCCTCATTGTAAGCTCTCTTTTGATTTCTGTCACTATCAATTAGTTTTTCCTATTTTTTTTGAAATTCACATAAATGAAATCATATAGAATGGGCTCTTTTGTGTTTTTTTCAAGCAGCATAATGTTTATGCGATTTCTCCATGTTACATGAATCAGTGGATTTTTTTTTAATTGTTGTGGAGTATTTCTTTATACAAATACATAAAAATTTGTTTACCCATTATTGTGTTGATTGACATTTGGGTTATTTTACAGTTTTTAGCTGTTAGGAATAAAGCTGCTATGACCATTGTTGTGAACCTGTTTACTTGTTTTTCTTGGGTACATACCTTGAAGCGGAATTGCCAGGTCATAGGGTAAACAAGTGTGTTTAACTGTTGGAAACTGCTAAATGGTATTCCAAAATGGTTGTACACTCTCAGAGCTGTGTCTGCATTCTATAGCCCCTTCAGTGCTTGGTAGTTTTGGCCCTTTTAATTATAGCCATGTGGTGGGTAAGTAGTAGTACATATCTCATTTTGGGGTTTTTTGTTTTTTGTTTTTTTTTGCGGTACGCGGGCCTCTCACTGTTGTGGCCCCTCCTGTTGCGGAGCACAGGCTCCGGACGCGCAGGCTCAGCGGCCATGGCTCACGGGCCCAGCCGCTCCGCGGCATGTGGGATCCTCCTGGACCGGGGCACGAACCCGTGTCCCCTGCATCGGCAGGCGGACTCTCAACCACTGTGCCACCAGGGAAGCCCTCGTTTTGTTTTTTAAAAATAGCATTTTTAGTACTTTTCTCTCACTATGTAAAATAATACATATACTTTACTGAAAAATTAGACGTTGCAGATGTATAAGAAAATTAAAAGTTACCCATATGAAATCCTATTACCCAGAAAAGACCTAATATTTTGATATCTTTCCTTATAGTTTTTCTCCCATTCCTATATATTTTAAAAAGTGTAGTTATTTTAATTTAGTTGATTTGGGGTTGGACCCTGATGTCTTTACTTTTATAGATTCCAAAGATATTCTAATGTGCAGCCATGCTTGAGAATTACTGAGTTAGTTCAATTCCTTTTTTTCCCTCTCCCATCTGTGTATTGAATATTTTAGTGCCTGGCCTGGAACTCTCTCTGTAATGACTGAATGAACGAATGAATGAGATTTAGATGAGGAAATTGATTCCCAGCTAAACTGACATTTCAAATGAGTTTCTTAAACAGATTAAAAAGAAAATACAGTATTCAGTTTTAAAAAGTAAAGAGAATAGTACAGTTAATTCCCTTATAGCCATCACCCTAATTCAACAAGAATTTGCTTTATCTATCCTTTTTTTCAGTTTTTTCTTTGTGGAAGTATTTTATTTAATTAAAAGTTTAATTACAGAGGTAGTATGTGAGCAATGTGGAAAATCAGAGAATACAGAGAAGCAATCAGAAACATTGTATTCTCACTTTTTTTTGTGTGTGTGCTGTCATGTATTTTAATGTATAATTGTAGTGACTCATTTTAAAAATTTTTATTGGAGTATAGTTGCTTTACAATGTTGTGTTAGTTTCTACTGTACAGCAAAGTGAATCAGCTATACATATACATATATCCCCTCTTTTTTGGATTTCCTTCCCATTTAGGTACCCAGAGAGCACTGAGTAGAGCTCCTTGTGCTGTACAGTAGGTTCTCATTAGTTATCTATTTTATACATAGTATCAATAGTGTTATATGTCAACCCCAATCTCCCAATTCATCCCATACCCCCATCCCCCGTACTCTCGCCTTGATGAATGTCCTTTTGTGGGAGTATTTTAAAACTAGATGTTATGTCATTTTGCCTCTAAGTACCTTAGTATGCATCTCAAAAATCTGACTTTTTAAAAACATAATCTGGATACCATTATTACACTTAACTAAGTTAATAACAGTAAACTGGATTTTTAAAAAGTACTTAGGAAGGAGAACAGTGGTAGTCAGGAACACGAAGGATTCACTGTGAAATAAGCATAGTCAAATCGCCTAATTTATGTGCTGGAAATTGTAACTTGACTAACGGCCCAGGGAATTTTTTGCACATGGTATATCTCAAGCTTAGCCTTGCGATGGTAAATTATTTTGAAAAAAGTTGGCAAAAAGTGGACTGGAAACCTGTGTAGTTGGGGGACAGCGTAGTTGATGCGCTCATTAGTGTGTTAATATCTATGATGATTAATGAACTGGAGAAGAATGAGGACAGAGCTCAGTGGTCTGTTCAGGGATCTGTCCTTCGCTCTGGCTTGTTAGAATTGTATAAGGACCTTGAACTATGCCTAAGGGATTGAACATGGGTCTTATCTCTCCGGAGGCTGGCACTGAATATTTCCGCTCTTTAATCCCAGCTGCTCTGATCCACCCCACTCCCCAGCCCCAACCGCATACAGTTAATCTTTTTTTAAAAAATAAATTTATTTACTTATTTTTGGCTGCGTTGAGTCTTCGTTGCTGCGTGCTGGCTTTCTCTAGTTGCGGTGAGCGGGGGCTACTCTTCCTTGTGGTGCGTGGACTTCTCATTGCAGTGGCTTCTCTTGTTGCAGAGCATGGGCTCTAGGTGCACGGGCTTCAGTAGTTGTGGTGCATGGGCTCAGTAGTTGTGGCTTGCAGGCTCTAGAGCACAGGGTCAGTAGTTGTGGTGCACGGGCTTAGTTACTCCGCAGCATGTGGGATCTTCTTGCACCAGGGCTCGAACCCATGTCCCCTGCATTGGCAGGAGGACCGTCAACCACTGCGCCACCAGGGAAGCCCACATACAATTAATCTTTACAGCTACTTTACCCTGGTCTCTTTAATCAGGCCAATCACATTTATGGATCAGGAAGGATATTGGGGCATGGGAGGGAAGAATGTAGGCCTGGCTTTCTTGCCAAGAACCGGAGACCCTCAGAGGAGATTCTCATAGTAGAAAAAGGACCTTGCCACCACTAGTTGGAGCTGGGACAGGTAAACTCCTTCCTGCCCAATTGCTTAATAATTGAGTAGGGGGATATAGAGTAAACTTTTTTTTGTTTTTAAGGGACGTATTTATTTAAGTATTTATTTAATACTATTTAGTATTTATTTAATCCTATAATAGGTAAATCATGGAAATAGGGGATTAACAGATATTGTCTCCTTCAATTCTTTTTTTTCTAAACTTGTGGTAAAAACACTTCACATAAGATCTACCCTCAACAAAATTTTAAGTGTACAGTACAGTATTGTTAACTATAGGCCATACTGTACAGCAGATCTCAAGTACAATTTTTACAAAATTGAAGCATAATATACATAGACAAGAGTATAAAATTATAAATGTACAACTTGATGGATTTCCCAAAGTAAATGTACTCATGGACCTCTCATCTAGATCAAGAAATAGAACATTAACAGTGTCCCAGAAAGTGCCCCAACGCCCCCTCTAAGTCACTACAAGACAAGGAAGTTTTTTGTTTTGTTTTTGTTGATTCCAAGCCAGATTTAATTTTTAAATTTCCTGTGGAAATAGTGCTAAAGGAGATTTCTGTTTCATGGTACTGCTACTATATGATCACGTATATTTTGGGTTAATTAGGCTTATGATTGGATAGGACTCTAGCTCAACAGACTAATTCAAAGTTTCCATGAGAGAGTGTGTTTTAAACTCTGAGCTTCTGACTTTTGGAATATAGCCTATTGGTAGGTTAAGGATCAACTTCTATACATAAGCCTGCTGTATCCACCTTTGGTCTGTGGTGGACCCTGATTTTCCATAATTGCTGACCTAGAAAGCATACTTTACAGCTGGAAGATGGAAAAACTAGTGTGATTTATAAATGGGCAGTTATTCCAAGAGTTCACTCAGCTAATTTAGAGTTAATTATATTTGAGATGGTTTTAACTTCAGCCTCCATTTCTTTTAACAGGCCTTTCATAGCTGGTATTATTTATGTACCAGTGACTTGCTCAAGGCAGGTGGCACAGGCAGCTTGTGCAATTCATCTCTTGCATTAGATATAATTGTTCTAATTTTATTTTCATCCAAGCATGAACCTTGTCGAGTTGGCCAAAGCACTGGTTAAGGACAAAGTTCAAATGTTTATGGCTTTCCCTTTTTGAGGTTAACTTGCAAAACAAAAGGAAATATTTTCTAGAATCAGGGTTTTACCAATTTAAGATCTGTGGGTTGCTCTGAAGGATCAGGATTAATTTATTAATAATAACGAGGTTTCCTTAATGACAGTAAAACCAGTATAGAAACTGTCTGTGCTAGTTAAATCTGATATGTACTTATATCTATATTTTGAAGACTTTTGGTCTACTTATGATCAGTTTTTGGTGTCAAAAGAAATATTTCCTCTTTTTCTAAGGTGTATTTTGATGCCTGATACATAGTGAGTATCCCCTATACGTGGAGTGAATTGAATATTTTTTCCTGTTAGAAGTTCATACTTAGGGAGAATTCAGTCAGTATTTCTGACCCTCCAGTAGTCAATATTTAGGAAGGAAGTAACGTTATAAATTCAGTAGTGCTTCTTTTGACATCTAATTTTATAATACCTAATTTCAGATTTTGTGTGCCTTATTAAAGAGCTCTTAAGCTAGTACCTGCTCTCTTACAATATAGAGCTTCATCTTGGGAGCAATTGTCAGTTCCATGTAACTTTTTTTTTTTCTTTTTCTTGGTTATAGCACGTGTGTAGCCACCACCTAATTTAATAAATAAAGCTTTACAAAACAAATTCTCCTGTTTATCCCTCCCTGATTCCATTGCCCTGCCAAACCTGAAACTACTACTCTGATTTTGATGTTTATTATTTTTATGCATATTTTCATACTTCCCCTATACATGTATGTATTCTTAAACAATACATAGTATTTATTGTTTTGCATTATTCAAACTCTATAAAAATATCACCTTTCACATATTACTCTGAAATGTTTGTTCCTTCTGATATTTGCAAATTATCTAATTTGGTAAATTTTAGTTAATTTCTTTTAACTGCTGTGTAGTATATACTTCATACATCCATTTTAAAAAATATGAGCTTCCATTTATTTACGTATAATTGACATATAACATTATATTAGTTTCAGGTGTACAACATAATGATTCGATATTTGTATATATTTTTTTAAAATTAAATTAAATTAAATTTTTCTTGGCCACGCCATGTGGGTGGCATGTGGGATCTTAGTTCCCCAACCAGGGATCAAACCTGTGCCCCCTGCAGTGGAAGCGCAGAGTCTTAACCACTGGACCTTCAGGGAAGTCCCGATATTTGTATACATTGCTGTATATCCACCTATTGAATGAACCTTCGTATTGATTCCACTATTTTGCTATTATAAACAATGTGGCAAGATGTTCTTATATATGCCTGTTTGTGCACAATTTTATAAGAAGCTCTCTAGAATATAAGGAAAAAGCTCTTCCTTAAAGTGAAATACCAAATAATAAATGTGGAAGGAATGAAGGAGAGAGAAAATACTATTTTAAAAGACACATAGGGCTTCCCTGGTGGCGCAGTGGTTGAGAGTCCGCCTGCCGATGCATGGGACGCGGGTTCGTGCCCCGGTCCGGGAAGATCCCACATGCCGCAGAGCGGCTGGGCGTGTGAGCCATGGCCGCTGAGCCTGCGCGTCCGGAGCCTGTGCTCCGCAACGGGAGAGGCCACAGCAGTGAGAGGCCCGCGTATCGCAAAAAAAAAAAAAAAAAAAAAAAAAAAAAAAGACACATAATACCAATTTATTTGGGGTGAAAGTGTGAGGAGCAGGATATTTCTGTAGTTTCAAAGCATCTCCCTTTTATAGATACTTATAGGTAATAATTATACACTTATTAATCAAAAAGAGAAAAATAGTAACTTCACAGTGGGGGAACCCTGTAAGCACTGACTACCTTAAACCAAGTGGTCAAAATTAAACGTCACAAATCATGGGACAAACTGACATCAGTGCCTCCCCATGGGATGCACTGAGAAGGATACAGCATCACTTACATAGTATTCCTGCCCAAAGTGTACAACCTGCATCTAAGCATGAAGAGACATCACGTTAACCCAGATTGAGACATTCTACAAAATAAATGGCTTGTGCTCTTAAGAAATGTCAGTATCTTGAAAAACAAAGAAAGGCTGAGGAAACTTTTCATATAATAGGAAACTACAGAGACGACATGTAAAGGTATTGTACAATCCTGGGTTGAATCCTGGACCAGGAAAAAAATGCTGTGAAAGATATTGGTACCATTGTTAGAATTTGAATAAGGTCTGTAGATACTCGTGTTGCAGTAATGTCAACTTTCCTCATTTTGATAATTGTACAGTGGTTATGGGAGTTCCCTGGTGGTCCAGCAGTTAGGACTTGGTGCTTTCACTGCCATGGCCCTGGTTCAATCTCTGGTTGGGGAATCAAGATCCCGCAAGCGCCGTGGCAAGGCCAAAAAAAAAAAAAGTACTGTGGTTAAATAAGTGAAGCTCCATGTCCTAAGTAAATCTATGCTGAAATATTTGGGGGTAAGGGGCATGATGTCTGCAATTTATTCTCAGGTGGTTCAGAAAATAGTATTGTTTTATGCATACAGAGATACGACAGTAAAGCAAATGTGACAAAACGTTGGCAGTTCGTGGATCTGGGTAAAGTGAACCATCACTGCAGTTTTTCTGTATATTTGCAATTATTAAACGCAGATCTTCCTGCGGTGTACCTAGAAGTAGAGTTGCTGGGTCTTGGGCTGTGAATATCTTTAAGTTTACTAGACAGTGCCAAATTGTTTTCTAGTGTGGTTGTGCTAATTACATTCCATTGTCCCAGGTCTTTACCAACACTTGATATTATTCAATTAAAAATTTCTATCGGTCTTCATGGGTATGAAATAGTATCTCATTGTGGTTTTTGCATTTCTCTGATTATAGGGAAGCTGAACATCGTTTTAAATGTTTATTTAAAAGTAAGTCAGTCATTAAGGCTTACTCTTTTTATGAATTCCTTGCCATATACTTAAGCATTTTTTAACTGAGTTCTTTGACTTTTTCTTATTAATTTTTTGTATGTTAATATATTCTGGAAATGAATCCTTTGTCAGTTACCCACATTGCAGTTACCCACATACTTTTCAAAAGAGGCTTAAGGAAAATATAAAATTGAGTTATATTTTATTTGAGTTACGCAGAATAAAGTAGGTCAGAGGGCAGAGAAAACATTGCACATCAAATGTGTAGTGGCTAAGGGGTTGGCTTCTGTTTACAGATCTCTTCTCTCCTGGCTCAGTTAAATAATATGAGGCAACTTGAACTTGTATTTTTATCTCTGGTCCTTCTGAAAAAGGTTATTTTTTTAGAAGGGCAGTCTCCTGTCTCCAGTATATTTCATTCAGCGATTTCCCAAGTAACTGTTAATCTCTTCCCTTCTAGACTTAATAAAAAAAAGTCTATACATTGCTAAATAATGAAACTCTTGCACTGCTAAATATTGGCCAGTGCTCGGATTGAGTAACCTGCTCTCAGTGGTACTGCAGTACCTACAGAGCAAGAGGGTAATTCAGTAGCAAAACTATTTGGTTCATTTTCTAATACTGATTAAACCCTTTGCAGAGATGAGGAGAGATTAAACCACTTGGAGTATGCTACTGAAAAAGATAATCTAATGATCATTCAAGAACTTACTTTAGTGCTGTCATTCTTAAGGTGGTTAGGTATTAGCTTTGCATGTGGGCAAAACCAAACAAAACCCACCAAAAAACTCAAAAGTAAAATCAGAAAACTTTAGCCTTTGTAAGGACTTTCCCAGCCCCCTGCCCCCCATTTTATAAAGGAGGACACCAAGTGAGGTGACTTATTGGTTACCCCTGGTCATAGAGCAAGCTGGTGGTTGTCCTAACAGAACTTGACTTTGGATTCCAGATCCTCTTCACTTTCTACTCCAGTGCATTATGCTGCCATTCCTTCAAAAAATGGGTATATTACAGCTCCTCCTACAGATGCACATCCAAGTTCTCCAGAGGGTAGATAACATAGCTGTCTCCACTTTCCTCATTGATTTCCTAGTAAACTGAAAAATGAGAAAATCAAAGGGGATCTTCTTTCAGGGAACTTAACGTCTTAAGTCTTGACTTTTCTAATTAATGTAAGAAGTAAATTCATTTGTGATATGCCCCATAGGGACAAATGGATAGCCATGTCACTGTGTATATAGCTACTTTTTATTTTGAAGATCTTCTCATCTATTATTTTTATTCAGTGGGTAGAACTGGGTGGCAGTAGTCATTTTTCAATCTACTAAACTTATGCTACTTTAAAAAATCTTTGAATTATTTTCTTTATGGAAAATACAATAACAGTATAAAGAGGAAAACCTAGTCCTATTGCCTAGAGATAACCACTTAATGTTTCCTTCTGGACATTTTTACTATATATATATTTCATAGAGTTAAGAGCAAACCATAGTTTTAGATCCTGACTTTTTTCACTTAACATTATAGTTTTTATTAATGGATATACTATATCTCATTGTCTGGGTCTATTTTTTAAAATTAATTAATTAACTTTTGGCTGCGTTGGGTCTTCGTTGCTGCGAGCGGGCTTTCTCTAGTTGCAGCGAGCAAGGGCTTCTCATTGCGTTGGTTTCTCTTGTTGTGGAGCACGGGCTCTAGGCATGCGGGCTTCAGTAGCTGTGGCTCACGGGCTCTAGAGCACAGGCTCAGTAGTTTTGGTGCTTGGGCTTAGTTGCTCCACGACATGGGGGATCTTCCCGGACCAGGGCTCGAACCCATGTTCCCTGCATTGGCAGGCGGATTCTTAACCACTGTGCCACCAGGGAAGTCCCTGTCTGGATCTATTATAATGAAAACGCTACAGTGAACACTCTTGCCTGCGTTTCTGATTATTTTCTTATGACAGGTTCCTAGAATTGGAATTATTGACTCATCAGCAAAACTATTTTTAGTTTCTTCATGCCAAACAGATTTTGACAAAATTGCTCCCAGTTCCACACTCGTACAAATTGAGTATGAGAGTACCTGTGTCATTTCTGTCTTTGAACTTTATCATTAAAGAAACATGTTGCTGATTTGATCATGCAAATAGGCCACTCTTTGTCTGATTCATGTTTCTTTGATTACTAGTAAAAAGGCTTTGAAATATTTATTAACTATTTATCTTTTTTCTATGAATTCAGTTCATGAACTTTGCTTACTTTTTTGCAGGAGCCTATGTTTTTCTTATTAAATAATTTTTACATATTAAAAACATCAAACTTTTGCTATTTGTGGTAATACCTTCTGCCATTTTGCTTGCTTTATGGCTTTATAGTTTTTATCTGGGAAAAACATAAATTTTGTTTCTACACAGTCTAGATTTATACTTGGGGAGAGTTTGTTTCTGTGAGTTCTTTTGCTAATGATTCGTAGGGAGAAGATGCAAGCAAAAGGGTTATTGAGGACCAAATTCCTCTGTAATGAATTGAAATCATTGGGTAGAAGCCATTTCATGCAGACTCAGGGATTTTTACCTCTTTTCCCACCTCAGTTGCTTGTCTTTTATTTCTGAAATCTGCTTCATGTTACCCATTAGATTTATTTGTCTTCTGCACAGTTAAAGTAACCTCTTTGATCAGTTGTTCTTCTGTCCTATGGCATTTTCTCATGTCCTGATGCTTTCTTTTAAGGTATTATCCAAAGAGATGAGTCACCCATGGAAAAAGGGCTGTCTGGTCTGCGAGGAAGGGACTTTGAGCTGTCTGACGTGTTTTATTTCTCCAAGAAGGGATTGGAAGCCATTGTGGAAGACGAAGTGACCCAGAGGTTCTCCTCAGAGGAGCTAGTGTCATGGAATCTCCTCACAAGGACAAATGTAAATTTCCAGTACATCAGTCCGAAGCTCACCATGGTGTGGGTGCTGGGCGTCATAGTGCGCTACTGTGTCCTACTACCTCTGAGGTACGTCTCCTGCCCAGTAACTTGATGGTACAATTGGTTCAGCTTTCTTTTTAAATCATGTATGTAATGGCCACATGAGAGTCTTAATGATACTAACCCACCCCTTCCCATTTAGAAAACACCACTAGACGTGACCGCCACAAAAACATATTTATTCTCTCACATTTTTCCCAAATGGAAGTGTGTATTCAGAATCCAGTATATATTAACTGCATCCATGTTGCTCTTTCAGTCATGGAAAATTTGAGGATGGATAGAAAAAGGAAGTTAGAAAAAAGAAGAGAGAGTATTTACAGTTTCACATTCACCAGAGTGTCATCCAAACTGTGACTGCCTCTCTTGGCTGGTCTGTAGCCATTCATAGCTGCACAGGAGAAAAAAAATTCCTCAGAGTGGTTACCACACAGGAGAGGGATATTTGGAACGGTGAATTTGTTCCACCTAGTTCAATTTTGATCACTCACTTTTCTTATTAAAAGTTCACCAGTTGGGCCCCGTTTTGGTTCTGAGTTTGCGTACTCCCTCATGAGGAAGTAGCCTCAAAGCCCAGTTTACTGGAGCCACAGTGTGGATTGTGAGTTAAAGAGGTGACACTGGGCAGTGGGATGAAGTGGTTATGGTCTGTTTAGCGTGGTGATGGCAGGTAGTAGCACGGGTGCCAGGCATGATATTGCTGTTGATTGTCTTGCTTCATTTCCCTGGACATGGCCTTGGTGTGCTCTCAATACAGCTTTCCAGGCAGTTGCTTCCAGCTGACTAAAATTGGCACATCAGTTGAAACCTCTTTACCATCCCTAGGGTGGCCTATCCTTGCCTCATTCCGATTTATTATGCGGGAAGAGATTGCTTAAGTGTAGGCAAAGGCACATTTCTAAGAAGCTCTTTCTCTTTTCTCGTGCTCATGTTGCCACTGTGTACATGTTGGGGTATGTCTTTGGAGAATCATTTCAGCTGTGATAACAAAGTGAAATTAGGACACACTTGCTTGACCATTAAGCCAGTGTTCCCAAAGTGGGGTTCATTCACTCTGGGGATGCACAAGATTATCCATTGTTGTGTTTGGGAAATGTTTCAGCTTTTATTTATTAGAAGTTTCTAGTCTATTTATAATTAGTGCTTCCATTGATTTTATTTTTATTCTTATAAAGAAATGAAATTTCAGTAAAGTTGAATATATAGATGAGCTCTTACATCTTCACTTGGTCCATGGGTCAGGCACCATATCCAAGGCAACCTGAAGAAAGAGTGAGGATTTTACAGCCCACAGTACTTGAGATGCCCTCATATGTTGGTTAGCTTTCACTTGCTGGGGGTACCCACCAAATAGTGATATGATTCTATTATCTAGTTTAAATTAATGCTCATGAAATAGATATGTGACATAAAAGATTCTTGCAAAGAAACCACAGATTTAGGATAATCCAGTAATATAAGCAGCCAAGAACAAGAAGAAAATGGCAGAATTGAGGCTCCTACTCTTAGTACATACTCTTCATGGGAAAGAATTGCTTTGTAAATGCTTTTTAAAAGAAGCAGTTGCTACAAAGTGAGCATTTAAAAAACAGATTGTGCTAAAATTGTGTTGATGGTTGAATAACTCTGTGAATGTGGCAAAAACTATTGAACTGCCACTTTAAGTGGTGAATTGTATGACATGTGAATTGTATCTCAGTAAAGCTCTTAAGCAACACAGATTGTGGCAGAAAACTTGTGTCATCTGTGAGAACTCTCATGTTGGCTCACTGAGACTGGAAAACAATTTTCTGTTAATTTAGCAAATAAAAATGTTCAATAGTTTTGAACCCAGTTGTTAAACATGTTAAAATATATAACCTCTTCTGATTTAATGTGTAGGAACAAGTGATTCTCATTAGGACAAGATGGCACAACATTATTTTAAAACTTTTGTGTAATCGATGGATGAGGTTAAGCAGTCATTTAGTTATTGCATTAGTGACTGACATGAAAATATGGCATCCAAAGAAAAACTGAATCAGACCTTCAAATCGCTGTGTCAAAAGGTGTTAAACCAAGACTTTAACAAGGTTTAACAACTTAACAAGGCCTTTATAAGGAAGCCCCATTTATTTTGAAAGGTATAAAATCTCAGCTTTTTCTTTTTGAGTAATTCTATTTACATTTCTAAGAATGACTCTTTCCTTTTGGAAGTAAAAGCACTTTTCAAAAATGAGAAAGTGTCTGTGGAAATGAGAGATATTGTCTGTCACCTTGTTTACTAACTTCTGAGCTATCTAGAACCACACAAAGGAACCACACTTAGATTTGCATGGAAGGATTCCTACATGGTGATATAACTTGGTGCTCTTATTATGAAAGAGCCTTTAAGTAAAACTTTCTCGTCATTTGCTATAAATTTCTTTGAGAAAAATTTGAGTTGTGCCCTTTTCCCCCCATCATTAAAAAGCGTAGAAAAACAAGTTATTTTCAGACCTTTGCAAGCTATTTTCCTTTTACAACCTCACCGTGCCACACCAAAGTATCTCAAACAAAGTAAGTTAACTACTTTCAACCTGAAATGACTCCTTTATATAGCATAAAACTCTTTTATTATATAAGAAGTTAAGGGCTTCCCTGGTGGCGCAGTGGTTGAGAGTCCGCCTGCCGATGCAGGGGACACTGGTTCGGGAAGATCCCACATGCCGCGGAGCGGTTGGGCCCGTGAGCCATGGCCTCTGGGCCTGCGCGTCTGGAGCCTGTGCTCCACAGCGGGAGAGGCCACAACAGTGAGATGCCTGCATACTGCATTAAAAAAAAAAAAAAAAAGTTAATATGTGTATATTTAAAAAAATTTTTAAAAATACTTCAGAAAAGCAGAAGGGCAAGACTTTTATTCTCTTCACTAGCCCACTTAACCCTTTGATGATTGCATAGATTGAACGTGGCAGTTTTGTGAACAAATCTCCAGGCCTGCTATATGCATCTATAAGACTGGTTATGTGCTTGGTGTTATTTTGAAAATGGTATCATACTCTACACATTATTTTGAAGTTTGCTCTTTTTTTTTTTCTCAAAATGTACAAAGAACCATTCTTCCATGTCAGAATCTGTAGATTTGCCCGATTCTTTGAATGGCTGCATCATATTGCATAGCGTAGATGCTCCTCAAGTTATTTACAGTTTAATTTTTTATGAACTTTATATTCCTTCCCTTTTCCCCCTACTGTTCAACTAGGTTTTGCATTACTGTTTCTTTTCCTTTTCAGGGTTACCTTGGCTTTCATTGGGATCAGTTTTTTGGTTATAGGAACTACCCTGGTTGGACAGCTGCCAGAAAGCAGGTGAACTGTTTCCTTCCTCCCAGCCATTAATAGGATTGTCCGTTTTCTTAGCTGTGTCCACAAAGAGAATATTTGTGTGATTCCTATGTACTGCGTCAAATTTATGGCCTCAGCACGCGTATTAAAACGCCACTCACTTCATCTTCATAGTACTTATTTGATTTCCCATGATGCTTACATTTAAATTGACAGAAGTTGCTTTTCAAAAGGGGAAATGAAGAGAAGGAAGCAAATGGACTGAGGGACTCAAGGAAAGCAAGAGAGTCTTGTAGTATTGTCAAGCTAATGAGGCTGAGACCAAAGAAGCTTCAGCTTTCTTGGGCAGGAATTTTATCATGCTAGTCCTTGGTCAGGATTTATCATTGGTCAGGGTGGAAGCTATTTTCCATTAGAGTTTTGTCCTAAATACCTCAGCGAGACAGTGAGAATTGAACTGTATGCTGCTGTCAAGGAGCACATTGAAGCTTTTATTGTATTGTTTCTTAGGAGTGCCCAGAGCTGCACAATAAAATGTTTTCTCTTTCCTTCAGTCTCAGAAACCGGCTGAGTGAACTGGTCCACCTGACTTGCTGCAGGATCTGTGTTCGCGCGCTCTCTGGTACCATTCATTATCATAACAAGTGAGTATTTGCTGGCTTCCTGCCAGCCTTTCTCTAGGTAAATCAGCATGTGATTGACAGTAGTGGGTGGGAGGAAGCAGGTGAAATAAGAGTATTTTCAGTGTGTTCATCCCTACAGCTTAGAGCGTCACAGACATAACAGTGCACAAAAACACTTTTCAACGTTGTGAAGAACCTAGGGCCAGGACAGGAATAAAGACGCAGACGTAGAGAATGGACTTGAGGACATTCTGGGACGAAGTGAGAGAGTGGCATGGACATATATACACTACCAAATGTAAAATAGATAGCTAGTGGGAAGCAGTTGCATCGCACAGGGAGATCAGCTCGGTGCTTTGTGACCACCTAGAGGGGTGGGATAGGGAGTGTGGGAGGGAGACGCAAGAGGGAGGGGATATGGGGATATATGTATATGTATAGCTGATTCGCTTTGTTTTACAGCAGAAACTAACACACCATTGTAAAGCAATTATACTCCAATAAAGATGTTTAAAAAACAAACAAAAAAACCCCCTACTTTTCAAAAGCAATCCATTTGCAGAGGGAATATAGTAATAAATATGTAATGACCTTAATAAATTGGCATTTATGGTGTGCAGGCCAGGCCCGTACTTCTCATAGGTCATCCCTTTGAGAAGGCGCTGTGTTATCCTGTTTTACGGGGTGAAGAAATGGAAGCTCTGGGTTTGCTTGTCTAGGTTCACGTGGGAGAGTCAGGTTTTAAACTGGATCCATGTAAAAATTTTTAAATGGTGAAGGTGACAGGCCTGCAGAATGGTGGAAAGAGGACTAGACTTGGGAATCCTGAGTCTGGTTTCTAGTCTCAGCTCTGCCACTTCTAAAATCCCACAACTGAGCCTTAAAACAGAACCCAGCATTCTGCTTACCTCACCCCTCATCAGAGAGGAGAAAGGTAGTAAGTGAAGTTATTAGCTACATGGAGGTCATTTTGATTGTTTTTGAATTACATTTCTGGAAACTAAATTTTATTTTTTTATATTTCATATCATTATTTAAAAAGTTCTAGGACAAGCGTCTCTTTTTTTTACTGACTGGATCTTTTAAAAAAAATTTAAAAATTTTTATACAACTTTTAAAGGTAACTTGCCACTTACAGTCATTATAAAATATGGGCCATATTCCCCGTGTTGTACAGCACATCCTTGAGCCTGTCT
The DNA here is from genome assembly GCF_059928025.1 of Delphinapterus leucas. Classification (NCBI taxonomy): domain Eukaryota; kingdom Metazoa; phylum Chordata; class Mammalia; order Artiodactyla; family Monodontidae; genus Delphinapterus; species Delphinapterus leucas. Next base: position 97,278,777 of record NC_143133.1, read on the forward strand.
TTTGCCCAGTAGTTTGCACCTCCCACTCTCCACCCCTGTGATGCCCCTGCCACACACACTTTTTTTTTTTTTTTTTTTTTTGCGGTACGCGGGCCTCTCACTGTTGTGGCCTCTCCCGTTGCGGAGCACAGGCTCCGGACGCGCAGGCTCAGCGGCCATGACTCATGGGCCCAGCCGCTCCGCGGCATGTGGGATCTTCCCAGACCGGGGCACGAACCCACGTCCCCTGCATCGGCAGGCGGACTCTCAACCACTGTGCCACCAGGGAAGCCCAACACACACTTTTAACCACTCGTTTGCTCTCTATATCTGTGTGACTGGATGTTTGTGTCTTTTTTCTAGAAGGGAAACATTTCATCATTTGGCTTTACCATGTGTTACCAACATAAAAGGCCCCTTAAATTTCTAAAATTACAGGATTTGTGATTGGGCTGTGAGTTTTGGGGTGAGGATTAGAAGAAAATGTTTTGTTAAAAGTATGATTAGAGGAAACATCTTCTACAGAAAAAGAGCTTTAATTACACGGAGAGGAGTTCACAACCTATTGTAGAATTGCTTCTAATTTTAAGGAAAACATACTAACGTTGTTATGCATTTGGTTCCCTTTCTTCTCTGTATGGGTCCAGAGAAAACCACTTTGCTTCATTAGTGTGAAATACCATTTGAACTTTAGGACAGAGGTTGGCACACTAAACTATGGGCTTGTAGGCGAAATGTGACCTGCCATCTGATTTTTGTAAATAAAGTTTTATTGGAACACAGCCATGCTCATTCATTTATGTATTATCTGTTACTGCCTTTGTGCCAAAACCGCAGAGTCCAGGAGTTTTGACAGGGATTGGCTGGCTTGCAAAGCCTAAAGTATTTACTCTCTGGCCTGTGATAAGAAGAGTTTGCCAACCTCTGTTTTAGGGGGATAGGAAGGAGGAAACTACAGTGAATTTACTCTGGATCATCCTGAAGCCACTGAAAGTGATACTTATGAAGATTGAAATAATGTGAAAATACTTATGGTAAAATAAGTAAAACTTACATATCACAAAGTTTATTAAAGTTATGGAATCTTTGTAATTCACTCTAATGTTTTAAAATTATTTTTTCATCATAAAAGGACAATATGATCATTACAGAAAAGTGATATAAATGTATGTAAAGGGAAAATCATGGGCCCCTCCTCCTATACTCTTAGCCCCCTCCCATCATACTGCCTGGAGACAACCTTTTTAAGATGAACCCGTATACTTTGAAACTTTATTTTTTTAGTGTACTTTTAAAAACAAAATAGTGTGAATTTCTACATGCTGTTCTGCAAAATAGTGCCCATTTTTCAAGATTTAGTATTAACCGTTGTTTGTAATTGCAGGCAGTACAGACCCCAGAAAGGAGGCATTTGTGTTGCCAACCATACTTCACCGATAGATGTTTTGATCTTGACAACGGATGGGTGCTATGCTATGGTAAGAACAACGCGTTGATATTTCAAGTAATTGCATGTGTTGTGGATTGTTCAAACTTTTGTTTTATTTTGGCACAAATTAGAAAGTTAGTTTTATATTAGAAAGTGATGGTGTTATACTATGTAAGTATTTAAGTTATCAATATTAATATATTTACATGAGGAATATATAGTGCAAGAAAAAGAAGGAAAACAGCCATTATATTTAAGGTAGTAAGAAATTAACTTAATGAAATGTAGACATACTTGAGCATGATTGGACTTTATAAAGTTGATACCATCTTGCTTGTAAAATCCCTGCAATGTTTAACAAGCAATAAAAAAAGTTTAAAAAAAAAAATCCCTGCAATGTTTAATGACACTTTGAGATGTTAAAGTCTTCCTCCTTAGAGCTGTACAAATCCCTCACCAGCCAATTAGTTCTGTCTCCCTTCAGGGAGTCATATGCAATTAAAGAAAAAAACCCTGTCCCTTTAATGAAGGTCAAGCAAGGAAGGCAGATATATATACCACATTGCCTTTCTCAGTTCTTGCCTACAGCCGCAAAAGAAAAGAAAAGGAAAAAAACCCATCAACGAACCACAAAGTCCACAGTAAAAATCAGACACCTCAAAAGACCTTTTTGTGGCATTTCTGGCATGTTTTCAATTCAAAGGGTGTTTTCTGTCACCCTGAAGAACTTGTCAAGATTTTCTTCCTCTCTTTTATGTATATGTCAAGTAAAATTTGGAGGATCACTAAAGATGTTCTTTCCTGCTGGTGGTAAATATGCCCTAAGCTGGTGTGTGAATAGAATAATGAGAGAGGAATCCTGGGGAATCTTCTTTTCATATCTCATGGTGGTGGCTTGGGCTTCAGAGAGAACAGGTGGATTTTATTTCACGTGTCAGCTCTAGTGACTGTTAGTCATGGTCTGGTATGCTTTCCTGGGAAGGCATTTGAAGGGAGCCATTATTTTATTTATTTATTTTGAGGTATAGTTGATGTACAGTATTATATAAGTTTCGGGTGTACAGCATAGTGATTCACAATTTTTAAACGTTATACTCCATTTATAGTTATTATAAAATATTGGCTATATTCCCTGTGCTGTACAACGTATCTCTGTAGCTTATTTATTTTCTACATAGTAGTTTGTACCTCTGAGTCCCCTCCTCCTATGACTGATACTCGTGGTCTGGTGTGCATTCCTGGAAAGGAAGGCATATGAAGGGAGCCACTGTTGATTTAAGTGTCTGCTGCAGATAGGCAAGTAGGGAGTGCTGGCATGTGTGTTGGTAGCTGACAATCTGTGGCTTATACAGTCATTGAGGGGGGTTTGAAGACCTTTGTAAAAGCTCCTAGCTCACTGCCAGATATTTAATCTAAGACACAAGTTCAGATATATAACTCTTGGGCAAACACATTTTAACACATTATTAAATTTCTCTAAGTTGTGGAGCTCTTTCTGAATTTAAGGAAGCTTTAACCACCACTCTGAAAAGACTTAATGGGAATTGGTAGTTCTTAACCTTTTTTAGGTTAGCAATCAGTTAATATTTATGTATCCTTTTATTAGAAAAACAACAACATACATTTGCATCATACAAACAAAATTTTGTGTATAATTTCAAGATGTTTATGGATCCCAGAAAGCCCATCCAGAGACGCCAGAAAGCCCGTCCAGAAACCCTCATGTTAACAATCCTGGATAGACCCCACCCATTTCTGGGTGTATATAATAATTCCTTGCATTTATGTGGACAAGCACGTTCACATCCATTGTGTTTGACCTTCCCTGTTAATCCAAAGGGGTTAGGGCTGAGATGTTGTAGTTGAGAAAGCAGAGGTTCAAGCGTCTTAACCAACTTGCCTAATCATGATTTTGTGTTTCTGATACAATATTCATTCCCTGTCCTGGTCAACAAGAGTTGAGTATAACTCATTTGTGACTGAAGGCCTCAGAATTTTGTTAGCATTTTCCATGCTTCTTGATCATATATAACTGCAATTACAGGTGCAGTATACAATTGTATAATTTACAGTATTAGCCAAGGCTTAGAAAAGCATAGAACCTGCGAACTTTCTGATGGGTTGAGTGATAGAAACCAAAAGCCAGTTGGATTTCTTTATTTATTTTTTTAGTTTTAATTTTTTAATTGTATTTGAGTACAATGTCATGTTAGTTCCAGGGGTGCAACATAGTGATTCAACACATATACATTATGAATTAATCACCACTATAAGTTTAGTAACCATCTGCCACCATATAAAGTTATTGCAACATTATTGACTATATTCTCTATGCTGTACATTACATACCATTACTTATTTATTTTATAATTGAAAGTTTGTACCTCTTAATCCTCTTCAACTATTTTGTCCCACAACCCCCTCCCCCCGTCTCCATCCTTTCTAAGCCAACCAGATTTAAATCAGAGGCAGCAGAGGGCAGAAGTGGGAGGAGCTGTACAGCTAACCTCCAGAGGTTGTATTTGTCCTCTTTTGGCTAAATATAAACTATACATCAAGATCTCTTCTTAGTGACTTGTCAGAGTTTTTTTTTTTTCTTCCTAAACAAAGCTCTCTACTTTTTTTTAAAATCTAGAAATATTTTCTAACTCAGAGAGAAATTGTAATAATAAGAATGTTGCATGGAACATCCATATGCCCTTTATCCACATATACCTGTTGGTAACATTTTGTGCCATGCTTTATTATTTACATTTTCATGTGCTGCTTTCTCTCTCTCTATGTAAAAATGTGTGTAAAATATTACTACTTTTATTATGTTTATATGTCATATTTATGTGTAATACTAATATAATATTAGAAATCTGAGTCTGTAACAATTCATTCAATTCATCAAGTTCTTTCTTAGTTTTCTGCAACCTATATTTATATCTCCCTTTTCTTCACAGTGAATACCCTTTTTCCCAACAATATCAACATGTTTACTCATTTTATCAATCCTATAATACATCTAAAATTGCTTCAGAATTGCTTCACCTGTTTTACTACAAAAAGAAAAATATGTTGTAAAAAGAATTCAGGGTATTTTGCATTTCTTGGAACCCCACCCAAGATGGAGCAGATGTGGTCAAATACTATCTTTGTAAATTTCTTAGATTTTTTTTTCCTCCCCCTTCCTTCAGTGTTCTTTTATTCATTTGAAATACAGTTGGGTTCATTTGTTTAAATTTACTTTCACTTTGCTAGTTGCATCCTTGTTGATTTATTTTTTAAATTTGTGAGACATTAATATGCTTTGAAATGTCAAAACTAGACAAAAAACTACACTCATAGAAGTCACTCCACCCATGTCCATTCTACCCCATTCCCTACTATCCTTGTAGGTTTCCAACTACATTGGTTTTGCGTATGTTTTCTTTTTGTAGAGGTAAACAAATACATGTGTATATTTCCCCTTCCATCTAACACAAAAAGTGGCATACTTTATTTGCTCTTTTGCAATTGCTTTTTTCACTTAACAGTATCTCCTAGAAATCACTCCTTATCAGTCATAGAGATCAACCTTATTCTTTTCCTAGCTGTATAGTACTCCATTGTGTGCATGTACCATGGTTTATTCATCTAAGTTCTTATGTTTGGACATTTAGGTATTTTCCAATATGTCGCAATTACAAATAATGCAGTTATAACTTTGTGCATATATATTTCCATTTTGTTGGAGCTATATCTTCAGGGTAAATTCCTAGAACTGGAATTATTGCGTTGAAGGATAAATGTATATGTAGTTTTGATAAATTTGCCAAATTTTCTGCTATGAGTGTTATAATCTCCTCATCCCAAGCAATGTGTGAGAGTGCCTGTTTCCCACAGCCTTGGCTCAGAGCGCATTGTCAAGCTTTTGAATCTTTGTTGATTTGAATGGTCAGAAATCGTATTTCAGTGTAGTTTTTTTTTTTTTTAATATTTATTTATTTATTTGGTAGTGCTGGGTCTTAGTTGCAGCAAGTGGGCTCCTTAGTTGCAGCACTTGGGCTCCTTAGTTGTCGCATGCGAACTCTTGGTTGAGGCATGCATGTGGGATCTAGTTCCCTGACCAGGGATCGAACCTGGGCCCCCTGCCTTGGGAACGTGAAGTCTTAACCACTGTGCCACCAGGGAAGTCCCTCAGTGTAGTTTTAATTTGTATTTCCCTTATCTTGACTGAGTTGAAAGACCTCTACTTTTTAAAGCTAGAGTAAAGCTAGTATAGCAACATAGCTTAAAATTCAAAGGCGCTACTAAAGAATACTTTGTGCTTATATTTGGCCAGTCATGTCCTTTGAACAGACTAAGAACTTCAATCAGTAGAAGAAGGCCAATCTTTTCTCTGAGTGGGGAATAGGAACTTACTGGTACTAAAAAGAAAAAAAGGCTTTCTTTGGACAGCTATGCCTTTGCATTTTTTTCTCATGGTCCTTCTAGGTTGGCCAGGTTCATGGTGGATTGATGGGAATTATTCAGAGAGCTATGGCCAAGGCTTGTCCACATGTCTGGTTTGAACGCTCAGAAATGAAGGACCGACACCTGGTTACTAAAAGGTAAGCAGCATCATTACACAGTATCCATTGGGGTAGCATAAAATCTTTCAAGCCTTGGTCTTCCTGCCAAAGAAGGCAGAGCAGTACTAAAGGTTAAAACTAAAACATATGGAGCTCTATTTGTGGTTGGCCTTTTCTGGTGAATCACCTGTCTTAACTAGATTTAAAAATTTTTGAATTCTGTAGTCATAGTGGGATACATGATGAGATTAGAAGGCCCATACATTTACATTGCCATGACTTAGATGTAGTTCAGTCACTGAATTTTTAAAGTTGAAAATTACTACCTTGAAGGTAATAATTGGTAACCATTGGCTGAATAAATAGATGGTGGATTAAGTGTTTGCTGAATGACCGTTATCACTTAAATCCATGTAGAGACAGACAGAGCTAATGCTATTTATGGAACAGGAGAAGGAACTCCTGGGGCTTGGGGTACAGTTGCTTACCAGAAACCTTTGTTTGGAAACAGCTTTTACCTGAGGCCTTTAACTGAAGGCACTCTGATCATTGCTGTAAAGATGAAGGTGGGCCATGCTTTTCTTTCTTTTTTTTTTTTTTTTTTTTTTTTTTGCTGTACGCGGGCCTCTCACTGTTGTGGCCTCTCCCACTGTGGGGCACAGGCTCCGGACGCGCAGGCTCAGCGGCCATGGCTCACGGGCCCGGCAGCTCCGCGGCATGTGGGATCTTCCCAGACCGGGGCACGAACCCGTGTCCCCTGCATCGGCAGGCGGACTCTCAACCACTGTGCCACCAAGGAAGCCCTGGGCCATGCTTTTAAAAGTAAAATGGAAAGTACCTGTTGAAATCTCTTTAAGGTTAGAAAACTGTTCCCCATCTTGAGATTACTGAGCAGCAGTATATACTCTGGCAGCTGTAATCTATCTCAGCTTTACCAACCTTTACACATTTTTTAGAAAGGGACCAACTTGAGTTTATTTTCTTTACTTGTATCTTATTTCTTTCCTCCTTATTGCTTTTCAAGTATATCTTTGTTAGTAGAGAGTAAAGAATACCAAAAAGTATTCCCACCTCTCTCTTTTTTATGGTATAATTTTGATCCTTTTTGTTTCTTCACAGACTAAGAGAACATATTGCTGATAAGAAAAAATTACCCATATTAATCTTTCCTGAAGGTAAGAAGGGACAGTGCTTATTACCAAGCTATAGTTGCTAACAAGTACCGAAAGTATATGAGGAATTGGATTGTTCTAGAATTGGCATTCTTAGTTCAGATCTATGCTGTCCTGTAGGGATGGGACGGCCTCTGAGCTAGTAATTCCCTGCTTTCTTTTGAGATCTGATGGAAGTCCTGGTACCTTTTTGACCTTAGAAGTTGTTTCTGGGTAATGAACTTAGAAAGGTATTGTCCATAACTTTTTAAAGTCCTTATTTTAAGATGTGCTGAAATTGTCACCTGTCATGAGGAAATTGTATCTTTAGAGTAGCCAATAATAAAGTAAAAGTTCGTTATTAAACCTGCTTAGAACTGTCGAATTACTACTACTTAAGCAGGAATTGATTTGTAAAATGATAATAAAATATCTGTAATATTTTTTTCTTTTTAAAAAAAATCTGTAATTTGATATGACTTGAATATTTTAAATTATTTTATATCAAAATGATTCATTTTAAAAATGACTGCTTTAAAAAATATTCACCCTCTACTCCCATTTCCTTATAGGAACTTGCATCAACAATACTTCAGTCATGATGTTTAAAAAGGGAAGCTTTGAAATTGGAGGAACCATATATCCAGTTGCCATTAAGGTAAAACACCCTCACCCCCCCAAAAGAGGGCAGTGACTTGGTAATGTCATTTTGATATAATTTCAAACTTAAAATTTGCAAGAATAAGGAATACTTGTGGACTCTTTACTCAGATTGACCAATTGCCCCATTTGCTTGATCACTTTTTCTCTCTACTGAGTTATGTATATAGATATGTGGGGTGGTACTGTGTGCCAGGCCAGTGTCTGAGTACTGAGGATGCCGTGATAAGCAAAACAGATACTGTTCCTTCTTTCACCCACCTTCCAGTTAAGTGGGAAGACAGATATTTAAGAGTCATGTCAATAACCCTCCTGTATCAGTGCTCTCTGGCTCTAGTCAGGTGAGTTATATGGCCTGGTTTGCTCTTTGGGTTTTTTGTTTGTTTGTTTGTTTTTTAAATTTTTAATGGAGTGTAGTTTTTTAAATTGTTCTTTTAATTTTTATTGGAGTATAGTTGATTTACAATGTTGTGTTAGTTTCAGGTGTATAGCAAAGTGAATCAGTTATACAAATACACATATCCACTCTTTTTTAGATTCCTTTCCCATATAGGTCATTACAGAGTATTGAGTAGAGTTCCTGGTGCTATACAGTAGGTCCTTATTAGTTAACTCTTTTATATACAGTAGTGCATATGTGTCAACCCCAATCTTCCAATTTCTCTCTCCCCCTCTTACCCCCTGGTAACCATAAATTTGTTTTCTACATCTAGTTTGCTCTTTGGATCCTTTCTGTCAAGTGAAGTAGCTTCTCTTTTTTGGGGGGTCTGATAGAGATGTTTGGCTTATCATCCATTGACATGGATAAGAGAAACTGCCACTTAATTCCTAACTGGAATGCATTTTCTTTTCTCTTTTCTCAGTATAATCCTCAGTTTGGTGATGCATTTTGGAACAGTAGTAAATACAACATGGTGAGCTACCTGCTTCGAATGATGACCAGCTGGGCAATTGTCTGTGATGTGTGGTACATGCCCCCCGTGACCAGAGAGGTATGCCATAGACAGCTGGTCTTTGGTGCTTTATCTAGTCAGATAAAGGCAAGAAAACCTTTACCTGAAAACCTGGGTGTCTGCCTTCCTCACATTAGCTACAGTTGGACTTTCTGCTTTCTCAGCATTAGTCATTAAAAAGTATATATACCTAGCTCCTTCAAAATCAAGCTGGTTTTATATTCAGAGACTCTTTTCCATAATAGTTTTTACAACTGCCATTGGTTTCTTGAACCTGCAGGTATTGTAGAATTTTGTATCTTGAATAAGGCTAATATAGAGCATAATAAACATATATACACGTGATAAAAATATTAAACAGTACATTTTCTTAATAGAACAAATGATATTTGCTATGATTCAGAATAGAGCATATTTGAGCTAAAATATGAATCTTATACTTTAAAACAAATCTAAATGATTGTGAGACATTTGAAAGCATTATTTGAAAACTCTGTCTTAAGAAAGTACTTGTGATTGTTTTTTTCTAGGAAGGAGAAGATGCAGTCCAGTTTGCTAACCGGGTTAAGTCTGCTATTGCCATACAAGGAGGGTTGACTGAGCTTCCCTGGTAAGAAATTTTTCAGAAGTACTATCACTTTTTTTTAAATTAAAAAAACTCAATTTTAATAATGTCATTTATTATGCTTGTTAGCTGGAGGTTTAGCTGACACTGACAGTGGCTTATACAGCATAACGATGGCTTAACTAAGATAGAATTTCATCTCCCATACATAAACATAGGCAGTCTAGACTGCTACAACAGCTCATTCTGTATTGGTCTACCATCCTTGGTGTGCTTCTACTTTATGGTCCAAGATGGCTGCTCCACCTCTACCCAGTGAGTACAGCAAAATGGCTAGCAGGGAAGAACTAAAACAAGAAGGACACATTCATGTCTTTAAGAGCACAGGCTGGAAGTTGGACAAGCCACTTCCACTTGTATCTGTTTGAACTGACACCTTGCTGCAAAGGAATCTGGGAAATGTAGTCTTTGTTCTGCATGGCCACGTGTCAAACTTTCACTGAAGAAGAAAGTGAGAATGGATTTGGAGGAATGGGCCCTGGGAGGCAAGGGGCAACTTACAGACTTGTTCATATTTAACTCCAGCTATAACTATATTAAAGAAAACTTAAAAACTTGACAGGAAATAAGCGAAATATTTTAGGTATGGATATCTATGGCTTCAGTTTTTTGTTTCTTTGAGCAAGATTGAATGTAGGTGGGAGTATTAGTCTGCTCAGGCTGCCATAACAAGCTACTATAGACTGGGTGGCTTAAACAACAGAAATTTATTTTGTCACAGTTCTGAAGGCTGGAAGTTCTCTGTTGTGTCTTTTTTAAAAAATTAATTAGTTAATTTATTTATTTTTGGCTGCGTTGGGTCTTCGTTGCTGCACACGGGCTTTTCTCTTTAGTTGCAGCGAGCGGGGGCTGCTCTTCGTTGCGGTGGCTTCTCTTGTTGCGGAGCATGGGCTCTAGGCGTGCGGGCTTCAGTAGTTGTGGCACATGGGCTCAGTAGTTTTGGCTCACGGGCTCTAGAGTACAGGCTCAGTAGTTGTGGCATGCGGGCTTAGTTGCTCCGCGGAATGTGGGATCCTCCCGGACCAGGGCTCGAACCCTTGTCCCCTGCATTGGCAGGCAGATTCTTAACCACTGTGCCACCAGGGAAGCCCTGGTGTGTCTTCTTATAAGGGTACTATTCCCATCTTGAGGGCCCAACCCTGATGACCTCATCGAAACCTAATTAGCTCCCAAAAGCTCCATCTCCAAATGCCATATTATTAGGAGTTAGGGCTTCAGTACATGAATATTGGGGGGCACACAAACATTTAGTCTGTATCAGTGAAGGTTATAATAGGAGATTGATTCTTACACACACACACAGACATAGGATTTGCAAACTGGCACAAAATAGTCCATACTTCAAGTCCTGTAAGTGTAATAAAGTCCTGCTGTCTTTTTGGTGTTTGAAAAATTCATCGGAGGCAATTTTGGCAATGTTGTAGGAGCAGGATGTGGCTCACCAAGTCAGACTGTCAGCCAGGCAACCAAAGCCTTCTGAACCCGCAGAGGAACATAGGACTGTTTAGGGATTAAGCCTCTGGAAGAAGGGCTGGCTAGATTCTTATATACCCTTTAATGCAAGGGTGGGGAATGTCTCTAAAATATTTTATCCATTCACATAGCTTGAACACAACTAATTTCACCTAGGAAAGCCTGTCTCTGGCATCTGTCATGCTAATGAACAAACTACTAATTTCTACAGTGAAAACCCATTTCTAAAATTCATTATGCTAATTAACAAAGCTTGGGAGGTTGATGGGAGATCAAGATAGCTGAAACCTTATAGTGGCACCTCTGGAGGGTGGCCTTCTGATTAAATGCCTAGTTGACCACTCTGGGAGTATGAGTTCTTGATTTAGGGCAACTCACTTTAGGGCCCTAAAGTCAAGACTAGGGTTAAGACAGGTTAAGACTAATATTTGTATTACACTCTCTAAACTGGAATATGTGAAACTAAATTGCAGACATCCTACCATCATGAAATGACAGGCTTACCAATGTCCTAGTTTAGGGGTGTCCTAGTGACCCATGTTCATATGTGTAATGGGCTTCCTCTTCCTTGTTCATTGTTTTCTACTCTTTATCCCCCTTCCTCTGAACCTGACATCCCAGCCCCGCTCCTGCCCTGAAGCCATTATAAAAAGCTTAGAGCTTTGGATCTATAGTCTCAGATACCAAGGAAAGGAAGAAACCCTTGTGAAACAAAAATAACCTAAGGGAGTTAGCTCCAGGACAGACTCCCAGTCAGATTGGCTTGAACGAAATGGCACACATGATCCTCAGAGTTTTAAAATTTCCTTTTATCAGGCCATCTGCAGTTTAATAATAAAAAGTTACTTTTAATTACCTGGCCTCTTCTTTAAAAAGAAAATAGGCTCACTGCCTTTCTAGATGTGTTTGTCATTTGGATATGAATTAACATGTCTAGATTTTTTTTCCCCCTAGATTAAATGAGAATTTAATTGTGTCATCTTAAAGTGGCTTTTATATATGGCTACTGCCCTCCTTAAGAGCTAAGATCTGCTGTCATTGCAAAGGGGAATTAGGTAAAACTTTAAAGTCTCTAGGGGTGGCAAGTCACAGCTGGGGTGCTCAGAGCAGCGTGAGGTTTACTGGAATGCTTGGGAGGGAGAATTGTGTAAAAATAATGTCAGGATGCTCAAGGACAAATGTTGCTGACTGTGAATTTTTATCTGTTTTGGCCTGGACCTCAGGAAAGGAGGAATGGCCTTTCTTCTGTCTCTCCCTCCCTTCCCTAGTTCTTACTATTCAGAATTCACAAAGATGCTCTGAATAGTTAGAGGCAGCTCATGTGGATAAAAGAGGCTCTTGTGGACAATTCTGGAGACCTAACGACAACTTATAACCTTATTTCATGGAAATTTCCTACAACTGACTCCCTGGAAGATTTGTGGACCGGAGTCTATTTTTAAGTTGAGGACCTCCTGGTGGGCCGTGTCTTAGTTTTGACTTCAGAGGCCAGGACATGGCAGTTGTCTCAGGCGGCCATCTGTTTGTAGGTCACTGTCTTCATGGCATTGAGTTCACTGGCTAACCTATGATCCATTCATCATCGTTAGAGAGCACTTGGTAAACATTCATGCTTAGCTGGGTTAAAATTAAACAGGCAGAGTATAAAGTAAGCAAGCTCTTGGTCCATGCTCTCCTAGGAGTTAAAATCTAAAATCTAAAACATGAGATTAGGAGAGAGAGAGTGGTCCTGACAGTCCAGTCCCCTTCCAGCTCTTCCAGCTTGTTGTTTCTTTGTGTTGTCTAAAGAAGGAAGTGCACACAGAATACTTATAACCCGGGCAGGTCTGTTTTCTCCACCCTGGAGAGAGTTCAAAGATTCACCGGCTCTGAATTAAGGAATGCTGCTTACATAGGCACTATTATTGGTTGAATGCAGTTTATGTTTTTGTTGCTTGTTTTATTTTGAGTCTGTTTTGGAATATGGAAGATTATAAGTACTTGAAATATAGTGGTTTGAATAAAAACATGACTTGTTAGACATAGGATTAGATTTGAGTAATGATGAACCCATTTCTCTTTAAGGAATTTATCCACACATACTCAGTATCCTCGCCATTTCTTGTGTGTTTATTTAAAATTTTCCATATGGCTTTCTAGTAAGATATAGGTCGATTTAGATTAAAAATACCTAGTACTTTACTTTCCTTGGGGAAAAAGATAGGTAAACAATCCTAGTTTTAATACAGTATCCAAATATTGAATATAGCAGCCCTAACTTATAAAAAGAAACTGAGCAGAGAGATTGTTTTATGTAAATCAAACATCAGAGAGATTGTTCCTGCCTTAAAGTAACACAGGTCTGATTGAGTGGCTGAGCAGAGATTGAAATCTGGTTCCTTCTGCTTCCAAATCCAGTGTTTTTTGCCTAATCGCTGACCAGCTGCTAAATGTCATGGCCCCATGCAGCATGTATTAATAGGTAACACTTTTAAATCGCTGCTGGGAGTATCTTTTATTTATTTGTCTTTCTGTTCTCAGGGATGGAGGGCTGAAGAGAGCCAAGGTGAAGGACACCTTTAAGGAAGAGCAGCAGAAGAATTACAGCAAGATGATTGTGGGCAATGGATCTCTCAACTCAGAATTAGACTGAATGCCACCCAGGCTTTCCAGAACTAGTCCTTAGAAATGGAATGTGGTGGATTATTTTTTTGAGGGGAGGGCGTGTTGTTTTGTTTTACCATTTTTGTTTTTTATTGTTAATCTTTTCTACCCAGTGATTGTCTCTACCTCTTGATGCCAGAGGCAGAACCCACGGTGCCCTTTTTGGCTTTTGTTGTTGTTATAGCATTAGCCTCATGAACTGTAAGGTAGTTTACTGAGTTTGAACAGATTCTCTTTTGTAAAATGATTATGTCATTGTAGATTGAATGAAATATTTGTACAGGAAAACGTGCTTCTAAAACACTTTGGGAACTCGTTGATATGGTAATTCTCAAGAAAATACCCCAAACTTTGTTCACGATTAGCTTTCTCACGCTCTTTCCTCCCACTCTCTTTAATCACTGAAACAGGGATTACACACCAGTTTGAGTTACTATCATGGTTTTGTTCTACTACAAGGTTGAAAAGAAAAATGGAAGACAGTATTTAGGAGAAAGGACAGCTTTGTGGCCACTTGATCTGAAAGTTGAAAGGAAATTAAATATTTTTTACTAGTGTGTTAGAAGAGACATCCTGTTTGGTGAGCTTTACCAAAGGAAAGTGAGTCCACATGACTATGTGTGCACACTTATCTGCAGGCAACTTGCAAATAAACATACGTTAGCCAGCAACTAGTGATAAAGTTTTTAGTTTTCCCGTTTGTTTACTATAGGTACATACCTAAGGCCTCTCCCATCTACTGATTTGTTTGATCTTGTAACTAAACACATTTCAGATAGGAGGAGCCTTTGACAAAACCACAGAACACACTGAGTGTCTTCAGCGGGGGTAGGAGTGAGTGAAGTGTGTGGCACTGTCCTTCCTCCTCCACCCCTTTGTCCTTTATTTCAGAACTTTCCCAGTTCCTTAAACAGGAAAATAAGTGGTAAAATTACCTTTTGGAAACTGAGCCTTAAGTTTTTTAAAGGGGAAAATATGTGTTTCCCGACTCCACAGAATAAGCAATGTTGATAGCAATCTAGTGCAATCAGAGTGTTATTCCTCTTCTGGTAGCCATGTACAAAATGTGACACTGTCTTACGGTGAATATAAATAAATTCTATATTTCTAAATGTCTGTTGCATTATTTTCCCTGCACCTCTACCCTCTTACCCTCTTCTGATTTTGAGTAAGTTAAATTCTTTTCCATTACAAACAAGGATTGTTTGTTTTTCATTTCAATGACAGAGTTAGATTTTCTGGGGCTGGAACATCTGGGAAATGAGAAACATGAACCGCTGGTTTTGGTGTGTTTTTTCTTTTTTTTTTTTAGCCTAGTTGTCTGGACTCTGACCCTTGGATTCCGTTCTTTTGCAGGTGAACTCAGGCAACTCTCTCTTAACTGACTCTAGGTAGGCCTGCCCCAACGCTATCAGTGTGTATTCTTCTTATCAAGCTATAGGAGTTTGATCCCAAGGGAAGATTTGTGGAACAGTTGACCATCTTGGTCAGCTACCCTTCTCTTCTCACTTCCTCCCATCTTTTCCCTTTGTTCTTGCTTTAACCTTTGCCCCCACCCAAAACAAACAAAAACTCTCCTGAGGGTGAGCTTGACCGAAAATCAGCAAATCCAAATATGTATGTTGGGGTGACTCTTCATCTTATTTGTTTTTTCTCAGAAGATTTCCTTTTCCGTTTTCCTTTTCATATTCAATATAGCTTGAATTAATAAATCCATTTTATTAATTGGGTCAGTTCTCAGAAAAGCTGATAGAACAACTAACAGCTGTTTTGTTTGGACACTGATAATATGTATCTTTCCAAGGGCACTGTGAAAGTAATAATGCTGTCATGTATTCACTAGAAAATCTAATGGTATTTTAATCAGAACCTTCTTGTAGGTAGTTTTCAGGTTGTTTTAGGAATTACAGTGTTACTGAAAACATGTTTTTAGAAAGCAAATACTGCTCAGATTTAGTTTATACTCCTTCTTTGGACTTGCCTTCCCTAATATTATTTTATACTCACTTTAGAAATATTGTGCCCGAAATATTGTGTGTATTCCTGAGTCTTCTGTAACTGTATTGGGATATCAAGGGTATGCAGGATTTGGTAGAAAAATCCCATTAGATAAGAACTTTCATCTAACCCTTGTACAGATTCATTCACTGAGCCTTGAGGTTACCTTTTTTTAGTCCTACCCTTTGTCTTGGTGACATTTATAGACATTGAGTTTCAAGAATGCCAAGGGTTTCTGAAATGTCCTGGCACATTCCGGGACTGGAAGAGCAGCCATGTCTGAATCAGCAAATACACTCAGAGTGTAGGGGGAATAGTCCCAGATCACAGCCTGGGACAAAGAACAGTGGCAAAGAAAGTTTTCTTGTATAAGCAGACTTTCCAAGGCCAACTCAACTTTGTCTTAGTGATTTGCCGTTATCCCCTCGGTGCACATGCTGCGTTTGGGTTGTTCTGTTGATACCTGCAAATATATGATAAGGGCTATTGGTTTCTCGTGACTACAGAAAAGTTACTGTGGTCATGAGGGCTGCCTCTTGACCAGAGTTGCTCTCAGTCGTTGTTTCTGAAATATGGTACTTTCTTAAACGTGGTACTGCAGATCTAACCTGCTTCTTGCTGGGTCTGAGTAGCTTGTGCTGGGAGGCTGGCGGGGAGGATGGGATCTAGGATTGGTACCGAAAACTAGGGGCCCTATTAGGAACTTGACAAAAGCTATATGATTGCTTTTGTCTTTTTTTAACACTGGTTTCTAGCCAATTGATGCTACTGGTGTTTGATGTTTTTTTGGAGTAATGGTTAAGATGAGATAAAGAGTCATAAAGACATTTTCTAATTGTGGCTCTAGCACTCATCAGCTTTTTCAGCCTTTGACAACTTACTTCTCTGATTCTCGCTTGTCTTCTTTCTATTTATTGTGAAATTCTAGAACACACACAAATGTATATGAAGGTGTGCAGGTACACTTTAAGGGCAGTGATAAAAATAGATACCTGCATGCTTGTTACCAGGCCAATAAGTAGAAAATGACTGGATCCTGGAAGGTATGAAAAAGTCACAAACTGTTATTCCATTTACAGTCAATGGACAGTAGGGTTCCTTTTAGCTTATTGTAAATATGCTTGCATATCTCTTTTTAGGTATGCTCAAGAGTTTCCCTAGTTGTTTGTATAGTAGGAATTAAGGCTGCTCCAGGATAGGGTATGAGCATTTCACCTTTAGCATAGAAGCAGCCAAACATTTCCAAAGAGCTTGTGCCATTTTACACAACCTAGCAGCAGCGTATGAGAGCAACACTTACATTTAGTGTAATAACATATTTGGATTCATTTTTCATCTTGTTTTGTGCTTTCCCTTTCTTCCATTTTTAAAAATCTCTCTCTTCTTCTTGCCCTCTACTGGATTTATTACTTTATCCATTTTCTCTACTTAAATTGGAGTCTAATGGTCTTAATTTGTTTTTATTCTGTGGTTACTTTATAAATTTCAACTTGCATACTTATCAAAGTCTAAAATTGATCACTATCCTTATACTCCTGAATAATACAAGGACCTTGACTTCCAGTCATTCATTCCTCCTGCCAATTTATATGATATTATGCATTTTAATTACTTATATAATCCCACAAAATATCGTAGTCGTTGTCATCATCACTTTGGTTATTTTATATAGTCAGCGTTTACCCACACGTTGACCACTTTCTTTCTTATTCCTTACCTCTTTTATCTCAATCCTTCCATCTGGGATCACGTTCCTTATTGAGAGTCTGCTGGTGGCAAATTCAGTTTTTGTTTTCTGAAAGTTTATTTATTTTGTACACCTTCTTGAAAGTTGTTGCTGGTTATAGAAGTTTATGTTTATATCAACAGTTATTTTTCTCTAAACACATTAAGGGTCATTCCATAGTTTCTATTGAGAAGTCAGCTACCAGGCATAAATATTACTTCTTTGAAGGTAATATTTCTTTGAGTGTATTTAAGATTATTTGTTTTTGTTATTTTACCACTTCGCTATGATGTATCTAGGTGTGGATTTCTTGTTATTTATCTTGCTTGTGACTTGTTGGTTTCTCATCTGTGGTTTAGTATTTTTCATCAATTTTCAGTTATCCCTTTCAATAATGTCTTTTTCCCGTTTGCCCTCTCCTGTCTTTCTAGAAGTCTGCTTAAACAAATATTAGACTTTCTCACTGTATCCTACCTGTCTCTTAATCTCCTTTTTATATTTTCTATTTCTTTGCCTCTAGCTAGACTTCTTTCTGGACAATCTTATGATTGTACCATTTCAAAAATTCTTCAGTTCTAATCTACTGTTCTGTCCCATCATTGAGTCTTTAATTTCAGTTTTTATATATCTCATTTCTATGAGTTATATTTGATTTTTTTTTCCTAAATTGAAGTACAGTTGATTTACAATGTGTTAGTTTCAGGTGTATAGCAAAGTGATTCAGTTATTCATATATTGGGTTGGCTATAACATCTTACAGAAAAACCCAAATGAACTTTTTGGCCAACCCAGTATAGCTATATACATATAGATAGCTATCTATTTCAGATTCCTTTCCATTACAGGTTATTATAAGATATTGAATATAGTTCCCTGAGTATTTGATTCTTTTTCAAAAGTGCTTACTCTTCAATAAGTTTTGAAGCATCTTACGTGTATTGATTTTATATGTTTTTCCTACTATTCCAAAGTCTTCGATCTTTTGCGAGTCTGAGTCTTTTTATCCCCCTGTGGCTTCTCATTGATGGAGTCATTTCTTTGTGTGGTTAGAGAATTTTTATGATGATGTCATCTTTGGAATTTTATCTGCCTTCAGGCCTTTAGATCAGGGATCAGCAGCCTACAGCCCATAGGCTAAATCCTGTGCTCTGCCTGTTTCCGTAAGATTTTATTGAAGACAGCCACGCTTATTTGCTCACTCACTGTCTGTGTCTGCTTCTGCGCTACAGCTGCAGAGTTAAGTAGTTGCAACAGTGACTGGATGGCCCACAAAGCCTAAACTATTCACCCTCTGGCCCTTCACCTGGAATAGTTTGCCTACCCCTGCTCTAGGGCACAGTCGACCCAGGACCACTTTAATTTACTGGCTTGAGATTTATTGAACCATGTAAATAGTGAGAATTTAGCCTGTAAACCCAAATGAGGCCATCTGGTGGCTTTGAATTCTCTGCATAATGTTTTTGAGATTCTTCCATGTTGTTATGTTTATAAGTAGTTTTTGCCTTTTAATTGCCAAGTGGTTTTAAATCCTTAGGGGGAATTATTTTTCCCTTTCACTTAGCACTAAGGTTTGACACAGACAATTTATCAGGCTGGCATCTGGGAGTGAGGGATGGATGATTTCTACTTTCTTCTTACTTAAAGGGTGTAGCCCTTTGAGATCCCACCCTTCAGAGAAGGGTTTCTAGTTAGACTTCCCACCTTGGGCTGGCCTTCAACTTTGTCTCTTGTCCCTTAGGTCCTTGAGGCTCTGGAAGCCACTGCTGAAGTTTGCTTGGCTCAGCCAACACCCTCAAGGTGAAAGCCAACAGCTGGCCTCTCTGCTCTGCTTATCTACTGGGATAACCTATCTTCCTTCAGTCTTTGGCTTGAGTGGTCATAACCCTCTTGCTAGTTTATGGAAGCCATCAAAATAATTGTCTTTTATCATATAGAAAGAGGGTGTGTACATGTTGGTAGAAATAAAAGTTCTAGAAAGCAACAACTTTCAAAAGAAATATAGTTTCTCTGAGTCATTATTTTAATATAAAGAACAAAAATACTTCTTTAGAATTATAACTTAATTTGAAAATTAAATACTCTGCTGAAGGCTTTTTATAAGTTGAAGCGATATACAGGAAGATATGGACCAACACAGGGAAAGTTATGAGGTTTTTAGCATCCATACTGCTAAAACCTAACAACATGAAGGCAGCTGAAAGCAGGTGCAGTGGTATTTTCTGCATATTTGGGTGACTGGCAAGTTCTCTGACTGCCCATGTTACAGCCTGGGCTGGGGTCCCATCAAAGCCTTTGATGGCCCTTCATGGGAGTCAAAAATCCCCATTATGGGTGCCCCCTACTGTTGTAGGAAGCATATAGCAGTTCTGGCTACTTGTTGGCCTCTTGGCTCTATGTCTGGAAAAGATGCCCAAGATAGCTTTGAAAATAGAGTATTTATACTCTGTCTTGGTGAACTAAAATATTTTGAATCCCTTTGAGCTCTAAGCTATGATTAGGGTGTGAGATGCCTGGAAGACCGAGACCAAAGAGTCAGTCTCTTCACAAGGTGAAATATGATACTCATTACTATTAAAAATAAGTGAATTTAATTTTTTTTGAGTAGAGTTGAAAATTGTGTCCCTTGACTTAAGTTCTTGCCAATTGTAAAAATCAACTGGGAACGAAAGCGTTCTTGGGAAAGCATTCACATTACTGTTTCTCAAGCTTTATAAAGTAAAACACCTGTATTTGGTGACTGCTATGTGTGGCTGCTCTGGGTCTGGGGACACAGCAATGACAAAGGAAGACAAAGTTGATGGGCTTACGGAAATCCACTAAAGCAGGTGGAAAACAAAAAAAATCAAGAAACATGTTTGGACAAAACCATCACAAGGAATTCAGAGTGATCTTTTTTTTTTATATATAAGCCTGGGATAGTAAATGCCTAAGCGTTCTGTAGAAGGAGCTTACAGGAAAGTATACTTCTCTTACAGCTAGAGTATAGCATCAGTGCAATCGAGCTCTGTGACTGGGAGAAGGGGGGGCCCTAATCTCTATGGAATGCACACCTGACAGTGCTCATTGCTGAGCAGACGGAAGGTTTGACCTTGGTTAAAGCTTGCTTATTATAGCAACCATCTGCTGACACAGGCAGCCCTGACATCTGGTTGTTACTAAATCAGGCACAAGTGAAAGAGTTCCAAACTTCCTAACTGGAAGGAATTTTCAGCGCTGATTGTTTAAAGCAGGTTCTGAAATTGTTCCTGAAGAGCCAGAATTTTGTTCAGGATGGGGCAGAGGAAGGACTTATTCAGCAGGTTCTACAGTAATTTGGTTAACCAGTAGAGTGACGAATGAGATGCTGTAGCTTCGCCCAATAAATCCGTTGGTTTAATACCTCTCTTTTGAAAATGCTTCTATTAAACAGTGATTTTGTTTAGATATTTAACACATACTTTATGAAATGCATATGATGATTCACTCTGCTGGTACTGAGGCTCTGTGCTGCCCAAGACAGCAATCCACACTGCAGGAACTTAGAATCTGGACCTGAAGACGAACACCACTAACCACAAGAGGAAGTGGCAAGGCAAGGCCTTTTTTTTTTTTTTTCTGGCCCAGGAGCAAAATGCTGTGGAGTCTGAAGAAGTGGTTAATGCAGGGGATGAAAGGGGGTGTGGAAGGGAGGATATTTGAGCAGCGAGCTACAGAGGGTGAGTAAGTGCTCTCTGATGAAATTAGGGAAAATGCAGGTGACTGGATTCCTCGTTCTGCATGTGCACCTACATGCACCACACCCTCCCTTCCCCCTGCCCAAACAAAACAAAAAATTCAATAGGAGAGGGTTGTTTATAACCACAGAATTGTTTGCCTCTGAAACGTTTCCTTTTCTTATTTTTGGAGCCATTTATTCTTTCTCACCGTTACTACCTGAGCCCAAGCAGTCATCGTCTTTCACCTGGGCTACAGTAAGAATCTTCCAACTGATTAATCTGCCTCTGCTCGTCTCTCCAAAATAGTCTATTTGATGAACTGCAGCTGGTCTGATCCTTTAGCATCATAATCGAATCATGTCACTTCCCCCTGAAATGAGTCCTGTGGGTCCTTCCTCCATGGACGTTCTCTGGCCCCTGCACAGGCTCTGACACCTGCTCTGGTCCACCGCAGGCTTCCCGCCACCAGCATGGGGCCCACCTTACTCTGCACCACTGTGGCTTTACGACTGAAGGGTTCAGGAAAGGGAGAAGCAGAGAAAGGGGAAGTAGAAGAGCCATTCCCATCTTTCTGAATTTTGGGACGGTGGGGGGTTGCTTAGTGGTTGCATATTGTATCGTTTTTCAACCTTTACTTTCAATCTTACATGTTTCTTTAAATTACACATACATAAGTATACATATTTCATGTCTCTTTAAATAACTGGGTGACTTTCCTGGATAAATTCTAATTTGGCTTTAATGAGCAAAGAATATTAAAGATGTTTTAGGACTATGCTTTCTTTTGAAAACTGAGGTCTGATACTACCGCGATGCAGAGGGTAAATGTTATTACTTTTACCCGTATTCTTTCCTGTTGTTGCCATGTTACAGTATAGGGCAATCGATTTCCTCTGCCACAGAGGTTGGTACATCCCCCCAAGGATGGCCAGTTAGAGGACTTCCTTTGTTCCCAGGGTGTACACATGACCTACGAGTGTCAAGGAGAGTCTTTTGAAAGAGCAAAAGGGATATAGAGAGATAGCTTCTTATTTTTTCTGAGATTGGAGAAAGAGAACCATGCTGACCTAGAGATCTTGGGGATCTTCTTTGCTGCCACATGGAAAGTACCTTGTGAGAATAAAGCGAACATAGAGGAAAGTGGAGAGAAAAAGCGAGACCCATCCTGATGGTATAGTTTGACACCCTTCATTCACTCATGCCTGAAGCCAGAAAACCCTATGAATTTCCAGATACAATAGTCAATAAAATCTTTTCCTCCTACTTAAGCTAGATGGGTTCACATTTAGAGTGAGTTCAAGTTTACAGCTATAGTATGTTGAAAATGAAACAGTCTTAAAACAAATGGTTTTATAAAAATGTATGTATAGTATTTTATATGTATACATGTACATACACAAGCACTTTTCTTTTTTTAGCTAGGGAATTCTTTTTTTTCCCCCCAACTGAAATTGCCCTTAGAACTTCAAAAGATAATACTTTCATTGGATCAGGGATAGGATTCCAGATACCCAGAGCTCCATTCACTCGGTCTCCTTTTGCCTCCATTGATATTCTGGGGCAACCCTGTGAAACCCTAGGGCTCTGCAAGACAAAAGGGAAAGCTCAGGCTTGGAGCAATGAATACGCATTTTTTTTAAAAAATTATTTTTGGCTGCATTGGGTCTTCGTTGCTGCGTGCAGGCTTTCTCTAGTTGCGGCAAGCAGGGGTTACTCTTCGTTGCGGTGCGCGGGCTTCTCATTGCGGTGGCTTCTCTTGCGGAGCACGGGCTCTAGGCGCGTGGGCTTCAGTAGTTGTCGCTCGTGGGCTCAGTAGTTGTGGCTCACAGGCTGTAGAGCGCAGGCTCAGTAGTTGTGGCGCAAAGGCTTAGTTGCTCCGCGGCATGTGGGATCTTCCCGGACCAGGGCTTGAACCCGTGTCGCCTGCATCGGCAGGTGGATTCTTAACCACTGTGCCACCAGGGAAGCCCCTGAATATGCATTCTTAAGGAATTTCCCTTTCAATTAAGTAGGGCCTAATTTTTATTTATTTTTATTTTTTATTGGGGTATAGTTGCAAGTAGGGCCTAATTTTAATCGTTTAAATATAAAGCAAGTTTGGGATTGACATATATAACTAATATGTATAAAATAGATAGCTAATAAGAACCTGCTGTATTAAAAATAAATAAATAAAATAAAGCTAGTACAATAAACCTTGCTGACAATGTTTATAGAATTTAAATGTCTCCCTCAGAGTACTTTTTTGGACAGCATCAACTATTGAGCTAATTAAATATTAGCGTAATTAAACCTGAGTCTAGCTAAGATAGATAATTGTGTCCAGGAGCTTCTGGCAGCTTCCTGCTTGATGCAGAACTCCTGTCTGAGGTAGAGAAGCCAGTGTGGGGCGTTACCCCAGACAATGGAGGCCACAGAGGCATGGATTCTTTCAGCAGCTGCAGAGCACAAAATCTCTGGTCAGGGCCAGGGCAGACAGCCAGCCAGTCTGAGGCAGGGCAGAGTTATCACAAACTCACAGGAAGTAGAGGAAGACGTTCCAGAAGTCTCCCTCTCCCCTTTTAGAGTGACCTGGAGAAAAAGAACATTTGAGGCCTCGAATATCTCTCGTTGTTAATCTATACCTGATTCCACCCCTATCGCCTGAGGCAAGTCCCCATGTTCAACAGTAAACACACACATTTTGTAATGCTGCAGAGTGGTAGATTTTGGCATAGAACATAACACTGACCTGAACATAAAAGGTGTGATTGAATAGGCTCTCAAAGGGGTTTAATAATACTGGGAGTTAGAGGTTCCACAATGCTATAGTTACACTTTGAGGGGGACCAGTGAGAAGGCAGGTATCAGTGCTTTTCTTCTGTAAACAAACCTCTATTTTTAGGAGAGAATGCTGATCTGCAGGAATACAACTCTCAGAAAATCTCAGAATGTGTAAACCATGACAGCTTTCCATAAAGCAATGTAACAAGTAACCCTTTTCCTCACTGTACCCTGGGAATCTCAGTCTGTACTAAAGAAAAACATTTTGGTTTTCTTTTTGACCTTGTTTTCTCTCCATCTTTTCTTTCTTCTATTTATACTGTGACCCCAACACTCAGTCTGGCTTTGGTTGCCTGTGCTCAGTTCATTTTGCTTCGCTATTTTTAGCACATCGTTGAGGTAGTTTTGGATGGAAATCATATGTCTTGGCAGCACAAGTCATTCAGCTAACAAAAGGCATAGTCATCACTGAAATGACACCAAGTCAGATTTTTTTTTTTTTTAAGTGTAGCATTTTCCAAGTGGTTATGTGAATTCTAGTGAGATTTGCTTTGGAGCAAGAAGCATTTACTTCCTAGTACTGATCTCATTTCTTTCTAAAGTGGTCTCATCAAATAATTGCTTACATCATTAGAAGAAAATCCAGTTTCATAGACACAAGCCAAAGTCTGAGGCCAAAAGTTCAACTTCGTCTTCTACTAAGGAAGTAAGTAATGTCATATAAGCAACTTCCTTTTTTTTTTTTAAATAATGGGAAATTGCTACATGGCCAAAAGGTCTTAAATTTCTTCCTTCTCTCAACTCCTAATAAATTCCAATTCAGGAGATTTTGTTCTGCTGTTGTCATATTATATTTACAGATGAAATTGAGAGAGTGGATCATCTTGTGACAGTTCAAAATACTTTGTGGATTAATCACCTGTCCTATATCTATAGTTCAACTTTCTGAACAAAAGCTTGGAGTCATTGATTCATTCATTCACTCAGTGGTCACTGAAGTAGAACTTTTCCTGACAACCCTCTGATTGGACAGAAACAAATGTTAATTTTCCACGTTGGGTGTCTCACCTGCTGGTCTGTGGGTGTGGCCTTGGGGCAGGTGTTAAGGTTTCCTGCAGATCTTTTTCTGGTCTTGGGGTAGATGTCCCCAGCCTCTCATTGTGGTGGTTGGAGCGTGGCCTGTGAGCTGGCTAGTAGTGCTCTCATGGAGGGACTGGATGCGGCCCCAGCCATGCTGGCAGTTGCCGACACACACTGACATGTTTGTCAGTGGCCAGTGGAAGTGGTTGGCGTTTGAAGACTCCTGAGTTCAAACAGGGGTAAGGGAGACTGTGTTTCTCTTTGCTTGTCCCCCCGTGTTGGGTTTCCCACTAAAGCCACTGGATTCATATAATTTCCTGGAAGAGAAAGGAACTTGACCTGCTTCAACAGGTGTCTGTTTGAGCCACACAGCCAGGCATGTGGTCACCCGCCAGATGTGCCTCTCTTAACCTTTTGAATTGAAAAAGTAGGTGTCATTGCTACTGTGAATTCTGTATACCAGGAACTCTAACCCTGCAATGTAAGAATTATTATCCTCATTTTCAGGTGAAGAAAAGTGAGGTCCACAGAGGGTAGGGGGCCTATCTAAGGCCCCACGGCTTGAGAGATGGTATATATTTAAGATATTTCTCTCATACATATTTAACTGCTTTACTTTTCAAATTTACTACCCTCCTCATCATTTGTTTTCCTTAATTCTGGTGGTTTGCCTTGGAGTTCTAATTGCTTTTCTAATTTATTGATACTGTATGTCCTTTGGTTCTTCGGTCTCACCTTTGTCTCCCCATCAACTTGGCTGGCAACATCTGAACCTTCTTTACACTCTCCAGCCCTCTACACACAACTGGATTCTTCCTTTAAGATCACTCCCTTATTTTCTTCTTCTCTGTCATCACCATTCAGGGAGTGTTCAAACCTTTTCACTCTGTTGCTAGATTACAGTAGTCTTAGAAATAAAATTCTCCAAATATGAAGTCACCATTAGATTCAGCTTCCTAAAATACCCTTTTCATAGTGTCCTTGTTCCTTATTAGGTGCCAAATGAAGGCCAGTTCCTTAGCCTGAAATTCTAGGCTCCCCACAATATGGTTCCAAACTACCAAAATTCTTATTTATCGTCTTTCCTCTGGGTAGATGTGTATACTTGATGTTTCCAAAACATCCCACAGCAAAAACTATTTATTGTCCCCACATTTATTTTCTTCCTCCTTCTTATTGACAGAAGCCCACTTTTATTCAAGATATCAGCATGCTCAACTGAAAACTGTAACTCTCAGTCTCTGTTGTAACCAGGTATAGCTATGGGACTGAGTTCTTGTTAAGAGGACATCAGTCCAAGTATTGGGTGGGACTTCTGGGGAAGCATCTATAAAATAAATTTTTTCTTCCTAGCTGCCTAGTTTGGGGTTGTGCTGGCTGGAGCTCTAGTAACCATCGTGGACCTTGAGGACAAGAGCCACACTCTAGACCAAGCAGACCAGAGATCTGGAAGGAATCTGGATCTCCAGTGACTCTGTGGATCTATATTATGAGCTCAGCTTTCAATGTTATTTGAGCCATCATTTTGTTCTTTTGTTATGTGAAACTGAACCCAGTACCAACTGATACACATGCTTTGTGGAAGACATAGGGTAACATTTAGATGGTCCTTGAAGGAAGAGTAGGATTTAAACAGACAAGAAGAGTAAAGAAACATCACAGTCAAGGGGATAAAATAGTAATAAATACCCATTAAATTTACAGAGTACTTTATAGCTTATAGAGTGTATTCACATCCACTATTTCATTTGTTCCTCATAACAACTGGGTATGTTATATGCAAATATTATCCACATTATCATAGATAATAACTTTGGAATCCAAAGCTGGACACATAATTAAATAGAAGGAACACTAGATTCGTAGTCAGGAAATCTGGGCTTGAGTTTCTTTTTGTGACGGACAAATTTTAAGGTAGCCCCCATGTTCCCTTTCCTGATATTCATGTTTTTGTGTAATCCCTTCCCCTTGAGTGTAGGTGGACCTGTGACTTGCTTCTAACCAGTAGGATATAGCAAAGGTGATGAGATTTTACTCCCATGACTACATTACATTGTATATCACTCTGTCTTGCTAGCTGACTTACTCTAGGGTCTTTCTTCATTGCTGGCTTTGAAGAAGGAAGCTGCCATGAATCCTGCAGCTGGAAGTGACCAAATGCTGCTAAGAACCATGTGAGTGGGAAAGTGGATCCTTCCCTAGTTGAGCCTCCAGATGAGCCCACAGCCGAGACTGACATCTTGACTGTAGCCTAGTGAGACTCTGAAGCAGAGACCAGTTAACCCATGATCAGATTCCTTACCCAGAGTAACTGTAAGAAAACTAGTGGGTGTTGCTTTAAGCTACTGAGTTTGTTGTAGTGTGTTGTGCAGAAATAGATAGCTAATGCACTTACCTACTAGTTGTGCAGGTTTGAGGTAAATACATAACCTCTCTCTCATGGCAGAGATGATTATTCACCATAAGTTATGCTCTCTCTTCCACCGAATGGCATCATAACTGAGAAGTGGCTGCCAACCAGGAGCTACATTGCTCAGTGACCCCTTGCTTCTAGGTGGAGCCATTAACTGGTTCTCACCTAGGAGATATGAGTGGAACTCATTTGAGTCACTGCCAGGAAGAGGTTGCTTAGAAGAGGGTGGGTTTCTCCACTCTCTCCTTGTCTGTCTGCTAGCTGGAGGCAGGAGACTCCAAGGTCCTAGGGCCTTATAGAGCCACAAGACAGAAGGAGCCCGGGCTCTTCAATCATCTCATGCTGGAAAGCTAATCAGTGTCCAGGAATACCTGCCTTACACTGCTACATGAATGTGAAACAAACCTTATTGTGTTAAGCCACTGACGTTTTACAGCTTATTTATTATAGCCCTGCTTTCCCCCTAATACAGCATCAATTTTCTTATCTATAAAATGGGCATAAATTTGTTGTGAATGAAATAATAATATGTTTGAAACACTTACTAAATTATAAAATATTATGCTAACGTGAGGTGTTAAACGTATCTTCACAGAAAACTCTAAGATGTAAATAGGGAAGGAATTATTTCTTTTTTCTTTTTTTTTTTTTTACCCTGATTACATTTCTTTGTTTTTAACACCTTTATTGGAGTATAATTGTTTTACCATTGTGTGTTAGTTTCTGCTGTATAACAAAGTGAATCAGCTATACATACACATATATCCCCATATCTCCTCCCTCTTGGGTCTCCCTCCCACCCTCCCTATCCCACCCCTCTAGGTGAACACAAAGCAACGAGCTGATCTCCCTGTGCTATGTGGCTGCTTCCCACTAGCTATCTATTTTACATTTGGTAGTGTATATACGTCCATGCTATCTCTCACTTCGTCCCAGCTTACCCTTACCCCTCCCTGTGTCCTCAAGTCCATTCTCTATGTCTGTGTCTTTATTCCTGTCCTGCCCCTAGGTTCTTCAGAACTTTTTTTTTTTTAGATTCCATATGTATGTGTTAGCATATGGTATTTGTTGTTTTTCTCTTTCTGACTTACTTCACTCTGTATAACAGACTCTAGGTCCATCCCCCTTGCTACAAATAACTCAATTTCATTTCTTTTTATGGCTGAGTAATATTCCATTGTATATATGTGCCACATCTTCTTTATCCATTCATCTGTCGATGGACATTTATGTTGCTTCCATGTCCTGGCTATTGTAAATAGAGCTGCAATGAACATTGTGGTACATGACTCTTTTTGCATTATGGTTTTCTCAGGGTATATGCCCAGTAGGGGGATTGCTGGGTTGTATGGTAGTTCTATTTTTAGTTTTTTGAGGAACCTCCATACTGTTCTCCATAGTGGCTGTATCAATTTATATTCCCACCAACAGTGCAAGAGTGTTCCCTTTTCTCCACACCCTCTCCAGCATTTATTGTTTCTAGATTTTTTGATGATGGCCATTCTGACCAGTGTGAGATGATACCTAATTGTAGTTTTGATTTGCATTGCCCTAATGATTAGTGATGTTGAGAATCCTTCCATGTGTTTGTTGGCAATCTGTATGTCTTCTTTGGAGAAATGTCTATTTAGGTCTTCTGCCCATTTTTGGATTTGGTTGTTTGTGATTTTGATATTGAGCTGCATGAGCTGCTTATAAAATTTGGAGATTAATCCTTTGTCAGTTGCTTGATTTGCAAATATTTTCTCCCATTCTGAGGGTTGTCTTTTCATCTTGTTTATGTTTTCCTTTGCTGTGCAAAAGATTTTAAGTTTCATTAGGTCCCATTTGTTTATTTTTGTTTTTATTTCCATTTCTCTAGGAGGTGGGTCAAAAAAGATCTTGGTGTGATTTATGCCATGTAGTGTTCTGCCTCTAAGAGTTTGATAGTGTCTGGCCTTACATTTAGGCCTTTAATCAATTTTGAGTTTATTGCTGTGTATGGTGTTAAGGAGTGTTCTAATTTCATTCTTTAACACGTAGCTGTCCAGTTTTTCCAGCACCACTTATTGAACAGGCTGTCTTTTCTCCATTGTATAGTCTTGCCTCCTTTGTCATAGATTAGTTGACCATAGATATGTGGGTTTATCTCTGGGCTTTCTATCCTGTTTCATTGATCTATATTTCTGTTTTTGTGCCCATACCATACTGTCTTGATTACTGTAGCCTTGTAGTATAGTCTGAAGTCAGGGAGCCTGGTTCCTCCAGCTCCGTTTTTCTTTCTCAAGATTGCTTTGGCTATTTGGGGTCTTTTGTGTTTCCATACAAATTGTGAATTTTTTTGTTCTAGTTCTGTGAAAAATGCCATTGGTAGTTTGATAGGGATTGCACTGAATCTGTAGATTGCTTTGGGTAGTAGAGTCATTTTCACAATGTTTATTCTTCCAATCCAAGAACATGGTATATCTCTCCATCTGTTGGTATCATCTTGAATTTCTTTCATCAGTGTCTTATATAGTTTTCTGCACACAGGTCTTTTGTCTCCTTAGGTAGGTTTATTCCTAAGTATTTTATTCTTTTTGTTGCAATGGTAAATGGGAGTGTTTCCTTAATTTCTCTTTCAGATTTTCCATCATTAGTGTATAGGAATGCAAGAGACTTCTGTGCATTAATTTTGTATCCTGCTACTTTACCAAATTCATTGATTAGCTCTAGTAGTTTTCTGGTAGCATCTTTAGGATTCTCTATGTATAGTATCATGTCATCTGCAACAGTGACAGTTTTACTTCTTCTTTTCTGATTTGTATTTCTTTTATTTCTTTTCCTTCTCTGATTGCTGTGGCTAAAACTTCCAAAACTATGTTGAATAATAGTGGTGAGAGTGGGCAACCTTGTCTTGTTCCTGACCTTAGAGGAAATGGTTTCAGTTTTTCACCATTGAGAACCATGTTAGCTGTGGGTTTGTCATATATGGCCTTTATTATGCTGAGTTATGTTCCCTCTATGCCTACTTCCTGGAGGGTTTTTATTATAAATGGGTGTTGAATTTTGTCAAAAGCTTTCCTGCATCTATTGAGATGATCATATGGTTTTTATCCTTCAATTTGTTAATATGGTGTATCACATTGATTGATTTACATATATTGAAGGATCCTTGCATTCCTGGGATAAATCCCACTTGATCATGGTGTATGATCCTTTTAATGTGCTGTTTGCTAGTATTTTGTTAAGGATTTTTGCATCTATGTTTACCAGTGATATTGGCCTGTAGTTTTCTTTTTCTGTGACATGTGTGTCTGGTTTTGGTATCAGGGTGATGCTGGCCTCGTAGAATGAGTTTGGGAGTGTTCCTCCCTCTGCTATATTTTGGAAGTGTTTGAGAAGGATAGGTGTTAGCTCTTCTCTGAATGCTTGATAGAATTTGTCTGTGAAGCCGTCTGGTCCTGGGCTTTTGTTTGTTGGAAGATTTTTAATCACAGTTTCAGTTTCAGTGCTTGTGATTGGTCTGTTTATATTTTGTATTTCTTCCTGGTTCAGTCTTGGAAGGTTGTGCTTTTCTAAGAATGTGTCCATTTCTTCCAGGTTGTCCATTTTATTGGCATATAGTTGTTTGCAGTAATCTCTCATGATCCTTTGTATTCCTGCAGTGTCAATTGTTACTTCTCCTTTTTCATTTCTAATTGTATTGATTTGAGTCTTCTCCTTTTTTTTCTTGATGAGTCTGGCTAATGGTTTATCAATTTTCTTTATGTTCTCAAAGAACCAGGTTTTACTTTAATTTTTTTTGCTACTGTTTCCTTCATTTCTTTTTCATTTATTTCTGATCTGATCTTTATGGTTTGTTTCCTTCTGCTAACTTTTGGGGGGTTTTTGTTCTCCTTTTTCTAATTGCTTTAGGTGTAAGGTTAGGTTGTTTATTTGAGATGTTTCTTGTTTCTTGAGGTAGGATGGTATTGCTATAAACTTCCCTCTTAGAACTGCTTTTGCTGCATCCCATAGGTTTTGGGTCTTCGTGTTTTCATTGTCATTTGTTTCTAGGTATTTTTTGATTTCCTCTTTGATTTCTTCAGTGATCTCTTGGTTATTTAGTAGTGTATTGTTTGG
The DNA here is from genome assembly GCF_059928025.1 of Delphinapterus leucas. Classification (NCBI taxonomy): domain Eukaryota; kingdom Metazoa; phylum Chordata; class Mammalia; order Artiodactyla; family Monodontidae; genus Delphinapterus; species Delphinapterus leucas. The sequence continues at coordinate 97,309,986 of NC_143133.1, forward strand.
CCTCCATGTGTTTGTATTTTTTACAGATATTTTCCTGTAATTGATATCTAGTCTCATAGCATTGTGTTCGGAAAAGATGCTTGATATGATTTCGATTTTCTTAAATTTACCAAGGCTTGATTTGTGACCCAAGATATGATCTATACTGGAAAATGTTCCATGAGCCCTTGAGAAGAAAGTGCAATCTGTTGTTTTTGGATGGAATGTCGTATAAATACCAATTAAGTCCATCTTGTTTAATGTATCATTTAAAACTTGTTTGGGAAGGAATTATTTCTTTATTTTAGAGGGGATAATCTAAAACAGAATGGCAACAGGATTTGAGGTCATTCTGTGAATTAGTGAGGGTAGGACTAGGACTTCTGATCTACTGTCTAACACTCTTCCATGATGTCACATCCAGTGTTCAGAGGAGTGGAAGGTGTGCAAAGCAGGGGAGGTTGCAGGAAGACATATTTCTTTAAACGTGAGTAGATGAGTGCAGTGATTTCGGAGCTGTCCCTGTGGAGTTGAACCCAATTCATCTCTCTGCAGAGGCTGTGTATTTGGTTGTCAGTACATTGAAAAGACATACAGCTGCCCTTTATGTATGTTTTAGTTAAATTAAAAGATTGATTTGTATTTATTTTGAGGTGATTGTTGAGATACCTTCCTCACATGTGATGGAATTTTCTCATTTTGGCAATGCTGAAGACAGTTCATTTAGCTGACTATGTTGTCAGTGAAATTTCCCGAATGCTTACATGAAATATTTGTCTTCTCCAGATGGCCTATGTAAAGCCCAGTTGTTCTTCCAAATAAATTTATAGTTATGACACATATGTTATCTCTCTAGACTAGATGAGAGTTTTTTCTTGGAAGAGGAGATGGTCTCCTCCATTCAAATGGGGAAAGTGAGCACCTAATTGAACTGAGGCTGAAACTTGGTGGGGTCTGAGTTTAGAGAAGGCAGTGGTTAAGGATGTTGTTTTCAACCCCCCTCTACCCACAAAACCTGTGTGGTCTTAAGCTCCCTCCATATAAGAACCCTAAACATAAAAGTTCCTCAGAAAAGAGTCCACATATTTCTAACCTCTTGCTTTACAGCTTTTTTCCAGTAATGCCTTCCTTTCTTTGTTAAAAATTCAAACGTTTATTTTTCAATACATTAATAGAAAAGAATGTCTGTATAACATATATATTAAGAAGCATACTAATAATTTGAACACCTGTGGGACCACCAATCAACTTACAAGCCAGAACACGGCTAATGCTATTCATTTTATCTGTGGTTCATTTCTTTCCTCCTCCTCCCCCTCCCACTATGAACCACATTGTGCCTTCCTTTCCAAAATTTTCATGAACTGACTGTAATTATTTATAAAGAGTTTTGAAAACCTTTGTGGGAGAACATGCAATGTGACTCCTGATGTGTATTTACAATAATTTTTCACCTTGTGCTGAGGGCTTTCTAGTCTACAATCTTCTTTGAAATTCACCACAGTCCTATGAGCTAACTGGGATGGGCATTTTATGCTTTTGCAGGTAGGGAAGAGAGGCTAACACAGGACTCATAACTGATGAGTGGGTAGCAGAGTTGAGGTTAGAACCAGAACCTTCTGACCCTAAGGCCTGTCATCTTTGCACAAAACGACATTGCCTAAGAGTGAGTAGTTGCAACTGGTAGATTTCCAAGGAGAAATCCTTGTTCCTGACCTGATAGAAATATCACTGCAGGTCACAGTAGCAAACCAACAGTAGCTTGTATTGTCAGCAGATCCAGCAGCTCAGGGCCAGGTAGGGTACCTTATTTTTCCTTCTATTTTCAGCTCTCTGTATTGTATCTGAAACAGTAGGTTCAGGTTAGAATCCTGGGCTCTGGCATCCAACATCATGACGTTGAAAACTGGCTCTCCATTTAAGAGCTATATGACATTGGGCAAATAAATTAACCTCTGTAAGCCCCAGTTACTGCTTTGTAAAATGAGCTGAATCATACCAATTCTCAGGGGTGCTGGGAGGAGTGAATGAGACAATGACTATGTAGTGACAGAAGAGTGCTTGCCACAGAGCAAGCACTGAATAGATTGTAGCTAAAAATAAAAAAGGAGTGTCTGTTTCCATGTCCTTGGGCAAATCATTTGATTCCATCTCTTCCCCGCTTCCCAGAAGCTTCAGTGCCTTACCTTTGTAGTGAGGGGATTAGACAAAGATGAATTCTCCAGATCTTTCCAGCTCTGACTTTCAATGATGCTAGATATAGTTCCCAAGACTTCTGCTGACTTAGTTTAATGCATTATTTGACTTTAGAAAACCATATCCAAATGCCTCCGTTGTTCATTTCCAAGTCCTCACATAACACACAGACTAGGGTGACAAGATAAAATTACAAAATAATAACCAATGCTTTTCTGTCCTGAAATTTTCTTGTTGCCCCATAGGCTACTGCCTATTGGTAGCATTCACTGATTTGGCCCCAAAAAGTGTAAAAATTGAGTTTCTGAATTGACTTTAAAAAAGCCTGACTTTTAAAAATCAGGCTTCCTATTGGAAGAGTCAGACTTTTGAGAGAGAAAAGGAGTTCTTAAGCATTGAGTTTACTTTCTAACTGTAGTCCGGAGAAGGATGTGCAATGCTGTGGGAGTGGTTCCCCATCAGACAGGCATTAAAGTCTAAGTGACTGGTGGGGAGCGAAGTTTCAGAGAGAACATGACTGAGACGTTGATGCTACTGAGTGTCTGAGATGGGCGTCCTACACTGAGCCATGTGGTGGAGGTAGAGGATGAGAAAGGAGAGACATTTTTAATACGTCTTGGAGGATGTCAGGGCAGAGAGGACCTGCCCCTTATTTCTCAGGAGAAGCCTGAAGGCAGCAAGCCTTGAAAGAAGTCCTTCTCTTCCAGCCCCACGGTAATGTGGTGCAGCTGAGGAAGAGCAGAATGGTGTGGTGTGCGTAGGCAGAATCTCCTCCCACAGCTCACCCACGTGCACGTGTGCAGTTCCACAGAACAGTTACCAACGGGGGCGTGGAACTGAATGGGAGCCAATGAGGAACTTGGAGAAGCCTTGGAGGGAGGATGAGCCGGACCCACTATGACTTGCATGGGCGTGGCTACTAAAGGAAAGGCAGGGATGCACAAGACACTTCTGCATGCAGTGGGGACTGAGGCCTGTGAAACAAAGAAAGGTAGGACGAATTGTGAACGCGACAAAACCAGCCTGAGAGGAGACAGCTCAAAAAGGGCTGGCGGACTATATTCCTGTGGACACTAGGATAATAGACCACACGGCTTAGTCTGGGAGACAGACAGACACAATTACCAGGAATGCTGTGTGTTATGTGCTGTACTAGAGTATATCCAAGGTGCTATTGAAACTGAGAGAGACATTTCGGGGCCTTCCTGAGAACAGATCCTCATGTCCCCTGCTTCTTAATATTAAAGTATCATATTAATTTTAAAATATTAAACTATTTTCAGTCTGTAACTTCCTCTTGGGATTTGGGTTATCAGACTCTTTGTTCTACCAGTAAAAAAACAAAAAACAAGCAAATCCCCCCTTCCCAAAAGCCCCATTAGTCATCAGCCTTCTGGAATTGAAGAAGGGGAGTGGAGAAAGGGGAGAAAAGCCCTGAAATGGGAAAATGGTTTGGAAATAATACTTTATTAACAATAAAAATGCTACCTTATTTTCCTATGCATGTAAACACATTTGCATATGTTCTCTTAATTGATCCATGTGAATTAGGCTGTTACAGATGAAAGAGACGCAGATTTCTAGATTGAAGCTCTTTCTACTACTATTTTGATCAAGAAGACAGCGCCTAGAGGTGTGTGTGTGTGTGTGTGTGTGTGTGTGTGTGCACGCGTGCATGTGTTGCTGGGAGAGAAGGGAGATCTTCCTAGAGGGAAATGTCAGTTAAAACAGCATAGTCACTCAACAAAGGCATGATGAATGAAGGAATAGAGGGATTTGGGTTGGACTCTGGAACTGTTCTGTGAACCTGCCATTGTTTATCAAGATATAAATCGTGTCCTGATAAATAATTGCACCTGCTTTATAGTAACTCTCTGTATTTAGGAAATTGACTCAAATTTGTGACACTCTCATTTGTTTACTCATTCAATAAATATTTACTGAATGCCAGTCATTGGTATTGGTGCTAAGTACATAGTGGTACAGAATAGATACAGTTCCTCCCTCATGGAGATAGTAACTGTAGAGAGAGGGAGAATAATATTAAGCAGATCATTAAATAGGGATGTATAATTATAAACTGTCACAAGTGCTAAAAAGGAAAATTACAGATTGTGGTCAGGATATAACATGTGATGGTGTTTTACTATCAAAGGAGAGGTAATGGAGAAGGACTTTTCCCGGTAAAGAGTGTTCAAACGTTCATTCTGGTGGTAGGAACTCTGCATTTTATCCAAGAGGCTTTGTCCTTTATTTTCATAAACTCACATTAAAATATAATTCAGTGATACACTCTGTAAGATGTAGTATATTTTTGTGTTGACCTTATGTGTAGTAGGTTGTAACTGAAACCTGAAGGCAAGCTTTAAGAAGACTTCTTGGGCCAATTGGTGGACATTAAATCTGGTTTAGAGATAGGGATATAAACTTGTGACTCTAAGTTGTCAACAGGGAAAATGATTTAAAAATAATATAAAGTTGTGTTTTGCCATGAAGAAAGAACAGATAATCAGGCTAATTTCATGGGTGCATAATAGGGGTTTGGAGATCTCAGCTGTCATACAACTTGTTGATATGACTAAATTTCCCAAACACATTGTAGGTTGACCTGTTATCCTGAAAGAAATGACCAAACCTCACCTTTTTACATTTGTTCAACATTTTGGTGATTTGACCATCCACTGAAGACCATTAAGTGCAAGATACTCTGTGAGGTACACTGTAACTACCAGAATGCATATGGAATCATCTAGAATGGAATGATTTTGCAGTCTAATAAAATCTATGTGGGGCATAAATAGGACCTAAGACATTGGCAATCATCCTGAGTGGCTGAGAAGTCTTTGAAAGAATGCTTTAGGTGCCATCTTGTGGTCAGTATTATGAATGTATTGAATTCAACTCATTTCAGCTTGCCAGAAAGATTGTTTTAAAAGTTTATGAGGACTTTTGGGCTGTCTGGACTTGAAAACTCTCCCCATAGAACTAGTGTCATGAAGGGAGATTACATTATCTGGCTATGGCAAAGCCCTGGTATATTAATCAGGTTTCTTTCAGTGTCAGGTGACAGATACCTATTTCACACTAGCTTAAATAAGAAAAGGTGTTATCTCACAGAACTGAGGAAGTAGCAGCCATGGCCTTGGAGGCTAGATCCAGGACCCAGTGTGACCAGGACCTGCTCCTCTGTTTCTCATTTCTGTTCGGTTTTATCCTCTCTTGCTTCAGGGAAGAGTGTTGTCAGAGGTCCAGATTTCAAATCATTTCTGCATTATGACTGAGGTACAAACTCTGGCCTGATTTGGGTCACATGCCAAGCCTTGTACCAATCATGCACAAGGCTTGGCATGTGACCCAAATGGGGCACATGCCAAGTGCCATTGGCATGGGGAATGGGCACCATGAACAGCCACCTTGAATCTGTGATCATGCCTGTGGTTGGGGGTGGAGGAGAAGGGACCTTAGCAACATGAATATGTTACCGTAGTGACAGAATATGTGGGAATGCTTGCTGGGCAAATGAGCAAACTAAAGGAGCAACCCAACCCACTACATTCCACTACTTGGACACCAGCACACATCCATACCCTTTCCCTGTGCACACAACTCTGAAAGGGCCAAAACACTTTAACTTTCCTGAGTACAATGCGACAGCACAAACTTACCCCCTCTTCAAGATGAGGCAACTCAAAGATGCATTGAGTTGATGAATTCAACACCAAGCTTAGGATTTCTAGACAGTGTGCATTCCTCTTAGGTCCAGATAGAGTGGCTACTCCTGGTCCAACAATCTATTTCTATTAAGGAGAAAAAAAAAAACTTGACCACAAAGTCAGTTCACTTGAATTGATCTATTTTGGGTTCACTTAACATATCTTTGAAAATTTTCAAAAGAAAAGAATCCTCTGAGAAACTTATTTTAGTAAGTCAAACACTTCAGAGACATTCAATCATTTATTCAAATAAGCAGTTATTTGAACCCCTAATATTTGTCAGATATCATTTTAGGTCCTAGGAATATGTCCCTGACTTCTCTGAACTTAAAGACATGAAAAATAATTACAATACTACGTAGTAAGGGGCTGTAATTGCAGTATGAATTGCATATATGTTCAACTTGTAGCATTTTTAGAATTCTGTACATTTCACAAGTGATGCTTATGTAAAATTAAAAACCACTGAAATAAGAGAATCTCATTTGTACAGAGAATAGGGGTAAATATTGATAGAACCTCAAAGAGTTAGTGATATTACTGGGATGAATTTCAGAGTGAAAGATACTTGGCAATGGTTTGTCTAAAAAGATGGAAGCATTTTCTTCCTCTTTCTAGTTTTTCTAGTCTTTTGTTCCAAGCAGAGTTTGGTTTGTTCACTTGAGGGCTAATTAATCATCAAACAATATTGGAATCAATTTACATTATTCATTAGTCAGTTTCAGAGCTCATTGTCCTGTTGGCATTTCTAATTTAAAGCAAATTGAATGATTTATTTTAAGACCCTACATTTAGCTTAATGATTAGAGGAGAAGAATAGGGTAGCGCATGGGTTTTGGCACTATACTGACCAAGGTTTGAATCCTGGCTCCACTCTTATTAATTGTCTGACTTTCAGCACATTTTCTAACCAAAGTCTCAGTCTTCTGATCTGAGTAGTGGGAGTAATACCAGTACTCACCTCATAAGGTTATTGTGAGGGTTCAATAAATGTGTAGTGGTATCAGCACCTAGTTAGGGTACAAAAAAAATCAGAAAACAAAAATCAATTTTTAAAACAAAACTCAGAAAAAAGCAAATCTTTTCTTAAGTACCTTTTATAGGCAGGCACTACATGGCTGAAATCCATTTATTAATGTCTTAGAGACCATTGATTTAATGATCATTGTCTATTCATATAATCAATTACTCTGTTCTTAATTGGGGGCCAGTATCACTTGGAAAGGGTATTGGGAGTGTGGAAATTATAAGGCTTTGTTTTTACTTATTATACTGAGTGGTGTTGTGGAGGAATCATGGGACTAGCAAAACTATGTTAAAGTGCTGTTGACAGGGACGTGGTGTCGGCTGGTGGTGTTGGGGACACTCTGGCCATTGTTGATGTTTCATCCTGTGTGAAGGGAGCTCCTCTGGTATAATAGGTTTGGCCTTTTCGGCCCCTTTGTTCCTCTCTAGATGAGGAGTCTCTTATCTGACTGCTGGATGTGGAAGGATTAACTATGACGCTACGGTCCAGACTCTCCCCTTTTCTCTTGGGAGTGAGCCTGTCTGCAGGAAGCTTGCATTCTACTCTGATCCTCCTTCCCATAAATATATCAGGGACAGGCCCTGTCTCTGTGAGGCTTGTCCCTTTCCAGTGGTGCTTGTGACTCAGAAGTAGTTTAACTCTTAGGTTCAGTATAATGGAATCCCCTTACCTAAAGAGATGAGCCACATCCTCCAGTTTTAACAACGTGATATCCAGTCCCTTATTTGCCTTATTCTTTGATCTTTCTTATTTTTTTTAATTTGTTTTTTGTCTGCGTTGGGTCTTTGTTGCTGCGCGTGGACTTCCCCTAGTTGCCACGAGCAGGGGCTACTCTCCCATGTGGTGTGCGGGCTTCTCATTGCGGTGGCTTCTCTTGTTGTGGAGTACCGGCCCTAGAGCATGCGGGCTTCAGTATTTGCAGCACGTGGGCTCACTATTTGTGGCGCACAGACTTAGTTGCTCTGCGGCATGTGGGATCTTCCCGGTCCAGGGATCGAACCCATGTCCTCTGTATTGGCAGGCGGATTCTTAACCACTGCGCCACCAGGGAAGTCCCTGATCTTTTTTCTTAATCGTCTAACATCATTTGTGGAAAAGATGGATGTTATTTGTAGAGCCTATTGAAATCCCAACAGTTCTATCAACATAATAATTGCATAGGTTCCACTGGGGACCTCTTAAGAGCCTGAGTGGAATACACTTCAGGATTATCTATTGAGGGGCAAGGAAGCTGGCATATTTATCCACCAACTCCCATCCCTCACAGATTGAGGGTTGCTTTGGGGGTGTTAATTCCCTGACACTTTTAGCTGGTCCATTTTGTACATAACAGAAGTCCTCAGTTAGGGAGATGCAAGTACTTGGTGTAGAAAAACATCAGTGTGGCTAAAACTATCTATTGAGGCTACAGTGACTTTCAGTGTGGGTTGAGGGGTTATGGGTGGGGTACAAGCAGTGCCTGCTAGAAAGTTGTCCTTGAATCCCCCTTCTATTCTTTCTCCTAGGCTATAATCTCTGTGTGGCAGGGATAAGACCCAGGTTGTTCACTGTGGTGTCAGTAAATATTTGTTGACTGAATGTTCTGATCAGGAATAAAGAAATGTTCACAGCAAAAAAACTAACTGTATGAATATTATTAAAGCTAGTTTTGGTACTTTGTATTTACTACACATGGGATAGTACTGCTGAACTCATTTAACGCAAAGACATGAATGCTTGGTTTGAACCCATCTGATGCTGGTGTCAGACTTGAAGGAAACTTTTATCTTTTATAATTTTATGGTCAATGAAAAGAGGTAGAGATCAGATATTTTTCTCTTTTTTAACAAATATTGTAAGCAGGGAGTACTTTCCATGAAGGTAAGATACAGTAAAAATTTTATTAAGTTTTAAGTCTTTCTAATCGGTTCTGTTTGTGAAGTTACTTGTCAAAATTTCCCAAAGGGAGAGAGTTCAGCAATTTTGGACGGATTTCAGGGCTGAGAATATGATGGCGCAATGTGACACTTCTGCCAGTAGGTGGTGCTGTTTCACGAAGCAATTGACGCTTTTTGGGTTTGGACTGTATTGAGTTCACAGCATTAATCTCAAAATGAATTAGACTAGTTTCTGAAGGATTGATAGGATTTTAGCATCAGACAAGCAATAAGGCGAGAAAAGCCAGCCACCCCCCTCCATAAGCAAAAAATTCAGAGGGAGATAAAATCTTTGCAATTCATACAACTGCAGCCAATAGTATGGGGAAGAAAAAATACACAAAAATGATGACTAATTCTAAGTCTATTGTATGCTCTGGTGTGGCCTGGATAATTCCAGTTTTGAAAGACTATTTTGGACAGGCACATATGCCAGGAAAGATTCGGATATAATGGATAGCTGTTGCTGTAGGGTCAAGAGTTGCTTAAATATACAGCTTTAAGATGAACTGTGAAGTGCTGGACTTAGCTTTGCGAACTACCTCATATGAAATACATTCATGCTTGAAAATTATTACATTTAAAAACACCTCATAAAGTAATTTTTAATATTCTGATATTGTATAACTTGACAAACTGCTGAGCTATCTTAATATTTCAATTGAATTTAATAAACACTTATTGGGGGTCTACTATGTACCAGGCAGTCGGCCAAGCGCTGGGAATCCACAAATTAGTGAAACAGAGCCCTTCCTTCCATGTTAGCCTTTAGATCAGCTGTTTTCAGGCCTTATGGAGACTCTGCTTCTCCTCCATCACAGCTAAAGGTCTCAGTCCAAGGGCTGTGGTGCAAGGAGAGGAGGTCAATACTCCCTAAATCCGTTGTCCTTTCTGTAGCAAGGTCCCTGCTTCTCTCATACAGAAACATTCTCTAGTCGGAGGCTACAGAAGAGTGAGAATTGCTCACCCTCTGATTGTGTCCCTTGTACTACCACCCTTCAAACAGGGAAGAACTACGGTCATTTTAGATGTTTATTAAAATCTAGTGATAGATTTAAAAAATTATCACTCATCATACCTGAATTTTATAATCATATCCTTTTCCAGGATGCCTGTAGAAGGTTCAAAGACACAGCGAAATGGTCAAAGTCATATTCTAGGAGAAGGCTTGAAAATGACATCTCTTGTGCTAAGACACTAACAAGATTGCCCCCAGGTTTATCCTCTCCTCATCATCCAGAAAGATTCAAGATGGTAAAAGTTGTCCCATGCAGCAGCAGAAAGATACCTAATTACTTTTTACAAGAGTCAAAGCTTTTAGAAGAAATGAGCAGCAATTATACTGAAATGGGTCATAGAACAAGATATCTTTGAAAACACACAGTCCTGGTTCGGATCCCAGCTTAACCACTTATCAGCTCTGTTATTTGGGGCAATTTAGTTAACTGCTGTAAGCCTTGGTTTTCTCACTTAAAAACAGGAATTATAATTAGGATTATTAGGAGCCTACTGAAATCCCAACAGTTCTATCAACATAATAATTGCATAGGTTCCACTGGGGACCTCTTAAGAGCCTGAGTGTTAGGATTGTCTTTTCCCTCTTTGGAAGGGGGTATAGGTAGTTAGTCACATGGTCATCAAACAATGTATAAGGATGCTTGGTATCAAAATTGTGTCGTCACCATTGACACCTCGGTTCCTCTTGGTTCACTAGTAATCAATGCTCCTCATTTTGATGGCAATGTCAATAGACAATTTCATGGTAAAGCCAATGAGCAGGTGATCTCAAGGGCTAATTCTGAAAGCATTCATATGCAAATCCAGAGTGGAGTGAGGCCATTTATATTTCTCACATGTGTTCTTGTAACTAATAAACCGGAAAGCTGGCATTCTAAAAGAAACTGATGAGATGACAGATCATGTTGGGGCATCCCAGAGCCTTCTCCTTTGCTGCTCAGCCTGCTGGCTTAAGTGAGGAACAGTTTCTCTTCACATGCCATGGACAATATGGGAGCCCGACTGCTTCTGTTGCTGATGAAAATATTATGGCCTCGATTCTCTGTAATCAATTTACTGCTTTATGGACCCAAAGTCCTCCAGAGAATTTAATAAATTCACATAATGTTTCTAAGTGCTGCATTGTGCATTTGGAGCACTGACTTAGCTGACAAATATGAAAAATTCGTGTAGCTAGACAAATCCCTTGTGATTAGACATGTGTAGAAGCTAAAGAGAGCACGTTGCTCCTGAGAAGGTCAGCATTAACATATGGCAGAGACCCTTCTCTCTGATCTGCTTTGTGTCCATCCAGCTCTGACAGGTAATACTGTCTGAACAAATATTTCGGGGTGTTTCCTACTTCCAGTGTGGCTGCACTTTTGGTTCTCTAACAACCTGCAGCTTCTTATCTGGGCAGAGCAAAAAACAACAAAAATAAAGGTGATGGTGGAGCGTGTGACAAGGATGGCACACACTGGATTTATTTTTATTTATTTAATTTTTATTTTTATGGAGTATAATTGCTTTACAATGTTGTGTTAGTTTCTGTGGTACAATGAAGTGAGTCAGCTATATGTATACATATATCCTCTCCCTCTTGGACCTCCCTGCACCTCCATCCCACCCCTCTAGGTCATCACAGAGCACTGAGCTGAGCTGCCTGTGCTATCCAGCAGGTTCCCACTAGCTATCTATTTTACACATGGTAGTGTATTTATGTCAAACCTAATCTCCCAATTCATCCCACCCTCCCCTTCCCTGCCCCGTGTCCACATGTCCATTCTCTACGTCTGCGTTTCTATTCCTGCCCTGCAAATAGGTTCATCTGTATCATTTTTCTAGATTCCACATATATGCATTAATATATGATACTTGTTTTTCTCTGACTTACTTCACTCTGTATGACAGACTCTAGGTCCACCAACATCTCTACAAATGACCCAATTTCATTTATTTTTATGGCTGAGTAATATTCCATTATATATATGTACCACATCTTCTTTATCCATTCATCCATCAATGGACATTTAGACCCACTGGATTTAGATAATGAAATGGCCACTGGATTATGGACATTTGATCCTAAAGATGTCAGAGGTTTCTAAGGGAGCTTTTTATGAGTTAGTATCACAGGTTCCTTGTTTAAAACTGGTTCCACTTAAGTTGTATTGAATCTTTCTGCACATCTCTGTCTTCCATTCTAACTTCCTTCCAAACTTAAATTTACCAAAAAATAATAAATAGTAAACCATTTTTATTGTTCAAAATAATCTCTTTATTAATGTACATATAAACATTCTGCCTAGTTATAATCAATCAATTGCTTTGTCTTAAAAATACCATTTCATATTCCATTTTTCCTCCTTAATGTTATTTCGTACAAGCAATAATGTTATTTTATATCCATCTAGATGGGTCACAGAGCTGTGGTTTCGGATAGGTTTTTAGTATTGAATTTCTGAAACTTATCTTTAAAGTGGACAAAAGCTGTGTTTTTTCAAAGACCACAGTTGTTCAGAATTACTGCAGATTTTATTGTTGATTTTTAACTTGAATTTTGATTTTCAGCTTGAGCTAAGATTTAGGATTTGGCTTCAATTCTCAAACTAGGGGAAATAAGCAATAGGTATAGAGAGTGGAGGTTTTGTAATAGTTGGTGGGGAAACAAGCCAACACCTGCCCCATCTCCCCAACCAGCTTCACGTGGCTCAGCTTTTCCCTCTACTCTGGCAGCCTGTGAGGACTGAGTGACTGTTGACTATCTCCTGATGGACCATAAGGTTCAGGACTGCTTCTGTGGCTCTGGATCTGGGTGGGACAGACACCCAGATGGTTCACTGATGAAAAGGGAATATCGCTTCAGGTATTGGGATGCTGAAGCAATGTCATATGACAGGTAAACTTTCCACTACTCACAAAGCAGTTGAAGAGTTAGGGAACCACAGTATGGTCAGGTATTGACAACCAGTGATAGGACTGGAATGAATACCACTAATTAGTGAATTTGGGGTCATAAATATGTTTCCAGGTGGATTTGGTATTTACTCGAGAAATGAATGTTGCTGATTCAATACCTGGAGTACTGGTTACTAGCAATAGGGCAGGAGGCTGGATAAGTTATAGCTATCTTCTTTGAAGGGTTTACACTGCTCAGCAAGTTTCCTTCACCTGCTTTCATTTATCCGATGTAAAGACTGTGGCATAGAGATGACAGATGACTTGCTTAGGTTCCAAAACCTAGTTAGTGCCTGAGAGATGGTAAAACTCAGCTTCTATGTTTCCCACCCATACTTTTCCCACCAAACTGGTGGTTCTGACCTTTTTCTGTATGAGGACTCTGCTGTGTTAAAAAGTTTAAGCTCTGTGCTTTGTGACCACCTGGAGGGGTGGGATAGGGAAGGTGGGAGGGAGGGAGACACAAGAGGGAAGAGATATGGGAACATATGTATATGTATAACTGATTCACTTTGTTATAAAGCAGAAACTAACACACCATTGTAAAGCAATTATACTCCAATAAAGATGTTAAAAAAAAAGTTTAAGAACACTTATATGCGACTTCCCTGGTGGTCCACTGGTTAAGACTACATGCTTTCACTTCAGGGGGCATGGGTTTGATCCCTGGTCCGGTAACTAAGATCCTGCATCCCACATGCCACATGGTGCAGCCAAAACGAACAAACAAAACCAAAAAAACCCTCAAACAACAACAACAACAAAAACCTTATATGATGGTAGCTATATACATACATTTTTCCAATTTTTAAACTGTGCTAAAATACACATAACATAAAATTTAGCATCTTAACCTTTTTAAAGTGTACAGCTCCATGGTATTAAATACATTCATAATATTGTGCAGCCATCACCGCCATCCATCTCCAGAACTTATTTTTGTCTTGTAAAACTGAAATTCTGTACCCATTAAGCAATACTCCTTATTCCTCCATCCCCTCAGCCCCTTGTAATCACCATTCTACTTTTTGTCTCTATGAATATGACTATTCTAAGTACCTTGTATAAGTGGAATCTTATGATATTTGTCTTTGAGACTGGTTTATTTCACTTAGCATAATGTCTTCAAGTTTCATCCATGTTGCAGCATTTGTCATAATTTTCTTCCTTTTTAGGACTGCATAATATTCCACTGTATGTATTTACGATATTTTGCTTATTCATTCATGTGACGTTGGACACTTGGGTTGCTTCCAGTAGCTATATTTTTAGTATCTATTAATTGGGAAAATCCAAAATAGAGTAATAGAACTTTATAGCGACACTGTAGCCTCTTGGGGTGCACAGGATGGGAAATCATTGCATGAGATATTTTAATTTTTTTTTTTTTTTGTGTGTGTGTGTGTGGTACGCGGGCCTCTCACTGCCGCGGCCCCTCCCGTTGCAGAGCACAGGCTCCGGATGCGCAGGCCCAGCGGCCACGGCTCACGGGCCCAGCCGCTCCGCGGCATGTGGGATCTTCCCGGACTGGGGCCAAACCCCTGTCCCCTGCATTGGCAGGCGGACTCTCAACCACTGCGCCACCAGGGAAGCCCAAGAGATTTTAATTTTAAAATACTTTTTAGTGAACTCTGGCCTGGATGGCAGCATGATGCAATGATCTTATAAACAAGATGTTTGATTGGGAAGCTCCCTATCACACAGGAATTAGCCATAGATGGTGAGAAATGGAAAGGTTGGGGGTTTAGTGAAGGTCCCTTTCAAGAGGAGATGACTTGCTAATGAACATTTTTTCTAGAGGTTCAACTTTTTATGAAGAATGGCACCACATGCCAAATCTAACTGTAATATATCCCATCACCCATCCTGAAATGGTAGAACTGAAATGCTTATACCAGGCAGACAAGATTCTACATTATTACTCAAATGATAAACGCTTGTGACATTGTGATTTTATTTTTGCCACTATTCTATTGCTGTCATTCCTGATAAGTATGTCTCTATACTTGTCAGGTTGAATTTGCTGTCAGTTGTAATACATAAAATGCATACCTGCGTATGTACACATTTTTTTTCATTTTCTAAAACGAACATCATAAAAAAGACAGAAATGTGACCTCAAAAGGCAGGACACAGACTCAAAATATTGTACAGCAGCTTCATCTTTTTATTAGATTTTCTGTGTTTTCTCCCCACTAGTTGCTGGATAAAATCCATACAAATGAAATACTGGCTCACTCAGTAAATAATGAAAAGGTAAATTCATTTTACAGAGAAGCCAGTACATGTAAGACATCATCTTGAATGACTGTGATTTTCTTGAACTGATCACCAGGCTATTATAGTCTCTCAAAAATAATATCTGGCTTTTAGTCTCTCCAATTGTGCCTGCGACCTCTCCTTAACCCTTTGGCTCTTAAGAAAAATTGATTCTTAAGAAAAATTGATTTTTTTTAACCATGTGCAGAGTATGCTGCTAAAATTACACAGGTGCCATTTAGTTCACATCACGCTGGTGTTCAAAGAGATGACAGTATACATTGAGCGTCTTCTTTCTGCCATCATTTTTCCCTCAACTACACCCTCAATATTTCATCCTCAATTAAAATACCCAACTATTGTATCTTCAATAGTTATAATACATATAATTATTTCTTTAAAAGAAGTAGAAAAATAAGTAACTTTAGGGCTAAAATCATGTTTTCTTTTAAAGTTTATCTTGTAGCTAATTATGGGTCTACACCTATGTTACGTTCCATTTTATGTTTTTTGGAAAAGCCCAGATGTGTTTGTATGATAATTTTGTTCTTTCCTTGGAGTGTTCCCTCAGACTGGTGGGAGGAATGACATTTAAATAGATGTACATATGTCAGAGAGGATGATAGGGTGACCAGCCATCCCAGTTTGCCTAAAACCGAGGGAGTTCCTAGGACATACAACCTTCAATGCCAAACCCAGGAAAGTCTTGCAAACCTGGATGAGTTGGTGAAGCTAGAGAACGGGTTTTCTCTGGACTTTGTTTCATGGATGAGAGAAAGGTAAAATTCAACTCAACATCAATTTTTGAGCAATCCCTATGTAAAGGGCTTCTAAGGACAGGTGATTAGCAAAACAAATCTGCTCTCAATGAGCTTTCTACCTGGAGGAGCTGGGAGTCATGTGTCCAGATAGCGGCAGTCACGCCTGTGCAAACCAAGTGCCGAAGGAGCACATACACAGGCTGCGAGCGTCCAAGGAGGGAATGGTCTCCTCAGGATGGAGGTGGTCTGTGCTCAGATAGTCCTCTTCTAATTAGAAATAAAATACTTACAGCTCAGAAATGCCATGCAAAACCTCAGTGTTTACTGAGAAGATAAAAATGGGCCAGTAAAGTCCTTGAGTAAGAAAGAGTTTGTCCTTAATTCAAGATGAGACTTAGGCATTCTTAAAAGCTTTATTGGGCTTTATTGAAAACTTTGAAGGTGGAAATAAGTTGGGAACTTCTATGTATTTGTCTCTAATATCAGGTGAGTAGTAGCCTGAGGAAACACACCTGTAACCTCTGAGAAGTGTGTCCAAATTGAAGTGGTCTTGAATTTGAGGGAAGGGCACTGTGAGCTTGGTCGGATAGGCATCCTACCTGCAGAGAAGCCAGGTTGGTGGGGTGAGGGTCTTCAGACAGGAGGCCTCGGGAATTCAGCCAAGTAGTGTGTGGGTGGATTCTGAGGATGGGCAGGCCCTGGCACAGATTATAGTTACTATTAGAAGGAGGAGAAAGCACGGCTGAGTGCAGGATGTCTATCCTGGTTTTTGAAGGTGTGAAAAATGGCCTATGGCCGATGAGGAGAGCCTAAGGGCAGAGTCAGACAGTCCTTTATTGGAAGCCCTTTCCCCACGGTTTTCTAGTTGTGTAACCTGGGGCAATCAACTCAATCCCTGCAAACCTCCATCTTATTTGTGAACAGGGGCACAATTCCTTCAAGATAGTTTAGTCATTACGATTAAATAAGGTAATGTAAGAAATTTAGCTCAATTCCTGGTACATAGTTCCCAGTAAATAGTAGCTATGAACATTGTCGTTATTAATAGTAGGGCAGCCATCTCATTCACTTGCCATGAGGAAATAACACTTGGTACTTCTTTCTCTTATCATTGTATACAATCATTCAATCATTTTTTCTTCCTGAACTAAAATCATCCTTTTATTGATATGTACTGTAATTCTGAGAACTCTTTTCTAGCTGATACACAGATTGAAAGCATAAAGTATCCATTGGATAAATTCCTTAGGATTAAAGTTTGACTTGTGTGACAAACCAGCTGATCCAGGATTTCATCAGAACTAATAAGTTTCTTCCTGGGACTCCTCTGAGATATAGTTTATTCTCTCCTCCAATGGCTGTCTGCTCTCCTCGGCTGACCACCGGGATGGGAAGTAGAAGGCAGACCCTGTGGATAACTGTCAGCACAGGACGTACATGTGACCGCCAGTGGAAGCAGCCTCACCTGCACAAACCCACACCACCCAGTGTGCTCTGCTCTGCCCTTAGTGCAGCAGTTCACTGACTTTCTGTGCCAGGGAAAGTCATCTTGGGGTCAAAGGTTAATCCTCCTCAAGTGTCTAGCAGATATGAGAGCAGGAAGCAGATACAATGAAGGCCAGGTTTGTGCTCCAGGAGAAGAGAGACACTTTGAAGTACCTACCTTGGCCAGCAGAGCAAATTTATGTCATATCCTCCTTATTGGGAAACTGGAAACTGTACACAGGTCAGATAGTAAATGTGCTGAATTCACCCTCACATGGTTGAATTCTGCCACTAAGATGATTTATTTGGTTTTAAAGGGAACTAGGAATTCAGTCTTTTTAAAATTACAGCTACAGGGACTTCCCTGGTGGTCCAGCGGTAAAGAATCCGCCTTCCAATGCAGGGCACGCGGGTTTGATCCCTGGTTGGGGAACTAAGATCCCACATGCTGCGGGGCAACTAAGCCTGTGCACCACAACTACTGAGCTTGCGTGCTTCAATGAGAGAGCCCGCGCACTACAACTAGAGAGGAGCCTGTACACCGCAACAAAGACCCAGCGCGGCCAAAAAAAAATTACAGCTACAGACTGGGTTGAATGAGACTATTCTCTGCTTAGAAGGTGAATATTTATGCTCACCTCCTACCAGTAAACAACATTAAGCAGTTGATGGTGAAGCCCATGGACTGGGCAAGCGACATTAGCATCAGCTGTGTCGGTAGCTGGGTTTCAGTGGGGCTGATAGAAGTCAATGTGTATAAAGTGCTGGAGAGCCACGTGGGAGAGGACTCACCCCTAGGAGAGGTAGGAACCAGGCTTCATGAGCCCAGTCCCTCACCGAGCCCAGAGTAAGGTTTTGGGAGGAATACTATTTGACCATATTCTACCTCATGGAAGAGTAATGAAAAAAAAAAGCTATAAGACAGAAGCTGATAGAGTCATGATGCTAAAATTCTTACACTAGGTTTGTAAGCAGACTGGAAGTGCTTCAACGATAGAGCATACATAAGAGGGACAGAACTCCTGGGATATAAGGCCATGCTGCTGATGGGGAAGTACAGAAGCTGGGGGGTGCCCACTGTGTTGAGTTGAGATGGGTGTCTGTGAAGACAACAGTTTTGACATGCAGCAAATGTGGAAATTAAATCTACAGAATGGACGTTGCAAGTTGGATTCCTGAAAGCTGACTTTAAATCAGAGGTTAGCATGCAAAGAGTTTATTAGGGCATGCTCTTGTGATCCACACCTGCTGGGGAGGGATCAGGCAGAAGGAGGATTTGGGTGGCGATGTTGCCGACCCCATGGCGAGTTCCACGTCTGCAATAGACCTTTGGAGTTACATCCAGTTGGGGCTTGGAGGCTGGGTTTTCATGTCCCTGCATCAACCTGTCACCGAATGCAGGTTGACCCTGGGAAGAGGGTAAGACTTTGGCTAAGGTGGTTGCATTCTGCCAGCTTGAGGGCAATTCCCAAGGGCTGAGAGCTGAGGGCTTTGGAGGGCAGCATGCCCAGGAGTTGGGGGGAAAATTCCTTCAGTCCTGCAGTTGAGATTTAGGTAATATAACAGAGTCTATTTCAAAAGGACTTAATTTTTCAGGGGCCAATGGAATGTACTTCTGGTTTGGGGAGATAGAAGTCAGTGTGGACTATCAAAGCAAACTGTGGTAACCCTCAGATCTGGGAATCAGGGGCCGACTGTGTCTTCAAACTAAGCTTTAAAGCAACTCAGATCGAAATGAATGAGCTCTGATCTGCTCCTGTGGCCTTCTCATTCTGAGAAGAGCATACCCTAAGATTTTCTCATACTCTAGTCAATAGTAAGTACTCCGTGTACTTCTAATGTTGCGTGGTGCTACAGAAATAAGAGCAGCAATGATACCAACAACCACAGCTAACACAAACTGAGTGTTACTATGTGCCAGCACTCTTCTAAGTGCACTATTTACAATCTTCTATTTAATCCTTATGATAACCCCATAAGGTAGGCAGTTTTATTATGCTCACTTGAAGGATGAAGAAATCGAGGCTCAGAGAGTTTAAATAGCTTGCCCAAGGTTACGTAGCTGATAAGTAGCAGTGCTGGGTTGCAAACTCAGGCAGGAAGAGCAACACTGAAAAGGTCAGAACCAAAGCAAGGTGATCTTCAAAAGAGATGGTCCCTGATGCTTTGAGAGCTGGTCACACGCAGTTTCTTGAGCAATGGCAGTGGCACGACTGGCCACTTCTGTTTCAAGAAGTGAGTGTGCTGTGTCTGACCTGTTCACAGCTGCATCTCCCATGTTAGCACATGAAGGGTATGGACCCCTGGGAAGCATGGCCAATTTGAGGCGTTCAAAAGAGATTTATTCAGTTATGGATGGAATGAATGTACTGGAAGGATTACTGTTTTTAGAGTTAAACAGAGTTAAAACCCTGGACAATTTCCTTACTCTCTCTGTGCCTCAGTTTTTCATCAATAGAAAGGAAATGATGTCTCGGGGTGATATGAGGTTTGGAAGTAATCACTGATCTAGCATAGAGTCTTGCACAGCATACACACTCACCAGTTGGGAACAATTATTATTATTATTATTATTAATGATTTTGCTCCACATGATGGAAGGTGTTCTTTGATTTAAAAACTATGAAGAAGAACTAAATGCCTCTCTTTTTCAGCTTTGGAAGGCTTGACTACATTATCTTTAGTGTTCTGTTTTAAAACGAAGTATGGAATCCTAGATTTTCATGTTTCTCGGGTGCAAAGTTTTTAAGCAAATAATTCTTACTGAAGTAAAAATGAAGTTTCTCCGTTCCATCCGGCCCCACCCAGCCCCTTTCCGACGTTTTCAAGGCACGTCTTGGTTTTATTACCCTTGCATTAACAGATCTACTTCAAGGAGCTTACCATGACCCAGGAAATGGAGGCTGACTAAAAATGGAGGAGGAGAGAGGGCAAGGAGACATAAAAGGGATTTTATGTTCTTTTTTAGGAGTCATTAAAGTAGTATAAAAGAAAAAATCCTTAAAATGCCACACAAAGTAGGGTTTAGATAAGACTCAGAGAACGTTTTCTATAGACAGGTGGAAAAAGCAAGGCTTGTGCTTTTGGCTGAGTTAATTCCTGGGTGGAGTTATGGTAAGGGGCTCTATCAGTCAGGGCTTGGTTGGATGTCAGAGAAACCTCTTCAGCTATTTTAAGCAGAAGGAAATTTCACACAGGGAGTAAGTGTGCTTACAAAATCATGGGAAGTATTGGAGGAGCAAGCACCAGCTGGTCCTCCAGGAGCTGCTATCAAAAGAACAACGCACACGGGCACGGCAAAGGAACAAAGACTTCAGCACAATCGGGAAGTTGGTCCACTGTTGGCTCTGGGGTCATGTTACCTTAGCTGTGAGTCTGGGGTCAGGGTGCCACCACCTTGACTGTCAGTTCAGAAACACATCACCTGGGCCAAAATCTAGGGGTCAGGAAGCTGGCTCCATCATTGTTGGCTCTGGAGCCCTGATCTTCTGATAAATCTGAACCAGCAAAATGAGTATCTCCCTCCCTACTTGACTCAGGTTGGAATCCAATTCTTGCCCAAATTCATCTTCAAATGAGTCAGGGAAATGGAGTTTTTGTCTTTTCAGCTTTGGCAGTGCAGGAAGGCATGGTAGACACAGGTTAGGATAAATGTTGAGCAAATCCGTCCACAGTGGTTTACACGGTGGAAAATTGGGAAGGCTTCAGTTTTCTCTTCTCCGTTAAGCTTGTTTTTGCGTGTGCATGCAAAGAATGGCACGTGAGCCTTTGGAAGCTTAGAACACACACTGTTATCTTGATCCCATAACTGATTTCAGTGAACTCTAACACAAACCTGAATTATTTGGAGTTTGGCACTTTGCTAACACCAAATAGGTTTAGAGAGAAAAGACAATTTAAATATCATTGGAAAAAGCAGTCCCTGTCCTTTAAATCTATTTAAAAAAACCCATACCCATTAAAATCTCATTAAGAAATAATTAACAACTCCAATTCTCACTCACAGACAAGCATATTTAATAATGATGAATTTCATGGAGCTGTTTATTTTGTAATACACTTGGAAAACCATCGCTTCTCCAGTGGTTGTGACCAAATAAGTGCCCAAATAGTTCTTCTCCAGACCCTTTGGCCATGCCTAGATGCTTGGATCATAATCAAGTCTCTTTTTAACGAGAGCACCATAGAGCAGTAGTGCTTGGAGCCTAATTGATGAACACAATGGCTTGTAATCTCTATTTTGTTTTATTTATTTATTTATTTATTTACTTATTTATGGCTTGTAACCTCTATGAGGTCGGGAACCACATCTTTCAACCCCCTCACCATATGCCTCCCACCTCTGTTGATGCTATTTCCCAGGACCATGGACATAGCAAGTGTGCAAGTATTTGTTGACCAGCTCTTAACTGAAGGGTGGAAAGCAGGAACGAATAATTGCTAAAGAGATCACATCTTGGTTTCAAACAGTGGTGAACATTGGGAAACATAATAGAGATTTTCTGATTTGGCAAAGTATTTTTGATTTCACAGTTCAATTGTTCAGCCTTTCTTTTCTTTTTTTTTTTTTTAACAAGAATGCTTATGAAAACAGTACATATATATCACAGACAATTTTTTTCTCCCTCTGACTTTTATTCCGGAATAGACACAATGATAAATGAAATTCACATGGTGATTATGCTTTGAGCTTTTCATTCCCTGGAAGATATAGCTGTGGACACAAGAGAAGGAACAAGTTCTCCCAGTAGCATCCTTACTCTAGCCTTCTTTTCAGTACTTTACATGCTTCTCATGCTTTCCTAGATTTCATAATTCACCCCAGAATGACTATGTCCTCAGCATTTTTCCCCACTCTGTACCCTAATCAATGCTGTCCAATTTGACCTTTGCAAAGAGCAGTGGGCAAAGCAAAATTTTCCTCTGTAGATAAATTGCAAATTATTTTCCCCAGAGAGACTGCAATGAATGACTCAGAATAGTGTTCCACAATAGACATTTTCAAGCTGCATTATCATTATAAAGTCAAATACTTTTCTTTTGTATGAAATTTCTGATAGGAGGAAAGACATGAGTTCTTAGCAATATGCTCTCATCATGGTGTTTAATTTGTGTGTCTGAAGGAATGTGATAAATTACCAGGTAAAAAGGTCAGAAATTATTTCATCATTAACCATCCCCAAATTATTTTTGAGTACTTGCTCTATGGATGCCAGGTACTGTTTTCGTTGCTAGAAATACAGCAAAGAACAAAATGAACAAAATTCCTGCCTAAACAAAACTTACATTCTAGTAAGGTGACATGTTAAACACATGTACGCACGTATAATAAATATGATGTCAGGTAGTGGTCATTGGAATGAAGAAAAATAAAGCAGGTCAAGATGAATGTAATAAGGGCTATTGTTTAACCAGATAATGATGTGAAGGGAAAGAGTGTTCCAGGCAGGGGACAGTAAGTGCTAAGGCCCTGCTACCAAAATGAGCAGGAAGGAGGGTGGTTAGGGGTTAGATGATGCAAGGCTTTCTAGGCCATGATGAAGAGTTTGGATTTTATTTTGGGTGTGAAGGGATGCCGATGGAAAACTAAGAGCAGAGGATCAATCAACATGATGGATTTATATTTTAAAAGATGCCTCTGCTACTGTATGGAGAATAGACCATAGGTGGGATAAGGATGGCAGCAGGCCAGTAATCAGGGGCCATTGCAGTTATCTGGGTGGTGTGAACTAATGCATTGGCAGTGTGAGTGTTGAGAAGTGGTCACAGAACATTAATAAATAGAATTTGGGATTATATTGTTACCGAATTTGTCGAATGGAACCCCCCATTTGGGCCCTAGCCTGGCCCAAGCTGCCTGCCTTGGTGGGGAAGGTTGTTTTTCGTTTGGATTCACACAGCCAATAGCAAAACCAATGCTGAACAGCCCAACTTTTATTCAATGGCCAGAGAACAGAGAAGCAAGAACGTAGTTTGCAAATCAACTTCTCAACGCTACTCGGGCTGAGACACCATATATAATACATAGAAGGGTCGAGATAAAAGGGAGGGAATTGAGTAAAGAGAGGGAGGAATATTCATATCTTATCTGAAACAGCGGTATAGTTTGCTCAGAACTGAGGCAAACACTCCGTTTCAGTCCTTGTATTGACTCTTCTGGTTATTGTCATGGTAATTGTCAGCAGTCATGGCGCTGGTGGGTGTGTCACTTAGCATGCTAATGTATTACAAAGAGCGTATAATGAGGCTCAGGGTCTCCTGAAGGTCTGGTTGTCCGCCATCTTGGATTTGTCCGGTTCTAACCAGTTCTGGTGGACTCTTGTTTTTTTCTTCTGGTGGTTTCCTGTAGGACAAGGATAAGACTTCTCAGCAGCTTACATTCCCTCAAGGAAGGAGGAGGTTGGAGCTCGAGGCTAACAGCCATGGTAACAATATTAAGAAGAGTAACAATGTAGTTTTCATTCCTACTGTGCTGTGGACATTATTGGAGGAAATGTGCTCAGATGGCAAGTAAAGAAATTCAGTTTAAGAGCAGAAAAAAAGAGTGTCAAGGACAAATTTTGGATCGGGTAAATGGAGCTATGTGGAGTATCTTTCTTGGAGATGTTTTAGAAAAGTGAACTACTGAGTATTTAAAGGAAGAAAATATTTAAAATAAAGTGACCATGTCTTTTTCAGTGGTGAAAAAAATCCCGCAACAACATGTTTTCTTAAGAAACTTACTGCTCACTTGGGCTCCTTCCTTTCATCTCTTTTTCAACTAATTACTTTAAACATGAGATTAGATTTCGTAAAATACGTCGTCAGAACTTTGTCAAGGGAGAGAGGGAGAGCAGGTTTACATACATGTCTAAAAGAGTTGGGAAGATTAAAAAAAATCTAATTGATTTATTAAAGAATTACAGAAGCTTCCGAAATAGGAAAAAAAATTAGAGAAAGCTGAACCTTCAAGGACAAATACCTGTAGAGAGGTTCGTAGAAGTAAGGTCAGAATTACGAAAGCCGGAAATGAAATGCAGATTCCAAATTGAACTAGAACTTTTTTTTTTAAACTCTATCAGGAGCAAAAGACTAAAGCTGAGGGTTGTTCTTTAATTAGATAGGACAGCAAGTGACTCAATGATGACATCAAAGGGCCACGGGGCATTCAATGTCTTTTTAAAAGACCTTTCTGCATGATCAAGTGAATGGGGCTCTGGAAATAGGTAATGCATACTTTAGGAGAATGAAAAGTGAAAAAGAAGACTTGGAGGAAGATCATTTAAATAAGTGAGATCTGTATCTAAATGTGCAGATCCTGGTGATTTGCATTTGCATTGCAAGGATACTAAAAGAATTGGCTGAAGTATTGTGTACCATAAATTGAATATGAGTCAGCAATTTGTAATGCTATTATTTAAAAAAGGGAACACGATTGAGAGATGTATTAGCAGGAGTATGACATGAAAAGGGCAAGGATACACTTGGCATTGATCAACCATTATTTAGAATATAATTACCAATCTTGGTCACTGTATATTAAAAGATGAAAAGATTCAAGGAAAGAAGTACAAAATGATGAACGGAATAAGAAATAAGTGAGAAAAACTAACAGTGGGGGTAAATGGTTAAATTCTCCACTCTGACGTCATTTTGGTTAAGAATACCAACTTCCAGGTCACACTGACTTGGAACACCCAGCCTTTGCATCTTAAGTGATTGATATCTCAGTAGCCATATCTCAGGTTAAAGGACGTGGGTTGTTTTGTTTAGAAAAGAGACAGCTAATGTATAAGAAGGATTATCGTGAAAACCATTCTGGCTAATTTTTCTTATTTTCCAAAGGAGAGTGTGAGAGAGTTGGGATATACTGGTATTACGAGAGCCAGACCAAAAAAACCCCTAAACTAACAATATTATGTACCAGAATGGAGGGCTCGTTTTTCCCACAAATCCTTAGCATAATAATCCATGGTCCTTAAGCATATGCAGTGGTCCCTGGGTAACTGAGGGGGATTTGTTCCAGGACCCCCCGCCTTAGATACCAAAATCTGTGGATGCTCAAGTCCCTTGTATGAAATGGTGTATTTGCATATAACCTGTGTACATCCTTCCGTATACTTTGTCATCTCTAGATTACTTGTAATACTAGTACAATGTAAATGCCATTTAAATAGTTGCCAATGTACGGCATATTCAAGTTTCGTGTTTTGGAACTTTCTGGATTTTTTTTTGTTTTTTTTCAGAATATTTTTGGATCCACGGTTGGCTGAATCTGTGAATGTGGAACTTGTGGATACAGAGGGCTGACCGTACTGCTTTCTCGTGTCGTCATAGCACCCTCTGTTCCTTGATTCAGTGGAAGAGCAGTGATTTGACAAGAGTCATTGATAAACAGGCACCTATTTCAATGGGAATTCTGGTGTGATGCTGAAATTGCTAAACTGGTAAGATTTGCTTCTTATTTCTCCCAATTACTCATTAATTGCCCCCTTTTTCCATGTACACATCCTAGAACATCTCTTTCCCAGATGCCCAGGACTTTTAAATTGCCCCTCTCTGCCAGTTCAGCACCCTCCTCCTCACTCACGTCAATATTTTCCCTTGGACTGGTGTCTCTGTGATGGCCCTTCATGTCTTGGGCTTCTTCTTCCCCACATACTTGTCAAAACTTCCCTCTCCTTTGTTCTGTTATCTAGAAACCTCTACTTGGCTTTCCAAATTGACAGTTTATTAACACTGATAACTCTTTCTAGAGGGGTTAATGGCGGTTCCTCAGTGTCCTTTAACGAGTGGCGTGTAGGACTAATGGTACAAGGGAGAACATTTTAAGTGGCATATGAATGTGGCACTATATAACATTGAATCGCATAGAGTGAAAATTATTCCCTTTTTAATTTCTTCTCAAATCTTTCTAATTAAGGCAAGGGGAAAATTTCATTTTGGTGGTTTTAACAAAGTTTTATCTTTTAACAATTGCTAATCTCCCCTTTTGACAAAGCAACTATGGTCTTCAGGCTAAAAGCCTTGGGAGGTAAATTATTTCTTAGACTTTTTTTTTTGTATTGAGAGCGCTGAATCCTAACCACTAGACCACCAGGGAGCGTCTTTTTTGTGTGTGTATTGAGTATAATATATACACTAGAAAGGAGAGTAAGTAAAAACTGTACACCTTGATTAATTATATTACCTCCAATTTAAAATTATTTTTAAAATTATCATTGTATTCGTCTACACGTTTCCATTTTATTTATGTTAGTGCTACTGGTTTTCTAAGGCCGTGAAAACAAAGTTTTTTTTTTTTTAAGGCAATTTACTAAGTAAAAATTGATTTAGGGAAAAAAATCACGTTATTTCATAGATTCTAAAGATTCAAATTTCCCCCCAATTTTTTAACCTCTCTGAAATCATGATACAGTACACAATTGGTGTCATCTTATGATGCCTGTGGACTAGGTCAGGCAGTGCACTCAGAGTGGTGTAAACCTTCTGGTGACACCTATGGTCGAATCAAGAAAGATCAACATCAGAGCATTTTAGATTCAATGAAATATGGTAAATAAATATGATTTGGAAAGAAAGGAGATTTGGTGAAAAAGTACCAGAAATATAGGAAACAGTAGCTTAGTGACCTACTCTTTCCATCTGGTGCCTTTATATATATATATCTATATATCTATATATATATATATTTTTTTTTGCGGTACGTGGGCCTCTCACTCTTGTGGCCTCTCCCGTCGCGGAGCACAGGCTCCGGACATGCAGGCTCAGCGGCCACGGCTCACGGGCCTAGCTGCTCCGTGGCACGTGGGATCTTCCCGGACCGGGGCACGAACCCGTGTCCCCTGCATCAGCAGGCGGACTCTCATCCACTGTGCCACCAGGGAAGCCCTGGTGCCTTTGTATTTTAATAGGATCTCTCTAAGGTGCAAAGCGTTAGCCCTAAGAGTGATAACAGTGGTAGAAATGTCAGCCCTGTGGCTGGGTTGTGGTGGGTGTCAAGGAAATCCTGGGGAGCAAGGTAGCCTTCTTTTACATCCCTTCAGTGCTCTGTTCTTATCAACCCTGTGTCTGTCCCTGAGGCTTGCCTGGTCCTTTGTGACATATATGTTATCCTCGCTCAGAAATTTTGTGGCATTGCATAATCAGGTTGCAAGCTTATGAATTATAAGGAAATCAGCTTTCATATGCAGAATGCCATTATACTAGAATATAGATCCATACCCTTGAATGTTGGGGTATCTGCTTAGACTTGCTCCCTGTACCCTGAAGACTTGCTATGAATACTTATTTGTTAAAGGAACAAATGAAGAATGCTTACCCTTGGTCTCCCACTTACAGACTTCAGGTATACCTGTACTGTGTGGCCTGAGTAGCTAGGGGCCAGCAGCAGCCCACCGTTGGCTTCCCCAGCCTCCTCTGATGCTCTGGAGGCAATGGCTGGGAATTTGTATGGCACACCATTTGCATACTCTAACGAGATGGGCTATAATTGGTCTTCATTGATTTTGTTTTCATTGAGCTAAAATAGAGTCAGAGCTTCTTAGGCTAGAAGAACTGATTGATTTGTGGTAGAATTCAGGACTATTCAGTTGAAGAAATAATTAATTATGTTCTTATTTAGTAATCATCAGGGCTCAGCCTGTTTCTTAGCAGGAGAACGTGCTCAACAGAATTGGACTTTGCTAAAGCAGGAATGCTTTAACATAGGTACTTCAGCTAGGCAAATGGATACCATACATAATACTTCTTATTTTTAAAGAAATCTCTGTGCAGATTGGAGACAACAGTGTGTATACATGTATACAGAGAATGAGACATGCATAATATTTTTCCATTCATCATATTACTCCTCATGTGAGCATATTATCCATTTCTTTCCTCTCTCTCCATCTATCCATCTATCCATACTTCTACCTATCCATGCATTTTGAATCCATCCACCTATCTTCCAGTGTTTGATAAGTTCTTTGTAAGTTAATTAAATCTGAATGAATGATGTCTTCCACCTTTGTCCTTCATTTCTTGAGACCTGGCAAGTTGGTCCAGATTGGCCACAACCCTAGGGAAACAGACAAGGGAATTTCAGTCTAATTTGGTTACCCTAGAGCTTGGGACAGTAAAGTGAGTAGAGGTGTTTGACAGGCCATCCTGTGTAGATAGAGTAGCTTGGAATTTTGAACTGATTATAACTAAAATCTTTCTAAATGTTTAGTTCCATGTCAATCTCTCCTTTTTAAAATTTCTTTTGAAATTATTATATATAACTTTTGGTTATTATCAGTCCTTATTAGGATGGGTTCTAGCCTCTAAATTGAGACCTTATATCCTTTGAGGAAAAAGGTATAGATATAAACAGCCACATCCTCCTTTCACTCAACATTTATTGAGGCACTCAGTGTGTAAGGTATTATGGTGTGTATTGTAAGGGATACAAACATGCATAAAACACTATAGCTGCTCTGAAGCATCTTACAAGTTAGTATAGCAATATTGGTCAGAAATTCTTTTGTAAGTCAGTTATTTGGAACTATATAGACAATATTATACATGTTTCATAGATTAGACCACAAAAATCTATTAAAGTGTTAGATTAAATCATGAAATTGCCAGTGTTTCACCACTTTTTGCCCTACAAAAGAGGCCACTTCATATGGTTCAACCTAATATACAAGTAAAGCAATATACCTTACTAAAGTGTAAAACCAAGAGTGACTCATGACCATGAATTGTAGTGATTATGTGTGGAAAATGTTTCCAGAAACCTATCTCCTCCAATAGAAGGCCTAGAAATGAAACAAGGGACCCCTACACGGATGTTTCCATTTTTGGGGACAATTGAAATAGGAGTTTGCCTTGCTGCTTGCCTTGGGCAAGAATCCTAACAAAACTGGTGAAGTAGTGGGAATAAGGGGAACAGGGAAGAGGTGAGGAAAGTGGTTCAGTGAGGGAGGCGGGGATCTCCTGTAGGTCTAACTGGTGATGAAGCCTAATGCTTGGGTTGTCACTGCTACCCAATGCTTGGGTCGTCACTGCTACTGTCTCTTGTACCAGAACTGTGTTGAACTCGCTATGATTCACACCAGCAAAATAGTGCCCATGCCCTGCCTCTTAAGTCCCATAAAGCTAGTGACAGGGCCCTTGCTAATGCAGCTATGGAAAAACCAAATCCAATAACACCAATGATGACGTAGCTCACGTTAACAAAAATATGGATATAACGTGATTGGCAGTCATCCTCTACCCACCCCTGTGTGAGAATAGAAGTGCGCTAAAGTCTTCATTCTCTCTTGGGGCAGGTAGGGATGAGGGGATGGTAAGGCCAGGCAGGGAAATCCAGGAAATGGTATCTTGAGAATGTGGTGGTTACAGGGATAACCCCTGCGTCTTTCGTATTCTTCCTAACCCAGTTTCTCTGGATGGAGATGACAAAGATGAATACTAACTAATCAGGAAATTTCTGAAATTGCTGCTACTATCTTGGAATTATCATTGATATTAAAGCTGGAAAAACAATTGTCATTGTTGACGCTAAGCTTGAGGTGGGACAGAAAAATTTTAGTTGTGCAGCTAGAGCCTCAGAGCTTCCCAGCTATGTGGGCTTGCTCCAGTCACTACATTCATCTTGTAATAACAGCAGCTTGCATGATTGAAAATTTTGGACCCACTTTTCACATTATGGGGAATTTTGCTGAACCCCCATGATGTGCTTATCTGCAGAAGAAAGCAATAGCTGAGTTTCCACTTACTTCCACCATCCAGATATTGCACAAGTTCATTGGATGGATCAAATCAAAATTGCATCTAGAACTCTAGTTACTAGTTTGTCAATTGTGCTTTTTTAGCTTTTCAGGCTTTGCACTGTAGGAAGACACACTAGGAGGTGGGTGGAATCAATGTTGAGTGCCTATCCATCATATCTACTTCAGAGCTATTTCAGTTTTCTAAGGATTTTTAATCCCAGCAACAGGAAGAAATAGACGGAGGGTACAAAACCTATCTATGACCATGACCCTCATCAGTTCATTCACTTCTCATTTCCAGTAGGAAAAGGCAGCAAATATAGGAGCTGACAATGATTTTTGAGATATACAGAAAAAACCTGAAGATTTATTTATGCCCCAGAGGAAAATCCAGACTCAGCAAGTCTCCTAAGCACTCTGTCCCTCCAAGCAGGACAAGACGATGACTCTGGGGAGTGGTGTGGGAACAGGACAGGGACTGCGCATGCAGCCCGTGAAGAGGAGGAGCCTTGGGGTGCAGGCTTTCCCTTTGTCTCTCCTTCCCCTTGATGCATCAGGGAGTGTATATATGTCCATGACACTCTTTCATTTCATCCCAGCTTAGCCTTCCCCCTCCTCGTGTCCTCAAGTCCATTCTCTAAGTCTGCGTCTTTATTCCTCTCCTGCCCCTAGGTTCTTCAGAATTATTTTCATTTTTTTTGAGATTCCATATATATGTGTTAGCATATGGTATTTGTTTTTCTCTTTCTGACTTACTTCACTCTGTATGACAGACTCTAGGTCCATCCACTTCACTGCAAATAACTCAGTTTCGCTTCTTTTTATGGTTGAGTAATATTCCTTGTATATATGTGCCATATCTTCTTTATCCATTCATCTGTTGATGGACACTTAGGTTGCTTCCATGTCCTGGCTATTGTAAATAGTGATGCAATGAACATTGTGGTACATGACTCTTTTTGAATTACGGTTTTCTCAGGGTATATGTCCAGTAGTGGGATTGCTGGATCATGTGGTAGTTCTACTTTTAGTATTTTAAGGAACCTCTATACTGTTCTCCATAGTGGCTGTATCAATTTACATTCCCACCAACAGTGCAAGGGGGTTGCATTTTCTCCACACCCTCTCCAGCATTTATTATTTGTGGATTTTTTGATGATGCCCATTCTGCCTGCTGTGAGGTGATACCTCGTAGTTTTGATTTGCATTTCTCTAATGATTAGGGATGTTGAGCATCCTTTCGTGCATTTGTTGCCAATCTGTATATCTTCTTTGGAGAAATGTCTATTTAGGTCTTCTGCCCATTTTTGGATTGGGATTTTTGTTCTTTTGATATTGAGCTGCATGAGCTGCCTGTATATTTTGGAGACTAATCCTTTGTCCATTGCTTCATTTGAAAATATTTTCTCCCACTCTGAGGGTTGTCTTTTCGTCTTGTTTATGGTTTCCTTTGCTGTGCAAAAGCTTTTAAGTTTCATTAGGTCCCATTTGTTTATTTTTGTTTTTATTTCCATTTCTCTAGGTGGTGGGTCAAAAAGTATCTTGCTGTTATTTATGTCATGTAGTGTTCTGCCTATGTTTTCCTCCAAGAGTTTTATAGTGTCTGGCTTTATATTTAGGTCTTTAATCCATTTTGAGTTTATTTTTGTGTATGATGTTAGGGAGTGTTCTAATTTCATTCTTTTACATGTAGCTGTCCACTTTTCCCAGCACCACCTATTAAAGAGGCTGTCTTTTCTCCATTGTATATTCTTATCTCCTTTATCAAAAATAAGGTGACCATATGTGCGTGGGTTTATCTCTAGCCTTTCTATCCTGCTCCATTGATCTATATTTCTGTTTTTGTGCCAGTATGATACTGTCTTGAATACTGTAGCCTTGTAGTATAGTCTGATGTCCGGGAGCCTGATTCCTCCAGTTCCATTTTTCTTTCTCAAGACTGCATTGGCTATTCAGGGTCTTTTCTGCTTCCATACAAATTGTGACTTTTTTTGTTCTAGTTCTGTGAAAAATGCCAGTGGTAGTTTGATAGGGATTGCATTGAATCCGTAGATTGCTTTGGGTAGTATAGTCATTTTCACAATGTTGATTCTTCCAATCCAAGGACATGGTATATCTCTCCATCTATTTGTATCATCTTTCATTTCTTTCATCAGTGTCTAATAGTTTTCTGCATACAGGTCTTTTGTCTCCTTAGGTTGGTTTATTCCTAGGTATTTTATTCTTTTTGTTGCAATGGTAAATGGGAGTGTTTTCTTAATTTCTCTTTCAGATATTTCATCATTAGTGTATAGGAATGCAAGAGATTTCTGTGCATTAATTTTGTATCCTGCTACTTTACCAAATTCATTGATTAGCTCTAGTAGTTTTCTGGTAGCATCTTTAGGATTCTCTATGTATAGTATCATGTCATCTGCAAACAGTGACAGCTTTACTTCTTCTTTTCCGATTTGGATTCCTTTTATTTCCTTTTCTTCTCTGATTGCTGTGGCTAAAACTTCCAAAACTCTGCTGAATAAGAGTTGTAGAGTGGAAAACCTTGTTTGTTCCTGATCTTAGAGGAAATGGTTTCAGTTTTTCACCATTGAGGACGATGTTGGCTGTGGGTTTGTCATATATGGCCTTTATTATGTTGAGGTATGTTCCCTCTATGCCTACTTTCTGGAGGGTTTTTATCATAAATGGGTGCTGAATTTTGTCAAAAGCTTTTTCTGCATCTATTGAGATGATGATATGGTTTTTCTTCTTCAATTTGTTAATATGGTGTATCACATTGATTGATTACATATATTGAAGAATCCTTGCATTCCTGGGATAAACCCCACTTGATCATGGTGTATGATCCTTTTAATGTGCTGTTTGCTAGTATTTTGTTGAGGATTTTTGCATCTATGTTAATCAGTGATACTGGCCTGTAGTTTTCTTTCTTTTTGACATCTTTGTCTGGTTTTGGTATCAGGGTGATGGTGGCTTCGTAGAATGAGTTTGGGAGTGTTCTTCCCTCTGCTATATTTTGGAAGAGTTTGAGAAGTATAAGTGTTAGCTCTTCTCTAAATGTTTGATAGAATTTGCCGTGAAGCTATTTTGTCCGGGCTTTTGTTTGCTGAAGATTTTTAATCACAGTTTCAATTTCAGTGCTTGTGATTGGTCTGTTCATATTTTATATTTCTTCTTGGTTCAGTCTTGGAAGGTTGTGTGTTTCTAAGGATGTGTCCATTTCTTCCAGGTTGTCCATTTTATTGGCATATAGTTGCTTGTAGTAATCTCTCATGATCCTTTGTATTTCTGCAGTGTCAGTTGTTACTTCTCCTTTTTCATTTCTAATTCTACTGATTTGAGTCTTCTCCCTTTTTTTCTTGACGAGTCTGGCTAATGGTTTATCAATTTTGTTTATCTTCTCAAAGAACCAGCTTTTAGTTTTATTGATCTTTGCTATTCTTTCCTTCATTTCTTTTTCATTTATTTCTGATCTGATCTTTATGGTTTCTTTCCTTCTGCTAACTTTGGGGTTTTTTTGTTCTTCTTTCTCTAATTGCTTTAGATATAAGGTTAGGTTGTTTATTTGAGCTGTTTCTTGTTTCTTGAGGTAGGATTGTATTGCTATAAACTTCCCTGTTAGAACGGCTTTTGCTGCATCCAATAGGTTTTGGGTCGTCGTGTTTTCATTGTCATTTGTTTCTAGGTATTTTTTGATTTCCTCTTTGATTTCTTCAGCGATCTCTTGGTATTTAGTAGTGTTTTGTTTAGCCTCCGTGTGTTTGTATTTTTCACATATTTTTTCTTGTTATTGATATCTAGTCTCATAGCGCTGTGGTCAGGAAAGATACTTGATTGATTTCAATTTTCTTAAATTTGCCAAGGCTTGATTTGTGACCCAAGGTATGATCCATCCTGGAGAATGTTCCATGAGCACTTGAGAAGAAAGTGTATTCTGTTGTTTTTGGATAGGATGTCCTATAAATGTCAATTAAATCCATCTTGTTTAATGTGTCATTTAAAGCTTGTGCTCCTTATTTATTTTCATTTTGGATGATCTGTCCATTGGTGAAAGTGGGATGTTAAAGTCTCCTACTACTGTTGTGTTACTGTGGATTTCCCCTTTTATGGCTGTTAGTATTTGCCTTATGTATTGAGGTGCTCCTATGTTGGGTGCATAAATATTTACAATTGTTATATCTTCTTCTTGGATTGATCCCTTGATCATTATGTAGTGTCCTTCTTTGTCTCTTCTAATAGTCTTTATTTTAAAGTCTATTTTGTCTGATATGAGTATTGCCACTCCAGCTTTCTTTTGATTTCCATTTGCATGGAATATCATTTTCCATCCCCTCACTTTCAGTCTGCATGTGTCCCTAAGTCTGAAGTGGGTCTCTTGTAGACAGCATATATATGGGTCTTTTTTTTGTATCCATTCATCCTGCTCCACTCAGGAACCAGCAAGCTACCGTGCTGGACACGCTATGCCAAACAACTAGCAATACAGAACTACCAACCCACCCATTAGCAATGAGGCTGCCTAAAATCATAATAAGGTTACAGACACCCCAAAACACATCACTGGACACAGTTCTGCCCACCAGAAAGACAAGATCCAGCCTCATCCACCAGAAAACAGGCACCAGTCCTTTCCACCAGGAAGCCTACACAACCCACTGAACCAAGCTTAGCCACTGGGGGCAGACACCAAAAAACAACTGGAATTATGAACCTGTAGCTTGCAAAAAGGAGACTCCAAGCAGAGTAAGTTAAGCAAAATGAAAGGACAGAAAAACACACAGAACATGAAGGAACAAGGTAAAAAACCCAGCAGACCAAACAAATGAAGAGGAAATAGGCAGTCTACCTGAAAAAGAATTCAGAGTAATAATAGTAAAGATGATCCAAAATCTTAGAAATAGAATGGAGAAAATACAAGAAATGTTTAACAAGGACCTAGAAGAACTAAAGAGTAAACAAACAGTGATGAACAACACAATAAATGAAATTAAAAATTTGCTAGAAGGAATCAATAGGAGAATAACTGAGGCAGAAGAATGGATAAGTGACTTGGAAGATAAAATAGTATAAATAACTACTGCAGAGCAGAATAAAGATAAAAGAATGAAAAGAATTGAGGACAGTCTTAGAGACCTCTGGGACAACATTAAATGAACCAACACTCGAATTATAGGGGTCCCAGAAGAAGAAGAGAAAAAGAAGGGGAGTGAGAAAATATTTGAAGTGATTATAGTTGAAAACTTCCCTAATATGGGAAAGGAAAGAGTCAATCAACTCCAGGAAGTGCAGAGAGTCCCATATAGGATAAATCCAAGGAGAAACATGCCAAGACACATATTAATCAAACTATCAAAAATTAAATTCAAAGAAAAAATGTTAAAAGCAGCAAGGGAAAAGCAACAAAAAACATACAAGGGAATCCCCATAAAGTTAACAGCTGATCTTTCAGCAGAAACTCTGCAAGCCAGAAGGGAGTGGCAGGACATATTTAAAGTGATGACAGAGAAGAGCCTACAACGAAGATTACTCTACCTGGCAAGGATCTCATTCAGATTCGATGGAGAAATTAAAACCTTTACAGACAAGCAAAAGCTTATAGAAGGCAGCACCACTAAACCAGCTTTACAACAAATGCTAAAGGAACCTCTCTAGGCAGGAAACACAAGAGAAGGAAAGGACCTACAATAACGAACCCCAAACAATTAATAAAATGATAATAGGAACATACATATAGATACCTACCTTAAATGTAAATGGATTAAATGCTCCAACCAAAAGAAACTTTTTTTTTTTTTTTGCGGTACACGGGCCTCTCACTGCTGTGGCCTCTCCCGTTGCGGAGCAACAGGCTCCGGATGCGCAGGCTCAGCGGCCATGCCTCACAGGCCCAGCCGCTCCGCGGCATGTGGGATCTTCCTGGACCAGGGCACGAACCCGTGTCCCCTGCATCAGCAGGCGGACTCTCAACCACTGTGCCACCAGGGAAGCCCAAGAAACTATTTTTTATACCAAACTCAAGTTCAATAGTTACTTGGGATGTATCATAATAACAACCCACATCTGACAGTAAGCATACTTTTCAATAGCTTCTAGTTCCTTTACAACAAACTTTTAAGGCATGTGGGGCATGGGTTGTTGTCCCCATTCTACAGACAAGAAAACTCTGGCTCCTAAAGTTAAAGAGACTGCTTAAGGTTTCATCGAAGAAATTAATGTCAGAATTGTTCTCTTATCTAATGATCTATACATAGCACCATATGTATCATTACTGAAGATAAGAATGCCAATTTCTGGGTCTGTTGTATTGCACTGACATTACTGTCACAGGTAATTTTCTGAGGGCATTTTTTGTCTTTTCTACATAGAAGAGGGTACTTGCAAATTTTGATGGGGAGAAACACTTCAGTTACAATTGAAAAAACTTTAGTTTCTGGAATTTCCCCTAGTATTACAACAATTAATTCTTCTGCAGGAGATTTTATATATATATATAATTATATCTCCTGAGATACACACACCCATACACACGCACACGGGAATGCTGGAGCTGCAGCCCTAAGCCAAATCATGGGTTGTTGGCTTTGGGTGAACTTGGAGTGGCTTCTCTGTGCCCTGTCCTCTTATTGGTATGGTGGTACCAGGAGGGGAAATCATGCTTCTGCCAGAGGGAGTCTCCCTACTTTGTAATACAACTAATCGATCACCAAGATCTACTTCTACCCTGTTCTACTGGCAATAAGGGAGAATACCTTAAGCCTTTTAAGTCTGAGTTGGGTCATAGGGTAGAGGTTAAGGGCACAGTACCCAATAAGATTGCATTCACTTCAGATAGCAGCCGCAAGTTTGGGGGTCCCTGGGCCACCTGAACTTTTGACCAATTGGCTATAAATTTGGGGGTTCTTATGACCCCTTCAGGTTTGAGAATTCACTACAATGACTCAAAGAACTCAGGAAAGTGTTGTACTTATAATTAGTTTTATTATGAAGGATACATAGGGTGAAGTCGGGGAGGTTTCCAAACTGTCCTTGACACATAGAATCAAGACACATCACTCTCTGAGCATATCATTGTGTTCACCAACCAGGAAGCTAACACAGACATCAGTATCCAGAATTTTCATTGGAGTATTATTGATTGAATTATTGGCCATGTGGCTGAACTTAATCTCCAACCACCCTTTTCTTTGTGGATGTTGGGATGATATCACCTAGCTCAAAGCCCCAAACTTCTCATCCTATCGTTGTTTTTTCTGGCACGACCAGCCCCTATCCTGAGTCATTTCCTTAGCATAAACCCAGAAACGATCCAAGGACCCATGATGAATAATAAAGACACTCCTATCCCTCAAGGAATTAGAGGTGTTTTGAATCTCTCTCCCAGGAATCTGGGACAAAGACAAATTCTTCACTGCAACAATACTTCATATAAGTCAATAATCAATAAATGCTTGTTAAATGAACACATGGAGGAATGAATAAGGAAATGAATGAATTTGATGGGCTTTCTGAGGGATATGAACCAGGCACTCTAAGGTCTTTTCTAGGGTAATGAACGTGAAACCTCTGAAGTTGCTGCATCCTTGAAGTGTCCTGAGTCTACCAGTCCAAATCCACATGCCTATAGTGGTCATGCATCTTGGATTCAGGGTCTTAGTTGACCCTTCACCTGGGAGTGGTAGTGATGATGGTGATGGTGTCCCCAGGGTGCAGCATACCTTGCATGTGCCATACCACTCCACAAGGTTTTCACTGATTCAACAAATATTTAATGAATGCCTCCCATATCCTAGGCACTGTTCTAGGTGCTAAGGATACAGTGGTGAGCAAAGTAGACAAAAATCCCTGCCCTTTGGGAGCTTTCATTCTACCTGGGAGAGACAGATAACGAGCACATAACAATATGATAATCAAGTGGTGATAAATGCTCTGGAAAAAAAAAATTAATGCCCAGAACCTGTTGCTGTTCCTCTGCAGGCTGGGCAGGTGAGGGCTGGACAAGGATCCAACTATGGAGCAAAGTTGGTAATTTGTTGTTGCTGCTGCATGCCCTCTGGGTTAGAAAAAATATGTCCCTGAATGTTTAGTGAGGCGGCTTGGCCTTTTGATTATGCAGTGATTAAATGCCAGGCTATTGGGAATTAGTTTTATTCTAATTCAAGGTTAAATATAGACAAGACCTCCCTTTTCTCCTTCTATCAGAATTCAACTATGGATCTTTTAAGGGTGTCAGCCCCTCTTTTGAAGCCTCCTCTGACCTCCCATCCCCCAATTGCATTTAATCCCTCCTTTCTCTTCTATCATGGAATTTAATTTATAGCTGTCTTGTATCATATTTCATTCTGCCTTATATGGAATTACATGCCTATTGGCTCTGGTTTTCCAATAAAATTTGTAGTTTCTTTTGAGACAAAGAGGTTCTTTTTACTCTCTTCTTCACAGTATTCATCTCCTCTCTCCATTCCAAAGAATTTTAGAATTCCTGGTACATGGTTGCTGTTTAATTAATTACTGATTGAAAGAAAGACACCTTAAAGCATGCTCATCTGATTTGCAAATGTGTACACTTCTTATCTAATTTCGGTTAACATCCGGATGAATGGAGTTTTCACTAGTTTCCTTAGGACATTCTTTGTGACTGTTTCTTAGGAAAGTGTTCCACACTTAAGACTTTGGAAGGAAATAACAGTAGGCACTGGGAACAAAAATAACATCAATAAAAATATATTTATTATTTCTTTTCTCATTGTAAAAGAATACATCCTCAGTGGAGAAAATATAAATGAGCATAAACAAGAAGATAAAAATCACTATCATTCACTCAAAATATATCTGTTGAGCTCTTATGACTCTCTAGGTACATGCAAATCACTGGGAATATGAGTAAATAAGGGGGGACCTTCAAGATGGCGGGGGAGTAAGACGCGGAGATCACCTTCCTCCCCACAAATCCAACAGAAATACATCTACATGTGGAAGAACTCCTACAGAACACCTACTGAACGCTGGCAGAAGACCTCAGACCTCCCAAAAGGCAAGAAACTCCCAACGTACCTGGGTAGGGCAAAAGAAAAAAGAAAAAACAGAGACAAAAGGATAGGGATGGGACCTGCATCAGTGGGAGGGAGCCGTGAAGGAGGAAAGGTTTCCACACACTAGAAGCCCCTTCGCGGGCAGAGACTGTGGGTGGCGGAGGAGGGCAGCTTCGGAGCCGCGGAGGAGAGCACAGCAACAGGGGTGCAGACGGCAAAGCGGAGAGATTCCCGCACAGAGGATCAGGGCCGACCGGCCAAGGCTCACCAGCCCAAGAGGCTTGTCTGCTCACCTGCTGGGGCAGGCTGGGCTGGGAGCTGAGGCTCAGGCTTCGGAGGTCAGATCCCAGGGAGAGGACTGGGGTTGGCTGCGTAAACACTGCCTGAAGGGGGCTAGTGAGCCATGGCTAGCCGGGAGGGAGGCCAGGCAAAAGTCTGGAGCTGCCTGGTGCTCGAGGAGAGGGGATTAAGAGCACCACTTAAAGGAGCTCCAGAGACGGGCGTGAGCCACAGCTAACAGCGTGGATCCCAGAGACGGGCATGAGATGCTAAGGCTGCTGCTGCCACCACCAAGAAGCCTGTGTGCGAGCACAGGTCACTATCCACACCCCCCTCCCGGGAGCCTGTGCAGCCCGCCACTGCCAGGGTCCCGGGATCCAGGGACAACTTCCCCGGGAGAACGCACGGCGCGCCTCAGGCTGGTGCAACGTCACACCGTCCTCTGTCGCTGCAGGCACGCCCCGCATCCGTACCCCTCCTTCCCCACGGCCTGAGTGAGCCAGAGTACCCGAAGCAGCTGCTCTTTTAACCCCGTCCTGTCTGAGCGAAGAACAGATGCCCTCAGGCGACCTACACGCAGAGGCGGGGCCAAATCCAAAGCTGAATCCCAGGAACTGTGCGAACAAAGAAGAGAAAGGGAAATCTCTCCCAGCAGCCTCAGGAGCAGTGGATTAAATCTCCATAATCAACTTGATGTACCCTGCATCTGTGGAATACCTGAATAGACAACGAATCATCACAAAATTGATGCCGTGGATTTTGGGAGCAACTATAGACTTGGGGTTTGCTGTCTAATTTTTATGTTTAACTTAGGTTAGTTTTTAGCACTTGTTATCATTGGCGGATTTGTTTGTTGGTTTCGTTGCTCTCTTCTTTTTTTTTAATTAAAAATTTTTTTTCTTTAATAACTCTTTAAAAATTAAAAAACTTTTTATTATTACTATTTTTTCTTTCTTTCTTTCTCCCTTTCTTTATGAGCCGTGTGGCTGACAGGGTCTTGGTGCTCTGGCTGGGTGTCAGGCCTGAGCCTCCAAGGTGGGAGAGCTGAGTCCAGGACATTGGGCAACCAGAGGCCTCCCAGCCCCACATAATATCGATCAGCGAGAGCTCTCCCAGAGATTTACATCTCAACACTAAGACCCAGCTGCACCCAATGGCCAGCAAGCTCCAGGGCCTGATGCCCCATGCCAAACAGCTAGCAAGACAGGAACACGACACCACCCATTAGCAGAGAGGCTGCCTAAAATGATACTAAGTTCACAGACACCCCAAAACACACCACCAGATGCGGTCCTGCCTACCAGAAAGACAAGATCCAGCCTCACCCAACAGAACACAGGCACCAGTCCCCTCCACCAGGAAGCCTACACAAGTCACTGAACCAACTTCACCCACTGAGGGCAGACAAAAAAAACAACAGGAACAGCGAACCTACAGCCTGCATAAAGGAGGCCTCAAGCAGAGTAAGTTAAACAAAATGAGAAGACAGGGAAATATGCAGCAGATGAAAGAGCAAAGTATAAACCCAACAGACCAAACAAATGAAGAGGAATTGGCAGTCTATCTGAAAAAGAATTCAGAGGAATGATAGTAAAGATGATCCAAAATCTTGGAAATAGAATGGAGAGAATACAAGAAATGTTTTAAAAAGACCTAGAAGAAGAGCAAACAAACAATGATGAACAACACAACAAATGAAATTAAAAATTCTCTAGAAGGAATCAACAGCAGAATAACTGACGTAGAAGAATGGATAAGTGACCTGGAAGATAAAATAGTGGAAATAACTACCACAGAGCAGCATAAAGAAAAGAGAATGAAAAGAATTGAGGACAGTCTCAGAGACCTCTGAGACAACATTAAATGTATGAACATTCGAATTATAGGGATGCCAGAAGAAGAAGAGAAAAAGAAAGTGTCTGCGAAAATATTTGAAGAAATTATAGTTGAAAACTTCCCTAAGATGGGAAAGGAAATAGTCAATCAACTCCAGGGAGTGCAGAGAGTCCCATACAGGATAAATACAGGGAGAAACACGCCAAGACACATATTAATCAAACTGTCAAAAATTAAATTCAAAGAAAAAATATTAAAAGCAACAAGGGAAAAGCAACAAATAACATACAAGGGAATCCCCATAAAGTTAACAGCTGATCTTTCAGCAGAAACTCTGCAAGCCAGAAGGGAGTGTCAGGACATATTTAAAGTGATAAAAGGGAAAAACCTACAACCAAGATTACTCTACTCAGCAAGGAATTCATTCAGATTCGATGGAGAAATTAAAACCTTTACAGACAAGCAAAAGTTAAGAAAATTCAGCACCACGAAACCAGCTTTACAACAAATGCTACAGGAGCTTCTTTAGGCAGGAAACACAAGAGAAGGAAAAGACCTACGAAAACAAACCCAAAGCAATTAAGAAAAAGTTAATAGGAACATACATATTGATAATTACCTTAAATGTAAATAGAGTAAATGCTCCAACCAAAAGACATAGATGGCTGAATGGATACAAAAACAAGACCCATATACATGCTGTCTACAAGAGACCCACTTCAGACTTAGGGACACATACAGACTGAAAGTGAGGGGATGGAAAATGATATTCCATGCAAATGGAAATCAAAAGAAAGCTGGAGTGGCAATACTCATATCAGACAAAATAGACTT
Source organism: Delphinapterus leucas (assembly GCF_059928025.1). Lineage (NCBI taxonomy): Eukaryota > Metazoa > Chordata > Mammalia > Artiodactyla > Monodontidae > Delphinapterus > Delphinapterus leucas. Next base: position 97,351,973 of record NC_143133.1, read on the forward strand.
TAAAATAAAGACTATTAGAAGAGACAAAGAAGGACATTACATAATGATCAAGGGATCAATCCAAGAAGAAGATATAACAATTGTAAATATTTATGCACCCAACATAGGAGCACCTCAATACATAAGGCAAATGCTAACAGCCGTAAAAGGGGAAATCCACAGTAACACAACAGTAGTAGGGGACTTTAACATTCCACTTTCACCAATGGACAGATCATCCAAAATGAAAATAAATAAGGGAGCACAAGCTTTAAATGACACATTAAACAAGATGGACTTAATTGATATTTATAGGACATCCTATCCAAAAACAACAGAATACACTTTCTTCTCAAGTGCTCATGGAACATTCTCCAGGATGGATCATACCTTGGGTCACAAATCAAGCCTTGGCAAATTTAAGAAAATTGAAATCAATCAAGTATCTTTCCCGACCACAGCGCTATGAGACTAGATATCAATAACAAGAAAAAATATGTGAAAAATACAAACACACGGAGGCTAAACAATACACTACTAAATACCAAGAGATCGCTGAAGAAATCAAAGAGGAAATCAAAAAATACCTAGAAACAAATGACAGTGAAAACATGACGACCCAAAACCTATGGGATAAAGCAAAAGCAGTGTTAAGAGGGAAGTTTATAGCAATACAATCCTACCTCAAGAAACAAGAAACAGCTCAAATAAACAACCTAACCTTACACCTAAATCAATTAGAGAAAGAAGAACAAAAACCCCCAAAGTTAGCAGAAGGAAAGAAATCATAAAAATCAGATCAGAAATAAACAAAAAATAAATGAAGGAGATTTATTTTTAAAGATAAGTAAAAAGAAAAGTTGGTTCTTTGAGAAGATAAACAAAATTGACAAACCAAAAGCCAGACTCATCAAGAAAAAAAGGGAGAAGACTCAAATCAGTAGAATTAGAAATGAAAAAGCAGTAACAACTGACATGGCAGAAATACAAAGGATCATGAGAGATTACTACAAGCAACTGTATGCCAATAAAATGGACAACCTGGAAGAAATGGACACATTCTTAGAAAAGCAAAAACTTCCGAGACTGAACCAGGAAGAAATACAAAATATAAACAGACCAATCACAAGCACTGAAATTGAAACTGTGAATAAAATCTTCCAACAAACAAAAGCCCAGGACAAGATAGCTTCACAGGCAAATTCTATCAAACATTTAGAGAAGAGCTAACACCTGTCCTCAACTCTTCCAAAATATAGCAGAGGGAAGAACACTCCCAAACTCATTCTATGAGGCCACCATCACCCTGAAACCAAAACCAGACAAAGATGTCACAAAAAAAGAAAACTACAGGCCAATATCACTGATGAACATAGATGCAAAAATCCTCAACAAAATACTAGCAAACAGAATCCAACAACACATTAAATGATCATACACCATGGTCAAGTGGGGTTTATCCCAGGAATGCAAGGATTCTTCAATATACACAAATCAATCAATGTGATACACCCTATTAGCAAATTGAAGGAGAAAAACCATATGATCATCTCAATAGATGCAGAAAAAGCTTCTGACAAAATTCAACACCTATTTATGATAAAAACTCTCCAGAAAGTAGGCATAGAGGGAACCTATGTCAACATAATAAAGGCCATATATGACAAACCCACAGCCAACATTGTTCTCAATGGTGAAAAACTGCAACCATTTCCTCTAAGGTCAGTAACAAGACAAGGTTGCCCACTCTCACCACTATTATTCAACATAGTTTTGGAAGTTTTAGCCACAGCAATCAGAGAAGAAAAAGAAATATAAGTAATCCAAATTGGAAAAGAAGTAAAACTGTCCCTGTTTGCAGATGACATGATACTATACATAGAGAATCCTAAAGATGCTACCAGAAAACTACTAGAGCTAATCAATGAATTTGGTAAAGTAGCAGGATACAATATTAATGTACAGAAATCTCTTGCATGCCTATACACTAATGATGAAAAATCTGAAAGAGAAATTAAGGAATCACTCCCATTTACCATTGCAACAAAAAGAATAAAATACCTAGGAAGACACCTACCTAAGGAGACAAAATACCTGTATGCAGAAAACTATAAGACACTGATGAAAGAAATTAAAGATGATACAAATAGATGGAGATATACCATGTTCTTGGATTGGAAGAATCAGCATTGTGAAAATGACTATACTACACAAAGCATTCTACAGATTCAATGCAATCTCTATCAAACTACCAATGGCATTTTTCAGAGAACTAGAACAAAAAATCACACAATTTGTATGGAAACACGAAAGACCCCGAATAGCCAAAGGAATCTTGAGAATGAAAAACAGAGTTGGAAGAATCAGGCTCCCTGACTTCAGACTATACTACAAAGCTATAGTAATCAAGACAGTATGTTACTGGCACAGAAACAGAAATATAGATCAATGGAACAGGATAGAATGCCCAGAGATAAACCCACACAGATATGGTCACCTTATCCTTGAGAAAGGAGGCAAGAATGTACAATGGAGAAAAGATATCCCCTTCAATAAGTGGTGCTGGGAAAACTGGACAGCTACATGTAAAAGAGTGAAATTAGAACCCTTCCTAACACCATACACAAAAATAAACTCAAAATGGATTAAAGACCTAAATGTAAGGCCAGACACTATAAAACATAGAACATTCCATGACATAAATCAGAGCAAGATCCTTTTTGACCCACCTTCTAGAGAAACAGAAATAAAAACAAAAGTAAACAAATGGGGCCTAATGAAACTTAAAAGCTTTTGAACAGCAAGGGAAACCATAAACAAGATGAAATGACAACCCTCAGAATGGGAGAAAATATTTGCAAACGAAGCAATAGACAAAGGATTAATCTCCAAAATATACAAGCAGCACATGCAGCTCAATATCAAAAAAACAAACAACCCAATCCAAAAATGGGCAGAAGACCTAAACAGACATTTCTCCAAAGAAGATATACAGATTGACAACAAACACACGAAAGGATGCTCAAAATCCCTAATCATTAGAGAAATGCAAATCAAAACTACAATGAGTTATCACCTCACACCAGTCAGGTCATCTGACGGGTGTGGCCCTCATCAAAAAATCTGCAAACAATAAATGATGGAGAAGGTTTGGAGATAAGGCAACCCTCTTGCACTGTTGGTGGGAATGTAATTTGATACAGGCACTATCGAGAACCAGTGTGGAAGTTCCTTTAAAAACTCAAAATAGAATTACCATATGATCCAGCAATCCCACTACTGGGCATATACCCTGAGAAAACCATAATGCAAAAAGAGTCATGTACCAAAATGTTCATTGCAGCTCTCTTTACAATAGCCAGGACATGGAAGCAACATAAATGTCCATCAACAGATGAATGGATAAAGAAGATGTGGCACATACATACAATAGAATATTACTCAGCCATAAAAAGAAACAAAATTGAGTTATTTGTAGTGAGGTGAATGGATCTAAAGTCTGTCATACAGAGTGAAGTAAGTCAGAAAGAGAAAAACAAATACCGTATGCTAACACATATATATGGAACCTAAAAAAAAAAAGAGAAAATGGTTCTGAAGAACCAAGGGGCAGGACAGGAATAAAGTCGCAGACGTAGAGAATTGACTTGCGGACACGGGGTGAGGGAAGGGTAAGCTGGGATGAAGTGAGGGAGTGGCATGGACTTATATATACTACCAAATGTAAAATAGATAGCTAGTGGGAAGCATCCACATAGCACAGGGAGATCAGCTTGGTGCTTTGTGACCACCTAGAGGGGTGGGATAGGGAGGGTGGGAGGGAGGAAGACGCAAGAGAGAAGAGATATGGGAACATATGTATATGTATAGCTGATTCACTTTGTTATAAAGGAGAAACTAACACACCATTGTAAAGCAATTATACTCCAATAAAGATGTTAAAAAAATAAAATCTCTTTCACGATGTATAATTGTATATTTTAAATAGCTTTTGTTTTTATTTTTTAAAGTGAATTTGACTAAAGCAGTCGTTCACATGGACACCATTCAGTAATGTGTTCACTTATGATATGAGAAAAATTAATTTTTCTACATCACCTCAGACTTCGTATAAGAAACCATATATTCCATCTTTATTATTCACAATGGCCCTATACCAGTATGACATTCCTTTCCTTAAAGTACAACATAATAGGTGATGCGTTAATATCGAACCAATTTTCCAGTCAAATGAGTATCCTTAGAAGAGAGCTAATAGAAGTCTCAGTAATAATAACACAGACAATTCATAGTATAGAAGGGCCTATTAGTCTGTAACATTGTGGTTTTGATATATTTAACTACTAACCTTCAAATTAATTTGTGGTTCCTCTTATATAACCATATTCTAAATCAAGCTAGATTCATTGATGCTAAAAATATTATGATTTAATACAAAACAATGTAATAGTCAACATTGTATTTTCAGTTGCATTCATATAGAGTGAGATTAAAACTTTGTGACCACCTAGAGGGGTGGGATAGGGAGAGTGGGAAGGAGACGCAAGAGGGAGGGTATATGGGGATATATGTATACATATAGCTGATTCACTTTGTTATACAGCAGAAACTAACACAACATTTTAAAGCAATTATACTCCAATAAAGATGTTAAAAAAAGAAGAGATACAAACTACTATGTATAAAATAGATAAGCAACAAGGATATATTTTATAGCACAGGGAATTATAGCCATTATTGTGTAATAACTTTTAATGGAGTATAACCTGTAGAAATACTGAATCACTAAACTGTATACCTGAAACTAATATAATAAATGAAATATGCTTCAATGGAAAAATTTAATAAAAAATAAATAACTGCATAGGAAAGAAAAACAGAGTTAATAAGACAGGCCAAGTCCTGCTTTCAGAATTTCATAGAAGAGAGAAATTAAATAGATGGTTATAATTTACACAGTTAATTAATGAACTATAATTTCCATAATTGGACTTCCCTGGCAGTCCAGTGGTTAAGACTCTGAGCTTCCTATGCAGGGGGCCCAGGTTCGATCCTCTGTCAGGGAACTAAGATCCCACATGCCACATGGCATGGCCAAAAAAAAAAAAAAAAAATATATATATATGTATACACACACATATATATATAATATTTCATAGTTCCTACACATGAAGATAGTTAATGGCAACATTTTTTAATTAAAAAAATAATTTTTTGTCACAGTATAGTTGCTTTATGATGTTGTGTTAGTTTCTGTTGTACAGCAAAGTGCATCAGCCGCACATATACATATATCCCTTCTTCCTTGGATTTAAAGGTAATGTTTTAGTATATGTTTATTCAAGCTATTTATAAAAGCAATATAGTCATAAAAATTTTTTTAAAAATTAACTAATACCGTGATAGTATTTTCTAATCTGCCTTTATAACATTATAAATTTTGTGACTATTTCTTCAGGTCTTTCAACATTATTCTACAACAACATTTTATATAGCTGCCCATATTTTGTTTTAACAATGTTCCAAACTTTCAAACTGTGATATACATTATTTACTTAGAAATAATTACTGGGATTGGAGTTTTTCTATCAGAGTCTGCAAAAATTTACAGCTGTTGATGAGTATGACTCTATCGCCTGCTCACTCAGCTTGTCTACTGACAGCGTGCACTTTTACTAGCAGTGTGTGAGAAGATCAACATCAGCATTTTTTTTGGCATTTAAAAAGAAATTAACCTTGTCTGTGTGTTTTTGTTTGTGTGTTATCATTTCTTGTGCATTGATCTCTAATGAGATCGGCTTCAAAGCATAATGAATGAAATTTGTAATCAGTGTTCAGGCAGAGAAGCATTTGCCAAGGCGGTTGTCAGGACTGTTGGATGGTTGCAGCCCTTAAATCATAAGGCAAGAGAATGACTAATAGGCCTTATTCTTTATATTTACGTTAATTGATTCTTCAGTTTGGCCATCATCTTGTCTCCACATGGAGAGAGGGCATTTAAGAATTAACCTGGGCTAGAATGTCGGCAACACAAGGAGAGAGCCGGGGCAGACGGTGCCAGTGTCGCTAATGTGATTGCAAAGGAGAAGTAGACCAGGTGCCCATGAGAAGGAGTGCAAAGAGCAGCTAGTCAGTCAAGAAGAACTTTTCCCTGGCAGGAAATCAAAGTGTGAAGCTAGAGGCAACATGCCCACGTGAAACAAAGTGTCCCACAAGAGGACAATAGAAGGGTTGTATTTCCTCTCTGATGGTATCGTTGTGGCACTTGGCTTAAAAAGAGCTGTGAGATTGCTACTTCATAAGAATATTATGGTCTAGGCTCTAAAGAGATTCTATTTTTCTTTCTAAAATGTGCCAGATTTTTTCATATAAAAGAGAAAGCAACTGGTATCAAACAGGGACCAGGCTTGTGAGGTTTCTCTGATGTGGAAAGGAATGTGGATCAGGTGGGAAACAATGCGGGAATGCCAATCAGTGGGCTTGTCTTATAGTCACATTCTACTGCCACCTACTTCCATGACGTTGGCCAAGTCCCTTTTAACTTCTCATGGCTTCAGTCTCCTCATTTTTAAAGCAAGGGATTTGAGCAAAATGGCTTTAAGTTTTCTTCTGGCTTTAACTGTTCTTTGACACTTTGTCCCCTAAACTAAAGCTTGTGTAGGCTCAGATGGAGGCTTATCTTATTTCCCCTGCTCAAATATGGGGAATGATATGTGCTTTCAACAGTTTATAGACTGTCATCTCTCCTATGAGATTCTTTTTGGAGTTACACTAGAAAGAGAGGGTTTTGGGATTTGTAGCTTAATTTAGTACCCACAATTTCTTCTTTATATTTCTGTAGTGGTCTTTGTAGTTACCATCCAGGCCTAGACTCATATTGATAATAGTAGTAGTAGTAATAACAACGACAATAATAATAATAATAATAAAATGATAATAATGGAGGAATTCTTTCCATTCCTCCTTGCTTTTTTTCTCCACTCTGCAATTAATTTTCTTAACTTCCTATCTCACCTCATAAAATAATGAACACTTTCCAATTTATTGAAACTGCTATTCTGTAGAAGACCAGCATGCTCCAATGACTCTCAGTATTGTTATATCTTCATCAACCCCAGAAAGAAGAATATGCTGGTGTGTGTTTGTGTGCATGCATGAGCATCCACGCAGAGTTGAGAAACATAAGTTAGGCAGAGGAATGGTTAGGTGGATGGGCTTCAAAGAGAACATTTGTAGATTCTATCTGGAACACATTTTATTAAAATTGCAACAAACTTTATAAAATCAGATGTATGGTTCATTAAGGGAACATTACCTTACAATTATGATTAATTAGATTAAACTTATGAAAGTGTGTTATTTGTTCAAATCAAAAGGGTGGTGGAAGATGATGGATGATGAAAGAGTGTGATAAATGAAGAAAGCAGCTGAACTAAATTGAATGTGTATTCATCCGTTTTCACTTCATAACTAATGATAAATTGAGCATGTCACATTTAACAATACATGTCTGGGCTTAAGCACACGGTTTCAGCTTCTGTTCACTAATACTTTGTGATAGGTAGTTGAGACCAAAGAATTGAAATTTTAGCTCTTGGACTTTTGTCTGCTTATATTTTTTCCTTGGAAAACACAATGGATACTTACTAACTAAATTAAAATAATTAAAAGAATTTATGTTTTACATAATAAAAAATTGTACTTCCTTAGGTCATATAGTCATGGTATTTAAAATTAGGAGATTTATCTTACTTTCCCCCAAAATGGATGTTTCCCCCATTTGCAGGCCTAATCAGGTGGCAGAGGTGGAAAACACCCAGAATTGTAGAAATATCTTTCCCCTCTTTCCCTCCCTCCAGTGTAGCCATGTTTACCTTGGCAAGTGATTGGAAGAAACACCCTGAGAAGCTCATTAGACAGTCTGGGAAATTTGAAAGTGAGGGGTAAACATTAAACAGTTTACATCAGTTTCCTGAAGTCTCAAGTTTTCTGATATTTAAAAATCACATTGTAGTCTCTCAAGGACTATCTGAGATTTACGAAGCTGGTGTTGGGCTCAGGGAGAAAGTGGGCAGAAAATTATTTCCAGTCAGACTGAAAGCAGACAAGTTTGCCACATAGAGTTGGGAATGGTTTATAGAAAGAATCCACTTTTGATAGAAATGTTTAGGAGGGTTATGATATAGGGTCTGACACACAGGGAGTATTTTCCTGCTCTTTAATTCTTACTGAAATTGGGTTAAGATGTTTTGATTTCTGAAAGCTTTTTTTTTAGTTTTCTAAAAGGATTTTGGCAAGATTCATTTTGAGTTGTGGTGAAGGTTTCTAGTCAGTTTTGATTTTTATCTATATCTCATCCATAAGTCCCACCTCAAAATCTATTTAAGCATTCCTAGCTTAATATTTTCAGGAATGATGAGACATCTAAGGGAATGAGTCTCCTTTAGACACTTTTCAGAATATCTCATGCTTGGGAATACACATAGATGAGACTTTTGGACAGGAATTACCCTATTCCTCGGAGCAGGGGAGGTGTTCTAAAAGACAGAAGTTGAGACAAACTGTGGCCATTTAGGCATTTTGAAAAGGTTGGATGGTAGTGTTGTCAGAAGTAGTTTTGTGGTGTTAGTTACATGGCTAGAAAAAGATGTAGGGCTGTGGTTCTTAACTGGGTGGTGGTGGTGACTAGTCTGCCTGCAGGGGACATTCAATAATGATTGGAGACATTTGTGGTTGGGAAGGGGTGCTGCTAGCATCTAGTGGGTACAAGACCAGGGATGCTGCTAAACATCAGACACTGCACATCACAACCCCTTGCAACAAAGAATTATCTGAATTATCCCGTGCAAAATGTCATTAGAGATGAGGTTGAACAACTCTGGTCTAGGATGAGGCATGAATTTAAGAATGGCAAATTAGTGAACTTGGTGAACAAGTGAAAATGAAATTTAAGGTGAATTACAAGGCTGCCATATAAAAATAAGTCTAAATTATATTCTTAAAGGGACACGACAAACACATCAGCCAATATTCTGCCAAATGAACACTAAACTCAACAACTTGACTATAACACTAATAACTTTAAGTAGAATATACTGTAATTTGGGTTAGTCTTGGATCCCAACCAAAGCAATTTAATTCTGAAGTACCAAAATAATTTTGCTCAGTTAAAATCATTTTCATAATGTATTCCCTCAAGAGTTGATTCGTTAAATTACAGTGAGGTTTTTAGGAGGTGTTATGATTGCTACTTTTCCATAGAGGGGAATTGGAGGGGTAGGCTTTGGTCTTATGGTTAAATTAGACACAGAATGTGAACCAGAATCAGCTTCCCCAAGTGTGTTGCTTGATTCTCCCAATTAAACCACCTCTCTTTTCCAGGCTAGGACACTGCTCCCTCTCAGGAGATGGTCTCTACTAATGGCAAATAGTCTTGGAAAAGAATATCTTGAAGGTGAAGGAAGGTGGTAGAGCCTTGAGTCATATTAAACTATTCAAAAGAGGAGCTTAGGGGAAGAAACTGTCACACTTGTCTGAGTTCTGACGTGAAAATACATTTCGGGGCCAAGACAATTCATGTGTCAGGCTTCCTGTTGGAAGAGTATTTACTCAGCTGTGAGAAGAGAGCTTCAGTGAACATCCAAGATAATGAAAGTTTGATAATACTCAGTATTCTGGAAATAACCCTGAATCGAGTAGGCTCTTAGTGTCAGGATGCAAGATGATAAAGAACCTTGAGAAAACTTCCTGGGGAGCAGGAAGCAACAAAATCCACATCAACAGAGTTTTCTGACTGGGAAGTAAGGGTCCTGGCTTTGTCAGGAGGGAGAAAGAATATGCTCAGTTCACGTCTTTTTTTTTTGTTTCAACCCTTTAAAAAAATTGTGGTAATATATATATAATATGAAGCTTACCATTTTAAGTGGACAATTTCATAGCATTAAGTACATTCACAACATGTGTAACCATCACCACTGTCTGTTTCCAAAATTTTTTGGCACCTGAGACAGAGAGTCTGTAACCATTAAGCAGTAACTCTCCATTCCCTCTCCTCTCAGCCCCTGGTAACCTCTATTCTACTTTCTGTTGCTATGAATTTGCCAGTTCTAGATACCTTCTATAAGTGGACTCATACAATATTTGTTCTTTTTTGTCTGGCTACAGTTCACTTTTGCATTCTCAGTGCCCAGTTAATTCCAGGCCCAAAAAGGTACTGGATAAATATAAACGGAATAAATGAAAGTCTTAGTTGGAGGATGGGAGTAGCAAGCACCTTTGGGATTTCACACATTGATTTTTTTTTTTTTTTTTTTTTTTTTTGCTTAGTAATAATAATGACATGGCCTTGTATTTGAATAGTGCTGGATGTTTCTTCAAAGAGCTTTAACATTTTATCTCATTTGATGCTTGATTATTTTGGGGAAAAACTGCCATTCTTTTAAGATTAGATGTAAGTAAAATGTGTATCTACCATCACGTTAATATTTTGTTTTTTTTGTTAGCTTAATTGTAATAGAAACATTTTAATATGCTACTCTTGGGAAAAACTCCATGTGATAGGCTGCTCTAGGGGTGTGAATGAAATCTTGCTTCATAATCATTTATCAGTAAGGTTCAGGCCCACCTCTCCTGGGAAGGAAATTGAAGCTCTAAGATATTAAGTGCATCCTTTCAACATGCCACAGGAAATTAGCAGCAGAGGCAGAATTAGAATTCACAGCCTTCAGGTCCCCAAGGCTCCACTGCACCAAGCTGCCCACCAAATACAACTTTCCTTTCCCAGTGATCTCTAATGGTGCCTACAAAGCATGAAGCAAAAGTAACCATTCTTCCATGAATTCTCCCACCGGCACAAACAGTGCAAATTGTTTTCTTTTGGGGTCAAAGCTTTGCCACCTGCCATTTTGGACTCTGTGGAAGGCTGAAATACATCATTTGAGAGGTTATACGCTTTATCTCACCCGTTACTGACCAGTCCTGACTTCTCCCTGGGAGATCAGCTCCCTCTCTTGCCTGACCTCACCTGCAGGGTCCTGGTTCTCCCATTAAGCACCAGGTGCCTTCAGGAGATCGGAGGGACATTTTGCTCCATTTATATATGCAGTTGAAAGGAAAGGTTAAGCAATTAAACAAATGCCCTCTTCATTGCCAACTTTATTTGTCCCTTTTCTATGATTCCATTTTTTTTTTCTTTTTGTGCTGCCTGTGGTTTGACAGAGCCTGATTGCACTTCCCCTCTGATATTGTCTCATAAAACTCTCTGTCAGTAATATAATTGCTGGACCAGCTTTCCAGATTATGTGTTTTTTTCCCTCTCAAAGCACACCGGTAGAGAAAGCATTTAAGCTTGACACTGTGACTTTCCTGAGCTAAGTTCCGTCCTTTTATCACAGAAAGGCTTTCAAGGATGCACTACAGTGCACTTACTTTTTTCTCAATATAACTTCCTACCCACCTTCCTCTTCTGAGTGCCAAAGGAAGAAAATAGACTTGTCTGCTTGGAATAATCAAATGAGACTGTGATAGGAAAAATAGGTCAGGGAATAGTAAGTAGCTAATTTACTGGGGACAATACATTTATTCTAACTCAAGAGTTTTTTAATCGACAGGCTTGAGAAAAACAAGTTTTAACAGCCATGGTTATATTTCAGTGACAAGATTTGGGCCTTAGTAGGGACACTGATTTGGAGTTGGAGCGGAGAAGCAGGGGAAAGGATGGAGGTGTGAATGAAGCGGTGTTAGCCAGGGCAGGGTGATGCTTCTTTGAACATACAAATGTAAATCTTTAGTATATCTTATTAGAATTTAAGTGATAGTTTAGGGATATCATGTTGATGGCCTGGCCCCTCTTGTCTTCCTTTGGGTCCTAAGAGGCACTTCTGCTGTATCTCCTGGGACTCACACAAGAGGATCCTGCATCAACTACACTCCTCACAAAACCCTAACAATTCTAATTTAGAATTGTGTCTTTAGTCCAGCCTCTTTTTATCTTCAATGCTACTATTTTAACAGGACTATCACTGGGTCTCCTTGAACATCAGTGGTTCCCAAATCAGGCTCATCTTCAGAATTAGCTGGAGAGTAACACACACACACACACACACACACACACATACACACACACACATTACACCACACACGTATACACAAACATATATAGATGCCCCAAGTCCACCCTTGTTGATTTTGACTCATTTGGGTGGGGCTTAAGAATGCATATTTAAAAATATTCCTCCAGATCTTTCTAATGGTTAACCATATTTGGAAATGTCTTTCTTAGACCATTTCAACCATTTGGACGTCCTGCCAGTAATGTGTCTTTAGCCCAGTTTATCATCTTCCAGGGTTTTTATCCTAAAATGATCGTGCTGCCAAAATTTGGCCTCTGTACATCGGTCCCGGAACAAATCTCGGAGACAGAGTTTTGGGTGAAGTAGAAAGGAATAGCTTTATTGCTTTTCCAGGCAAAGGGGGCCACAGTGGGCTAATGCCCTCAAGACTGTGTCCCGCCCTGGAGGGGGTAGTGAGGAGTCTTAGAGTGTTCAAGGAGCAGGGCGTGGTCAGCTCGTGGACATTCTTCTGATTGGCTGGTGGTGAGGTATTGGGAGTCAGCATCATTAAACTTCTGATTCCAACCAGTCTGGGGTCTGCGTGCTTGTGGGCAGCACACAGTTAACTTCTTCCACCTGGTGGGGCTTCAGTATCTGCAAAACAGCTCAAAGGACATGGCTCAGAAGATTATCTATAGTCTTTGAGAAAGAACTTAATGTCCTTGACTTTGTTTAATGGTTAAAATATTATTATATTGTCTTGCTTAACTGTTTTCCTTTCTTCATTTTCTCACTTCTCTAATTAAATTTATTCTTTGACTAAAGTTTTTGTACAGACAGAAGGCAGGTGGAGGACACAGTTGGGGGTCTATTCTGCAAAGGCCTCATAGGGTCCTGCTCAGTTACAATCACATCACAATACTCCATACAGCTGTTTAAAAACGTGTTTTCCCCCTCTCTTGTTCCAAGGATAAAATTCAGACTTCTTGGATTAGTATGCTGGGATCTCTCCAATGCCATTCCTGCTCATTTTCCCAGATTCCTCTCCTATTATTCTCATGAACTTCTCCACACTGAACTTCGCACTGGCCCCGGGACTTCTGCACATTTGAATCCAAATCCCTCACAAATTCCTTTGCTTGGAATGTTCTGCCTTCTCCTTCTTCACCTTGAGGCAAGATTTCCCCCAAAGGGCACCTCCTGCATGAAGCCTTCCTTGACTGGGCCAGACACCATTAGTTGCTCTGTGATTCTGAAGCACCTTGTTCATCATGCCACTAAAACGGTATTCAACAAATTGTGTGGTAATTAGTCTTTTCTAGATTGCAGGCTACTTGATGTCAAGGACTATTTTATATAGCCTGTTGTTTCCAAAACTAGCATAGTGTCTAGAAATTAATAGTTGAGAATTGGGTATGGAATGAGTGAATGAAATAGCACTTCTTTTACAGTGTGATAGTTTAGAGCCTGGACTCTGGTCCCAGATTAACTGGGTTTGGTTCTTGACTCTGCCACTTATTATTAGCTGGGTGAATTTTGCCAAATCATTTCTCTTTCTGTGCCTCAATATCCTAACCTAGCACAGTGTTAGCTATTATTATTATTTTTAAATGCTGGAGGAGGATTAAAGGGATATTCTCAGAGGGCTTTGGTGGAAACAATAGGATACAAGGTCTCCTTTGTGACCTTGGGCAAATCACATGACTGCTATATAAAATGGTGATTTAAAACCCTGTTTGCATCGCAGGTATGTAGTATGAATCAGAAATAACAATATTTACCACTTATTGAGTACTTATTATATGCAAAGGACTTTTCTAAGCACTTATACCTATTACTTCATATAATTCTTATAACACCCATCTGAGGCAGATATCCTTATATCTCCCTTTTATTGACCAGGAAATTGAATCACGTGCCCACAGTCACAAATCTAGCATGTCACAGGGCCAGGACTTGGACCCAGGCCTGTCTAGCTCCAAAACTGCACATAGAACTATTGTGCTTATGCACAATAACCACACACATCCCAAATAAGATAACAGTGCGCATGAGAGGGTACTGATCACGTGGTGTGAAATAACTGGTCATATTACTTTTGCTTAATGCTTGACTTGAATGTCATACTTGGAGACAGGGAGAGCTTTCATTTGGACGTACTTTTGGGAGAGGAAGGAGAAGATGAGAGTATTGCAGGGAAGCATCAGAGGGTGGGGTCCACAGTGGGACAGCAGAAGTGGTAGGGAAATGGAAATATGTGGGAAGGAGCTATATCATGTGTACCACATTTTTGGGGGGATGGCTAGCACTGACCTTTGCTTAGAAACTAGCTAGGAAGCAGAAGCTTTCATTCAAGATGAATTATCTTTAGGGCATAAGGCAGAGGAGCACCTCTTGGCTCTGTCTTCCTATTGATCTGTCCTGGATAGTCTGAAATAAAGAGTAAGTGGAAGAGGCAAGAACTGGTCTCAGTGACTTAGAACATGGGCATCTCAACGATGAGACATTGCCTCTCTGGGCTTGGGAAAGAAGCCTCCTCTGTCGATCTGGGAGTAAACTTCCTCCCGTTCAATTTCTAGACAGATGCTGACAGAGCGGACTTGGGGGGACAAATGATATCTATGCTTTAAATTCTAGGGACTGTGTAAGAGCCACTGGTGGCCAGCACTCAGGCTGGGTCTGCATGACACCAAAACCAACCATCAGTTCAGCGCATCCCTTGTGCTGAGCAACTGGCGATTGACTAACTTGCAACTTCTCACAATGTGACTTTGATGCTCTGTAGTAGAACAGAAAAATGGAAGTGAGATGATCTCTCAAAGTATCTAATGGAGGAAAGAAAAAAGTATGGTGTATAGGGAGCATCTCAGACTGGAAGTCTGGAGACGGGGTGTGTGTTCAGGCTCTGGTGGGTTGTGCGGCCCTGGGCAGAGGGAACCTCTCTCTCCTTGGATCTCAACCGGGAAGTGAGATGCCTTGTAGGCATCACATTTTATATTTATGTTTAAAGATATTTAGGTCAGATGGTTTGTTAGTGTTTTTCTTCTTTGAAAGAAGTGTCAGGATGTATTGAGGTTTTTTTCCCCCCTGAATTTCTCATTATTTATGTATTGTTACAGAGGTCCTGAAGGTATTTTTTAAAAAAATTCTTAATTTTGTTTTAGAGCAGTTTTAGGTTCACAGCAAAATGACGAGGAAGGTACAGAGATTTTCCATATACCACCGCCCCACTGCTGCCAAACATGTGCAACCTCCCCCATTATTAACATCCCTCACTGAGTGGTACTTTTGTTACAGTTGGTGAACCTACAATTGACACGTCATTATCACCCAGAGTCCATAGTTCACATTAGGGTTCATTCTAGCTGTTGTATATTCCATGAGTCTGGACAAATGTATCCATCATTATGGTATCATACAGAGTGGCTTCACAGGCCTAAAAATCCTCTGCTCCACCTGTTCATTCCTTCCCCCAACCCCCTTCAAACCACTGATCTTTTTACTGTCTCCATAGTTTTGCCTTTTCCAGAATGTCATATAATTGGAATCATACAATAAGTAGCCTTTTCAGACTGGCTTCCTGAAAGTGTTTTTAAAGAATGCCCTATTACGGATGTAAACAGCATCCAAGCTCCCCTTGCTTTCCATTGGGGCACAGAAAAGGAGAGACTTTCATTTCAGTTATTCACGGTGTCCACCCCCAGCGGTGTCCTCTGCTCCTGGGAATTCCTTGTGTGTTCCTCCAGGCTGCTCTCTCCCACTACTCACCCTTTAAAACCTCCCACCTCTCTCTTCTGAGGCGAGTCTTTATGTGTGCTCTGTATCTTACCCCTACCTCTGCTTTAGGGAACCTAGTTTATTGGTTTTCCCCTTTCTCTTCTCAGTTTTTGACCCTTCTTCATCTGTTCCTTCCTATAAGTGTTTCAGAATGTTCTTATTTTTAAAAAATGGGAGTGTAAGTAAAAGAAACTTGCCTTGCAGTTAACTTCTGCCCTCAGTTTTGGCATAGATATCACTACTTTCAGAAAGTGTCCTCTGATCCCACAGACCAAGGTAGTGCTTCTCCGACATGCTTCTTTATTATCTTGCATTTCCCCACTCATAGAAGGAATCTCACAATAGTGTAATTTTGTGTTGTCTGCCTTCCCCACTGGGCTGTGAGCTCCATGAGCACAGGGATTTTTATCTTTTTAGTTATTCTTTGTTGTATTTTCAGCCCCCAGAAGAAATCCTGACACATAGAAGCACTTATGAATTAACAAATGGATTAAGTGAAGAGGAAGAGATACAGACTTTTTCTCTAATAATGCTCACATGTTTTACCCTGTGGTACTCTCCTGTCCTACTCCCGCCTCCACCCCAAAGAAATTATATTTCATGTTCAATCTGATTGCTTTGACTGGGAAAATATAATGGTGAGTGCTTTAATTTAAGTGACATCAGGTGGGAGAGGAAGGTACTGCTAACTTTTTTTTTTGAGAGGGAAATATCCATTGTAGGTTGCAAACATCTTTTTGTAAAAATCAGTCATTTAAAAAAGATAAAAATTCAAAGAGATGAGATTTAGATTCAATAACCGTCCACAAGTCTGGTGCCTTATCTAGAACTTTTCGAAGCAGAAATCAGACCAATTTCACAGGGGATTTTGTTAGAATTTTTTCTGGTGTTTTCTACTTCTGGTTCAGTGAGAATCTTGACAGTGATTGTTTACCTGGAGACATATTATGCTTCTCAGTAGAACTATGTAAAGAAATACTATATGGAAAGTAAGGGATTTTCAGTGTGAAAATCATATAAGAGATTTTATTTATGGTTTTAAACTTCTGGTGGCCCATTATTTTGTACTTGTCCTCTGATAAAGGATATTGATGAGAGAGAAAGTAAATTCTCATGATGGCAATGTTCACAAGGACATAAGTAATGGAGTTAACTTTCATCGAAAATTTGCAGTACGCCAGGCATTGTTCAAAGCTTTCTACATACATCAGCTCATTTAATCATACAACATTTTGAGGTAGGTACTATTATTATACCAGTTTTACAGATGAGGAATTGAGGCAGAAGTGAGGTGGGATGACTTCTCACACAGGCACTAAGTGGTGTATAGTCCAGGTCCAGAGTCTCGCTTAGAACCACTACACCACTACATTCTACCCACTTCAGTACAGACGGGGCATGAGAACAGATTACAAATTTAATATGTAAAGTGCCTCTATCCCACATGTAGATTTTAGTAAAATAGTAAATTTAAGTGATAAAAGGCATGTAAGATGTGTACATTAAGATTCTGTTTTTCCAGACTGGATACATTTTGAGTATTTGAGGTATTGCTGTATTTTAGACACCTGAGCATCATCTTTGGGCAGTGTATTTTTTTAACATTTTATTTTCAAATAGTTGTAGATCCACAGGAAGTTGCACAGAAATGTACACGGAGGTCCTGTGCACCCTTCACCAAGCACCCTCCAATGTTAATGTCTTACATAAGACATTATAGTACAATATTAAAACTAGAAAATTGACACTGTACAATTCTGTTGTCACCAGTTACATGTGTTCATTGTGTGTATGTGTGTGGTGTGTAACTCTATGCAGTAACCACCACCATAATTAGCTACTTTACCATCTGTCCCTTTATAGACAAACCCCCATCCCTAGTACCAGGCAGCCCCTAATCTGTTCTTCACTTTATAACTATGTTATTTCACAGATGTCATAAGAATGGAATTATGTACTATGTAACGTTTGGCTTTTCCCCTTCAGCATAAGTCCTTGGAGATGCATCCAAGTTGTTGCGTCTCTCAGCAGTCTGTTCCTTTTTCCTGTGGAGCAGTATATTCCACAGTATGTATTGAAGGATATTTGGTCGTTTCCAGTTTTTGGCTATCATGAATAAGGCTACTATGAACGTTTACGTACAGGATTTTGCGTAAACATAAGTTTTCTTTTCTTTGGAATAAATGCCAAAGAATGCAATTGCTGGTTTATACCGTAATTTCACCGTTAGTTTTTTTTGAGAAATTGTCAGCCTGCCTTCTAGAATGACTGAACCATTGTACATTCCCACCAGTGATGTATGAGCGATCCAGTTTCTCTGCATCCTTGCCAGCATTTGGTGTTATCACTATTTTAAATTTTAGGCATTCTGATAGAAGTATAGTGATATGTTATTGTGGTTTTAATTTGCATCTTCCTGATTGCAAGCTATGTTAAACATCTTTTCATCTGCTTATTTGTCATCTCATATCCTCTTCAATCCTCTTCTTTGTGTCTTTTGCCCATCTCATATCCTCTTCAATCCTCTTCATCTCATATCCTCTTCAATCCTCTTCTTTGTGTCTTTTGCCCATCTTTTTTTTTTTTTTTTTTAAGAAAATGTCTCCTGACTTCTTTTAAATACATTTATTTATTTATTTATTAGCTGTGTTGGGTCTTCGTTTCTGTGCGAGGGCTTTCTCTAGTTGTGGCAAGCGGGGGCCACTCTTCATCGCGGTGCGTGGGCCTCTCACTGTCGCGGCCTCTCTTGTTGCGGAGCACAGGCTCCAGATGCGCAGGCTCAGTAGCTGTGGGTCACGGGTCCAGTTGCTCCGCGGCATGTGGGATCCTCCCAGACCAGGGCTCGAAACAGTGTCCCCTGCATTGACAGGCAGATTCTCAACCACTGTGCCACCAGGGAAGCCCTTTTGCCCATCTTTTAATTGGATTGTTTGAATTTTTTACTGTGCAGTTTTGTTCTTTGTTTTAGATTCTAGGTCTTTGATAGATATGTGGTTTGCAAACATTTTCTCCCAGTCTGTAGCTTGGCTCTTCATTCTCCCACATAGGCTTTAACAAAGCAGAAGTTTTACATTTTCATGAGATCAAATTCACCATTTTTTCCCTTTTATGGGATGATTTTGGTGTCAAGTGTAACAACTCTTTGCTTAGTCTTAGGTCCTGAAGATTTTCTGTGATTTTATAGTTTTATGTTTTACATTTTAGTCTATGATCTACTTGAGTTAATCATTGTAGAAGGTGTGAGGTTTAGGTCAAGTTTCCTTATTTTATTTTATTTTTTTGCCTATGGATATTCAACGGGTCCAGCACCATTTGTTAAAAAGATTATTTCTCCTCTATTGAATTAATTTTGCTCCTTTGTGAAAAAATAATTGGGCATATTTGTGTGGGTCTATTTCTGGGTTCATAGTTCTGTTCCACTGCTCCATTGTCTATCCCTTTACCAATACTATATAGTCTTGATTATTGTAGTTATATAGTAAGTCTTAATATTGGGAAAAATGATTCCTCCTACTTTATTCTTTTTTTTTTTGCGGTACGCAGGCCTCTCACTGTTGTGGCCTCTCCCGTTGCGGAGCACAGGCTCCGGACGCACAGGCTCAGCGGCCATGGCTCACGGGCCCAGCCGCTCCGCAGCATGTGGGATCCTCCTGGACCAGGGCATAAACCCGTGTCCCCTGCATCGGCAGGCGGACTCTCAACCACTGCGCCACCAGGGAAGCCCTACTTTATTCTTTTTAAAAATTGTTTTGGATGTTCTGGGACCTTTCTCTTTCCATACAAATTTTAGCATAAGCTTGTTGATGTCCACAAAAATCCTTGCTAGATTTTTGTAGGAATTGCATTATATCTATAGATTCAATTTAAGGAGAATTGACATCTTTAATATGTTGTGACTTCCAATCCATGAACACAGTTATTTTTCTATGTATTTTTTAGATCTTTGATTTCTTTCATCAGCAGTTTATGATTTTCATCATACAGATACTGCTTTTGTTAGATTTATACCTAAGTATTGTTTTGTTAGATTGATACCTATTTCATTTTCTTTAGAAAATTTGTAAATGGTTTTGAGTTTCAGATTTCAGTTTCCACTTATTTGTTGTCAGTATACAGAAATGCAGTTGATTTCTGTGTGTTGATATTGTGTCCTGTGACCTCACTGAAATCATTTATTAGTTCTAGGAATTATTCTTGTAGATTCTTTAGGATTTTCTACATAGACAATTATGTCGTTTGCAAACAGAGAGAGTTTTATTTCTTTTTTTTCCATCTGTATGCCTTTTATTTCTTTTTCTTGCCTTATTGCAGTGACTAGAACATCTGGCACAATTTTAAATACAATTATTTTGAATTGAATATTTTGGTGAGAGTGGACATACTTTCCCTGTCCCCAGTCTTAGAAGAAAAGCATTTAGTCTTTCACCATTAGGTATGATGTTAGCTGTTGGCCTTTTGGAGATGCTCTTTGTGAGCAATGGTCAGAGTGTAAGAGTTGGTTCCCTGAATCTAGCATGGGTGCAAGACACATGATTTAATCTGTGTGGAATAGAAAAAGTTTCTCTCTATTCGGGGTGTGCCTATTTTTTTTTTTTTTAATCATGATAAGTGTTGAATTTTGTTAAATATTTTTTCTCTGTCAATAGATATGATTGTGTGATTTTTCCTCTTTAGCCTATTGATATGTTAGGTTTCACGGATTTATTTTTGGATATTGAATCAGCCTGCATACCTGGAATAAATCCCACCTGTTCACTGTGTATTGTTCTTTTGACATATTGTCGGATTTACTTTACGTTTGGCTCTCCATATCCTCAGGTTCTTCATCTGCAGATAAAACCAACCATGGGTCAAAAATATTTTTAAAAGTTTCCAGGAAGTTCCAAAAAGCAAAACTAGATTTTGCCACTTGGTGGCAACTATTTTCATAGCATTTACATTGTATTAGGTATTACAAGTAATGATTTAAAGTGTACTGGAGGATGTGCATAGATTATATGCAAATACTATGTCATTTTATATAAGGAACTTGAAAATCCGAGGAGTTTGGTATCTGCAGGGCATCCTGGAATCAATCCCCTGTAAATGCTGAGGGACAACTGTACTAATAGCTTATTAGGATTTTGGTGTCCAAGTTCATGAGAGATATTGGTCTGTAGTTTTCTTTTTAAGTCGTATTGTTGTCTTGTTTTGGTATCAGGGTAATAAATGGCTTCATAAAATAAGTTGGGAAGTGTTCTCGCTTCAATTTTCTGAAAGAGACTGTGTTAAATCGGTGTTATTGCTTTAAATGTTTGATAAAATTCTAAGAGAAACCATTGTAACCTGGAGATTTCTTTTTCAGGAGTTTAAAGATTTTGAATCCAAGTTCTTTTTAGTGATTATAGGACTATTCTTGTTCCCTATTTCATGTTGGGTCTTTTTGGTAGTTTGTGGTTTTTGAAGAAGTGGTCCATTTCTTTCAAATTGTCAAATTTATGAGAATAAAGTTGTTCATAGTACTTTTTTCTTTCATAAATTTATTTACTTTTGGCTGCGTTGGGTCTTCGTTGCTGTGCGCGGGCTTTCTCTAGTTGCAGTGAGCGGGGGCTACTGTTCGTTGTGATGTGGGCTTCTCATTGCGGTGGCTTCTCTTGTTGTGGAGCACGGGCTCTAGGCGCGCGGGCTTCAGTAGTTGCAGTGTGTGAGCTCAGTAGTTGTGGCTCGTGGGCTGTCGAGCGCAGGCTCAGTAGTTGTGGCTCATGGGCTTAGTTGCTCCATGGCATGTGGGATCTTCCCGGACCAGGGCTCGAACTCGTGTCTCCTACATTGGCAGGCAGATTCTTAACCACTGCGCCACCAGGGAAGTCCCCATAGTACTTTTAATGACTTTAAAAATACTTTCAATAGTATGCTTTTAATGGCTGCAAGATTGGCTGTGATATTCCCTGTTTCATTTCTATGTTTTTTCTCTCTTCTCATTGAAAAATCTTGACCCCTGAGCAGCATCTTTGGGCAGTTGGGGCAGTTCCCCCCCGCCCCCCCCCCGCCACATAGACCTTAATTCAAAGTGGACACTTGATTTTTTAAAATTGGTAAAAGGCAGCTCCTGGGATTAAAATAAGAGAAAAAGGTTGGGAGTCTTAATTACTGACTCCTCTATCCCACATCCACCTTCCCTTACCGAGTGCAGTTTGAAAACCATTGCCACAGGACATGCATTACATACTGTTTGTACTATAAGATTCAGACAAATAGAATACTCAGCATCACTGAACCTATACTGAACAAGATTAAATTCCCTTTCATGAAACACTGGCAGACTTCGGGATAGTGTTATATCCCAGGATGATTACAGTGAACAATTATTACTGTGTTTTATAAAGAGGAGAAAGTACGGAAGATTTGACAAACTCTACTGCCTCTACTCTATAGTTACTATATTACCTAGTTACCATCTGCAGCAGTCTTGCCCTTCGCCACTATAATTGGCTTGTGGCCCCAGTCAATGCCATTGCCTGTGAAAGTTCAAAGCTCTTTTCTGATATCTGCTAATTTCTAGTTTTTGTACTCTTTGTGGTCTGGACCTTGCATCAAAAAGTTATGCTTTACCCCACCTAAATTTTCTTGTTAAGGAAAAGCTGTTCAAAATTTGGAAACAAGGCAAAGAGTGGGCAGCATGTCCTTTTAATGTCCCAGTGGAGTATTTTTTACAGGACTTCTCAGTAATTTATTTAATCATCTAGGGCAGAGGTTGGCAAACTTTTCCTTAAAGGGTCAGACCGTAAATATTTTAAACTTGCAGTCCATATAATCTCTGTTACAACTACTAAACTCTGCTGTTGTAGCTTGAAAGCAGCCATAGAAAATATTTAAACAAATGAACATGGCTGTGTCCCAAAAGATTTTTATAGGCATACCTTGTTTTATTGTGCTTCACTTTATTACGCTTTGGAGATATTGTGTTTTTACAAATTGAAGGTTTGTGGCAATCCTTCATTGAGCAAGTCTATCAGCACCATTTTTCCAAAAACATTTGCTCACTATTCTCACGATATTTCAGATTCTCACAATATTTCAAGCTTTTCATTATTATTATATTTGTTATGGTGGTCTGTCATCAGTGATCTTTTTTTTCTTTTTTTTTTAAGACTTGTTGGGCTTCTCTGGTGGTGCAGTGGTTAAGAATCCGCCTGCCAATGCAGGGGACACAGGTTCGAGACCTGGTCCCAGAAGATCCCACATGCCACGGAGGAACTAAGCCCGTGCGCCACAACTACTGAGACTGTGCTCTAGAGCCATGTGCTCCACAACAAGAGAAGCCACTGCAATGAGAAGCCTGTGCACTGCAACAAAGAGTAGCCCCACTCGCTGCAACTAGAGAAAGCCCGAGTGCAGCAACGAAGACCCAATGCAGCCAAACATAAAATAAATAAATTTATTTAAAAAGATTTATTTATTATTTATTTATTTATTTTTGGCTGCATTGGGTCTCAGTTGTGGCACGTGGGATCTTTGTCGAGGCATGCAGGATCTTTCGTTGCTGTGCGCGGGCTCTTCGTTGTGGTGTGCGGGCTTCTCTCTAGTTGTGGAGTGCAGGTTTTCTCTTCTCTAGTTGTGGCACGGGCTCCAGAGGGCGTGGGCTCTGTAGTTTGCAGCATGCAGGCTCTAGTTGAGGCGCGCGAGCTCAGTAGCTCTGGTGCGTGAGCTTAGTTGTCTTGTGGCATGTGGGATCTTATTTCCCTGACCAGGGAAGGAACCCGCTTCCTTGCATTGGAAGGCGGATTCTTTACCACTGGACCACCAGGGAAGTTCTCTGTCATCAGTGATCTCTGATGTTACTATTGCAAAAAGATTACGACTTGCTGAAG
Source organism: Delphinapterus leucas (assembly GCF_059928025.1). Classification (NCBI taxonomy): domain Eukaryota; kingdom Metazoa; phylum Chordata; class Mammalia; order Artiodactyla; family Monodontidae; genus Delphinapterus; species Delphinapterus leucas. The sequence goes on from NC_143133.1 coordinate 97,375,629, forward strand.
GCTCAGATGATGACTAGCATTTTTCAGCAATAAAGTATTTTTAAATTAATATATGTACATTGCTTTTCAGACATAATGCTATTGCACACTTAACAGACCACAGTGTAGTGTTAACATAAGTTTTATGTGCACTGGGAAACCAAAAACATTCATGAGACTTGTTTTATTGCCATATTCACTTTATTGAAGTGTTCTGGAACCAAATCCACAACATCTCAGAGGTTTGCCTGTATTTATAAAACCAGATGGCTAGCCTGCAAGCCATAGTTTTGTCAACCCTCCAACAGGGAAATACCTTTTTTGAGCTTTTATTTGCTATGATTCAGAGACCAGACTGAAATTAATGTTAGCCTCTGAATTTTTTTTCTAGTAGAAGTACAAATGATTTATATCCTTAGGTTATGCTCTTATTGTCCTGTAGGATACAACTAGTTTTGTATCTAACCTAAAATGTTATTCTAACATTCTCTTTCACATGGTATATGACACCCAACTCCCCCAGTGCTCCTGGAACCAGCTCTCCATCTTGCTGGTCCCCTCATCAATGAGTTGAATAAGTCATTGACTTGTGTTTTATGAGAATTAAAAGAAGTTTTTGAAAAGAATACTTTCACATCCCATATACAAGTTTCACCCTATTAAAGTGATTTTCTCTTCCCCTATGAGGTGACAGACAACAGAGGTCTAATAAGTTTTATCAGCATTTGCTATATATTTGAGGAGATGTTTCAAGATGGGAAGTTATTGCAGAGCATGTGGTCTCTTATCTGTTCTTTTCTCCCTCTCTCCCTCTCTCTCCCATTTTTCTTTCTCATTTCCTCCATCTTGGAATACTGACCTCTCCTTTCCTCTTTCTGATATAAATTCTGTCTTTTCTACAGAGTAGCTCAGTTGAATGAAGGCCTTTAAACTAACATGATCTTTCCTAATTATAGAGCTGTGAGGTTATAATATTTTTCTCCTGCTACATAAAGAAATTGCTTTTTGAAATAAACTCTTGATTAATTTTTATGTTTTTAATTTGTCTCTTTCATAATAGAAGTGTTTCAATGAACAGGTATTTGGGAGCAGAACACAGCTTTAGCTGCTAATATAATTATTCTAGCAGCAGTCAAAACAGTTTTTTTTTCAGCTTAAAAGTTATTGTTTTCTAAAATTTTCTTCAGTATTTTTTTGTTCTTCTTATACCAGTTATATAATGACCCACTCAATCTCTTTTCCTTGTCGGTGGTCTCATCTGTAAGATTTACATTCATAATGTTAATTTAGTGAGAAGAAGGAGTATTCACCATTTCTGGAATTCTACTCACTATGCACATGTGTGAGTATTCAGAAGCATGCAGACTCTGCTTTACTAAGTACATTTCTTTGGATACAATATCAGATCTTTTTTTTTTTTTTTCAGGCTTTCAATGGCAGTTCTTAAAAAAAATTATTCCAGGAACAAGGAATTTCTAAACTGGTATTTTTATGCCTTAAGAAGTTTGAAAGTCCCTAGTTATGACTGCTTGCATGAATACCAACTGTCTAGTGAAAACTCAAATGCAGTAATATTGTATATTAAGGAAAAGGCCTTAATAAGGACAGATTTTTAGTCTATAGATTTATTTAGTTCAACAATTGTTTCTTGGGCACCTATAATGTGCTAGGCATAGCATCAGGGATTGGAGTCAAAGCTGAATGAAGGAAATAATGTTGGTATCTAGAAGATATTTATTACAGGTTTTTGGATATTGATTTGTTTCATGAGACTATTGTATTTTTATCATTTCTAATATTATGATAGCTTTGTTATCTTCAGTTAAGCCTGTGTTTCTCTGATATTCTTTCCAGTGCTTTTGGCGGTAGCGGGGATGTAAAAAATAAAAACAAAAGCAAAAAGCAAAAAGAAATTGATCCAGATGTTAACTCTAGTCACCTTGTCTATGAGATAAATAAAATAGACTTCCCAATATTCTGTAAGAAGCTCAGCACTTGGTCATGATTTCAGCAAATTCCTATAAGTTTGTAGGTTTCACTCCATTGACTGTTTCCTTTGCTGTGAAGAAGCTTTTTATTTTGATACAATCCCAGTTGTCTATTTTTGCTTTTGTTGCTGTGCTTTTGGGGTCACGTCCAAAAAATCATTGCCTAAGCCAGACTCAAGAAACATTTTTTCCTATGTTGTCTTCCAATAGTTTTACTGTTTCAGGTCTTATGTTCAAGTCTTTAATACATTTTATGTTGATTTTTATATGTGTTGTGAGATAAGAATACAATTTCATTCTTTCGCATTTGGATATCTAGTTTTCTCAGCACCATCTATTGAACATTTATTCCTCTTTGTGTGTTTTTGGTAACCTTGTTGAAGATCAAGAATTTATCTCTGGGTGTGGATTTTTTTCTGAGCTCTCCATTCTGTTCTGTTGGTCTATGCTGTGGTCTGAATGTTTGTGTCCCCCGCTAAATCCATATGTTGAAATCCTAACACACAAAGAAGATGGTATTAGGAGATAACACCTTTGGAAGGTGCTAAACACTAATCCCATGATGGTGGAGCCCTCATCATGGGATTAGTGTTTTATAAAAGAGGCTCCATGGAGATGCCCTAGCCCCTTTTACCATGTGAGGACACAATGAAAAGGTACTGGCTATGAACAAGGAAGAGAGACTTCACCAAAGAATGACCATGCTGGCCATAAAAATGTTTATATTTCTCTTAAAATATTTTGAATTATTTTAGGGTCTTATGGAATGCCTTAATTTCTTTTAAGAAAAACAGAAGAAATATTTTAGTATACAATATTAATATATGAATATGTTCCTCTTTATACCAACACAGTCATAAACTATAACTTATAAAAGGCAAAGTACCTCAGGCCCACCAAAGTCACACTGTGGTCCTGCTTAGAAGCATTCTAATTACAAGGGCCTTTTTACCCTCAAAAATAATCACCGTCTTAATTTTTATTGTAATCGCTCATTGCATTCCTTTACAGTTTTATCACTCCAGTGTGCATCCCTAAATACTAGTTTTATCTTGTTTTTAAACATTTTGGATTTATATTTCTTTTCTTCTATAGGTCATTATTTCATCCCTTTCTTTGCCTTAAGATCTGTTGAAGAACCTGAGTCCTGGGACCTGTATTTTCCATTTTCTGGCTCTTGCTGATTGTATCTCAAGGGGTAGTTTAGTTTTCCTTTGTCCTCTATATTTTCTGCAAATGGTCCTTGAATCCAGAGGCTCGATCATACTCAGGTTTAATCCTTTAGCAATGTTATATTGTGGTGTGGCGTTCCTTCCTTGGGAAGCAGGTTGTCTTCCCTTTCGTAATTTAAGAAGACACTGGTGCTCAATTCTGCTAACTCTTATGTTAATATTTCTCTAGTTAATTTGGTTTTCTGCAGTTCATTATCCATGGATTCCTCAGGAAAGACTCATGAGCATATTGTTCTCTGAGTTCCTGATGTTAATATTTTGTCTGTGCCTTTTTATACTTGGAAAGCAGTTTTTCTGGATATAAAATTCCTAGTTCAAGTGTTTTTTTCTTCAAGTATTGTGGTGGTTAATTTAAGTGTCAATTTAGCTGAGCCATGGTGCCCATGTATATTGTCAAACTTTATTCTGGATGATTTACATCAGTGGACTTTGAGTAAAGCAGATTATTCTCGATAATGCGGGTAGAACTCACCCAATCAGTTGAAGGCTTGAATAGAACAAGACTGACATCCTCCAAGCAAGAGGAAATTCTCCACTACTTGATAGCCCTACTACTGTCTCCACTACTTGTCTCTTCCCTTTTCTCCAGACTAATAGCTTTTGGATTTGAATCAAATCGACTCTTCCCTGTTTTCCAACCTGAAGTCCAGAGTTTGGACTTGTCAGCCTCCATAATTGCAAGAGCCATTTCCTTAAAATACGCTCTCTTTCTCCCTCTCTCTCTCTCCAAATCCTATTGGTTCTGTTTCTCTGGAGAAGTCTGACTAATACAAGTATCTTAAATACGTTTCTCCAATTTATTTTAGAATAAAGTTTGTTGTTGAAATGTCTGATGAAAGTCTAATTTTTTTCCCTTATGAGTAATTTTCTCCTTTTCCCAGATGCTCAAAGGAATTTCTTTTCTTTAAAGTCTAGAACTCAGGTCTTGTACATGTTTCATTAGATTTATACATAAGTATTTAATTTTGGGGAGCAATTGTAAATGGTATTGCTTTACTTTTTTTTTTTTTTTTTTTGCGGTACGCGGGCCTCTCACTGTTGTGGCCTCTCCCGTTGCGGAGCACAGGCTCCGGACGTGCAGGCTCAGCGGCCATGGCTCACGGGCCCAGCCGCTCCGTGGCATGTGGGATCTTCCCGGACCGGGGCACGAACCCGTGTCCCCTGTATTGGCAGGCGGACTCTCAACCACTGCACCACCAGGGAAGCCCAGGTTGTTGAGTTTTGTCAAATGTTTTCTGCATCAGTTGATAAGATCATATGGTTTTCTTTTCCTTAAACTGTTAGTATGGTGAATTAGATTGATTGATTTTCAAATATTGAACCGTTCTTGCAATCCTGTGATAAACTCTGAATGGTTTTGGTGTATGATTATTTTTTTTAAAAATTAATTAATTAATTAATATTTTGGGGCTGCATTGGGTCTTTGTTGCGGTCCGTGGGCTTTCTCTAGTTGCTGCGAGTGCGGGCTACTCTTTGTTGTGGTGCGTGGGCTTCTCACTGCAGTGGCTTCTCTTGTTGCGGAGTGTGGGTTCTAGGTGCGCTGGCTTCAGTGGTTGTGGTGCACGGGAGTAGTTGCTCCGTGGCATGTGGGATCTTCCCGCACCAGGGCTCGAACCTGTGTGCCCTGCACTGGCAGGGGGATTCTTAACCACTGTGCCACCAGGGAAGTCCTGATTCTTTTTATGTATTGTAGGGTTCAATTTACTTTTTCTTTTTCTTTTTTTGAGAAATTTGTGTCTATGTTCATGAGATATCTGGTTCTTTAGTTTTCTTTTTGTATTCTCCTTCTCTGGTTTTGGTATCAAAGGTTTTAATTTACTTTTATTTTATTAGAAAATACAAGATAGCAATCATGTCAGTTACTTATTTAAATATCTACAATAGATTTCCATTGTCTAGGAAACTAAGTCTGCAGTACCTTTGACAATATTCTACCTTACATCAAAATTTAAAATGTATATGCTTTACTTTGTAAACTTTCCTATTCTTATCGCTTGCTGTACCCTTTCTCCTGCTCCCATCTTATCATATTACTGATATCCAGCTTGCAGTTCTCCAAGCATGCCAGGCTGTGATAGTCTTTTAGTTTCTTCACTAGCCGTGTTCCTATCACCAGGAATATCCTACTCAAATTCCATATGTATAGTATCTTCTACATTTTCTGTTCATATCACCTTCTTACAATGAATTTCCTAAAACTCCAAGTGTTGCTGATTACTCCTGCCCTCATGCCTCTAATCCTCTCTACATCAGTACCTATTGTAGCACTTATTTTCCTCCCTCTACTGGTTAGTGAGTACTTTGAGGGCAGAGATTTAACAAAGCATTAACAAAGCCTGGTGCATAAGTGGTATCCACTATTTGCTGGTTAGATAAATGAATAAATATAACTCTCAGTGTCCTCTGAGCTCATTGGGAGAATGCATTATGCTTTTGTATTCCTTGCTTACTAAGGCGCTTTGCAAATATATTTTTTGGTGTGGTGAAAAACTTTAATTCTGATCATTCAGATATTACCTTATGGTCTTTATCTTGAACATTTTCAATATATAATTTTTTGATATATAATTATGGATATAAGTTTTGAAGAGTAAATTTAATTTATGATAATTTTAGAACTCTGGTTACTAGACTAAGATCCTTGAACTCTAATAGGCTCAAATGTAATAACGGGCATCAGTGAATTATTTTCACTACTGTAAAAAAATATAACAGAAATTATATATTAACTTCAACGAGGTTGTCCAGATTAACTGACATACTAGATTCTTTGTTTTTGACCATAATTTTGTTAAATGGTAAATCAGAAACTCAGAATGATAACTAAATCATTGACTAATAAATATTAAATAATATTTAATAATTACAACTTTGAACACAAAATCGTTCAAAACATCGTACACGTGGGCGGGCTACATAAGAGGTTAATATCGGTGGAAAGGAAATTATTTTTATGAATAAATTTTGTTACATTTTATATTCCTAAGATTTATTTTTTCCTGTCTTGCAAGTTTAGTATTGGGAAATGTCTTGATAACTGAGGGTTCTGCTGAGTTAGTTTCCAGTGAATTATTTGAGATTACATGGTTAAACTTCCCAGGAGGAGACCAACTTCTCCAATTAACTTTCTTTAAAATATACAGACTTTCTCTGTAACTTCATGGTAATTGATGTTTTCTGTGAATTACTTTGACTTTGTGAAGAATTTAATGCATGAAGTTCATCCTTCTGCAGCTCACATTACAAAGATGAGTCAATGGCATTTTTTCTCAAGAAATTTCTGCCTTGTCTCTGAAAAAGACCAAAAAGATGGATATTCTGATTGTTTCTCATTTAAATTAGTACTCTATTTTTGTTTTAGGCTGATATGGAAAAAGTTGTGTGTGCAGCTTTATGTAAATCTAAATTAGCAAATAATTTGAATAACAGTCATTTGGATACATTAATCCAGAATATGCAGACTATTTTAGAAATTTTGAAAATACAGGCTTTTAAAAAAATGCAATGACTTATATACCAAGGACTCATGATCCATGATCAAGCAATCTCTGCCACAGAAAGCCAGTTTTTTTCCCCTAAACATTTCATTGACTGGGGCTGCAGTATAGGGTCATAATGAATGGTGTATTCTAGAAGGTGAGCATTGTACAGCCTGTTAAATTGTATACACAGCCCTGCTCTATTCTCTTTATCTCTCTAGTCTCCTGAGACTTCTTGCCAGTATTCCAGGATATTTTTTATTTGCTTTAATTTTATTTGTGAAAACATTCAGTTATTTAAACTGTTTAATTTGTTCATGATCTTGATAATTAAATTCTACCTTATAAGAACATGGTGAGCACATATAAAAGAAGAACTCCTTTCCTTTAGGAAATCCTCTTCCGTTCAGTCCTCAAGTTTACAGCCATTATCGCCATGTATTAGTACAATATAACTCAATCTCCAAATTGGTTGATTAGTCCAAGAGTTGGAATCTGGCCCAAGATGGGCCAATCAGAGCATTCTCTTTGGTGGCTGACAATCCTAGTGACCTTGTTTTCTGCTATATTGACCAGAAAATAGAAAAAGTGAGTCTAGGGAGAGGGCAAGTGATAAATACAGCAAATGCAAAGCAGATCACATAGATCAGAGATGGAGAGAGACAACTGTAAGTGTTGTGAACCTCTAGTTCCAGGTGCTTCTTGATGGCTGGTGCATTTCTTTTCTCTGGAGTTCTGTGGGATATCATAGAAACCTTATGATAAAACACGATTTTTACTTGTTTAAAGGGAATCCTGCAGTTCTGTGCTTTGACCTAGCCATGAGGGCCCCTTTCTCCAGCTATAAGGCTTTTCTCCAGCTATACCCCCCTCAATGGGGTGAAGAGTCTGCAGAATCAATAGGTATGCCCACAAAGAGCCATGCTTTGTCTTTTAGACCATGCACCAGGTACATGAAATCCTGGGATTCCTGCCCCAAAAGTCTCTAACCTACTTCCAGGATTTCTGCTGGTCTCTTCTCTGGTCTGTTTTCCTGTAGGCAGGCCACACAGCCGGAGTACCTTCCCCTAGCCCCCAAGAGTGGCTACAGGATGGCTATTTAAGGTGGGGTGTGAACTAAGTTTGGACTTACGTGTATCTATTGCTGTGTAATAAATTACCCTAAATTGACAGCTTAAAATAACAAACATCTATTACCTCACAGTTTCTGAGTCAGGAATCCAGGAGCAGCTAAACTGGGTCGTTCTAGTTCAGTCAAGATATCAGCCAGGCTGCAGTTTTGTTGGGCTTGACTGGTACTGAAAGATCCGTCTCCAAGCTTACTCACATATTATTGGTAGGCCTTAATTTCGTGGCACATGGGCCTCTCCATAGGTTGCCTGGGTGAGATCATGAGATGACAGCTGGCTTCCCCCAGAGTGAATGATCTGAGAGAGAAAGAGACAGAGAGACAGAGAGAGATGGAGGCTGCAGTTTTTATAACCTAACCTTAGGAATGACATACCATCATTTCTGCTGTATACCATTAGTGATACAGGCTGACTCTGGTACAGTGTGGGAGAGGACTGTAGATAGGTATGAATGCCAAAGGCAGGGATCATTGGGGGGCTATACCCCAGAATTCCTTACTCAGTCTCTCCAGCCCACTAGCTTGCTTTTAGTTCTTGAACCCACCAATTCTGTCCCACCTCAGGGCCTGTGCACCCATGACTTCTCCTTGGTGTGTTTTTTCTGTTGATCTCTCTTGGCTGACCCTCTCTTTTTTCTTGATCTCAGCTTAAATGTTACCACTCTAGAGAGACCTTCACTTATCACTCAATATACAGCAGTTTTCTTATTCTCTATTCTATCACGTTATTTTACTTCTAGGTGCTTGGCACTTAAATATATGTTGAATGAACAAGTCTTAGTAATTATATAAACTTAGGGAAAAGATAAGCTCTCTAAACCTCAATAGCTTTATCTGTGATTAATGATCCTCTACCCACACCCACTATACAGGCTTTTGCGAGATGTTAGAATTTTTTATAACAAGTGATAAGATTATTATTGTGGTTTAACTTCTTTTTCCCCCCCTTTTTTCCTCTGGGCAGAAGAATTGCCCAGGAATGTATTTTCCCATTTTACTTTTCAGGTTTCTTTTATCTACCTGCGTTGTAGGACTGCTTTGTTCATTTTTTTCATGTATCCATTCACTAGACTCATATTTACTGTCCTGTAAATGTTTCAGAGGATTTATTTTGAATTAAAGTTATGATTTCATGTGTAAAAAGTATTAAACTGGGGGCAAGTTTAGTAAGGTTTATTCAAAATGTAAAATGACATTGTGGTTTTGGATCATAACTAATCATAGCATTCGTTGAACGTGGAAGGTAGTGTGTGTGCTTTTTGGAAGCTAGTGATGCACAAAAGAGCAAATACCCAAGAATCAAAGCAAACTTTTAATAATGCCCAATTGGAGTTCTGGTCATGTTTGAGCCATTCAGATTCTAATCAGTAAAAGCCCCTTGAGTCCATAATTGCCTTCTCCTTGAATCATTGCAGGTATCTATTATGCTGCACATTATCCACATGGAAACGAACATATGGTTATTGAATACATAACGAAACAGACTTTGTTGGAGAATGTTTCCTTTAGGATGCCTTAAAACATTCTTGAGCAGAATATTATGTAGGCTGCCAGTATCCCTTCTGCTCCTGGGGTTATAGGAGGGAAGTTGCTAGTCCTTTGTATTAAAGGCAGCAAATGAGCACACTGTAAGAAGTTGAAAAATTAAGAATTTATTTATTTATTTAGAGAGAACTATAGTTATCTTCCATGATGAAAACAGCAATAGATGGAGTTTCTTTTCCTTTTTTAAATTATTTATTTATTTATTTATTTTCAGCTGCGTTGGGTCTTCGTTGCTGCACGCGGGCTTTCTCTAGTTGCAGCGTCTACTCTTTGTTGTGGTGCGTGGGCTTCTCACTGCACGGTGGCTTCCCTTGTTGCGGAGCACGGGCTCTAGGCACGTGGGCTTCAGTAGTTGTGGCATGCGGGCTCAGTAGTTGTGGCTCATGGGTTCTAAAGCACTGTGGCACGTGGGCTTAGTTGCTCCGTGGCATGTGGGATCTTCCCGGACCAGGGCTCGAACCCGTGTCCCCTGCATTGGCAGGAGGATTCTTAACCACTGCTCCACCAGGGAAGTCCTAGATGGAGTTCCTTAAAAGTTAGGAAAATATTTTTTCTCTCTTGTATAACATTTCAGGGAACTCAAATGCTGGGGAGAGGCTTTCTTCAGAGTGATCAGACCATGAACGGAAGTTTGTTGCTGCCTTCGTAACAACGACAACAACAACAAAAAAAATACATTTGATATGTTTAGAAAAAGAGGGGAGGAAGAGTTTAAAAAAAGACCTGTAGAGCAAAACCTATGTTAACTTGAATCTGGCTCATTTCTGCTCTGAATTAACTGGATTTTCTCAGTTATACTCAACTTAAAAAGAAACAGATGAATCAAAAGCTTATATGAGAAGTCGCTTTATTTGCATCAAATAATTTAAATAATTGTAACATCTTATATTTTAACAACTGTGCTCAAAATGATGAGAATTTTCAAATTAGCCAGAATGCCCATTGCCTAAACATTCTGTAAGACTGGAGTATAAATATAACAAATAATTTTATTTATATCTACGATATATGCACACATTCATGAATGCACATACACATCCATATATAGATATAAAATGATGTTTAGGGCTTCCCTGGTGGCGCAGTGGTTGAGAGTCCGCCTGCCGATGCAGGGGACACGGGTTCATGCCCCGGTCAGGGAAGATCCCACATGCCGCGGAGCAGCTGGGCCCGTGAGCCATGGCCGCTGAGCCTGTGCGTCTGGAGCCTGTGCTCCGCAATGGGAGAGGCCACAACAGTGAGAGGCCCACGTACCGCAAAAAAAAAAAAAAAAAAAAAAAAGAGATGTTAAAATATGAGTTTCAACCAAGACTCTAAATTGAAAGATATCAAAGTGACTAGTGAAAAAACAAATAAACCAATTAAATGGTTATTAAAGAACCAATTTTATTATTATTAAATAACTGTATCTAAAAAAAGTGACTGATAAAACCAACCATCCTGTAGGAGTTACAAAAATAAAGCTGAAATTTGGATGATTCTTAAACCTCTGTATACCTCGAGGATATACAGAAGTCAGTGGTGAGAAAACTGAAGGTGAATTTATGAAGAGGATATTTGGGGAGACCTACTGATGTGCTAAGTTCCCCTCCTTTCCTCTAGAATGGGGTTTGTGGGGTACCGGCCCTTACCTTGAGTGTGGTGAGAGGGGTTTCAGTAGGGTCACTGGAAAGTATGGTGTGTGTGGCCTGCAAGTGGGGGCCAGGTGGACTGAGGTCTGACTTCCATCTGAGAAATAGAAAGGGTGGGAGATAGTTGCTAACAAAACCAAAGGAAAGGCTGTTGCTTTGGTTGCCCGTGGGTAGAAGATCCATATGTATTTCCCATGAACTGAATATGGGCCATGCATAAGAGAGAAAAACAGACAGATGTGCATGCACACACACAGACACACACACACACACAGATCGAGCACTTAGAGCCTGCCCAAGAACACTTGGAGGAACAGTCAAACCACAGCAGAGAGAAACTGCAGGTACAGCTGTATTCCTGGGGCTGAGAAGGAAGTCACGACCAGCAGGAAGAGAGATGAATTCACCAACATTAAGGGAACAACAGATGAGAGAGCCACGACAATGTAGGTGGAAGGGGGACCAGTTTTAGATTCCTGAAGGCCTGGAAGCCCAAAGTCAGCTGACAACAATAAACAATTAAGAGATGTTCATCTCCCTTCTCCTGACCCAGTAACCCTTGACGGATCAGAAGATGCAGTTTAGAAGGATGAGTAGAAATACGACTGGTGAAAGAGAGAAGAAATCAATCGTACTCTCTTCCCCAGATAACAGCTGTTCTACCTGAGGCTAGTCTGAGGCAGCATCCACGTATCTGCAGGAGAGAAGCTGAACTACACGTCAAGAATGATGTTTTGATTATTACCTTACTTAGACACATTAAATACATACTTGAGCCTTTGTTTGTTAGGAGCTTAAAGTGACCATAGGTGTGGCTGGTTATCTAAGAGACACTTGATTTTTCACTCAAGACGTACTGGTTGCATTTACTCGTAAAAGTGTAGAAAAATGTCTGGAAGGACAAACATCCAACTGTTCAAACAGGTTACCTCTTAGAGGCAGAATTGGAGACATGGGAAATGGAAGCACTTTTCCTGTTTTACTATGGGTATTCCACCCCCCCCCCAGAATGGTAGAATTTGAATTAATTTTACTTTTTTACATTTGTATTTTCAAAATCAAACACATTTTAAGTTCTTATGCATGTATACTTATTTAAATAAACAATCATTGTCTGTACACGTAATGAGGGAGTGTGTGTGATTTCAGAGCTAAAGGAGTTTATTCCTTGGTCTGTGTAATTACTATTGAAAGCCTTATTTGTTTAAAAAAATAGTAATTGGTGTGAGCAGTGCTGAAATTTCCACAGTTGGCACTTGTACTGGTGACCTCTGTTCAGGCACTCCTCCTGCTTTATGCGCTGGCATCTCTAGTTTGTACCAGAATGACACACTATGTCTGGTTTCACTACAAAATTCATGGAGCTCTCTGCTTGAAATAATATAAAAGACCTTTATTATTCAACCTGGACATTCATCTATGCAACCACATCTCCTTAGGGAAATGCTGGAAAATGGAATTTTCGTGGCCTTCTCTCCCATTTGACTTTTCTTCCCCACCATTACCCTCCTTTCCCCCATCCTTGTCCAGGTATCTATTAGTTATCTCTTTCAATAATGCTGTTCTGGCTGCATTGAAAGTGCTTTTTAATGTAGGAGATGTACTCCAGGCATAACACCAGGTCACTTTCTGAGTAACATTTTATGGGATTGATTAAAATTTAGCACCGTAACTGTTGACTTTACAGGCCAGAAAATAGACTCAGAGTGTTCTGCTCTGGATAATTTGTGCCTCACAATTTTGAAAAATCACATAGAGATAAGGGTTTAACAATGTGTTTGAAAAAAGAAGCTGTCATGTATTTTTGAGTCTTCTGTATTTAAAAGACCTCAACATTTAACATGAAATAATATCTTTTAAACTAATGAAGTTACATTACAGTAAATAACTGTATATAGAAGAAGATGGACTTTTTAATTGTAGGGTAAAGATGAACATTTAAACTGACTTCCTCACTACTCCAATCCTAACTGCTGAATTTCTCCTCTTTTGCTGTGGGTATGTGAAGGAGCATTTGCTTTTGGTAGAGTTTGCAAGGTTGTGAGATGATGCATAGCTAATTCTTTTTATTAGAGAAACATCTTTTGGGCTAAAATGCAGTGGAATCATGAACCAAAAGCAAAATGTTTTCTTTTATTTCACCTGTTTTGGAACTTTGAAATCCAACTCATTGACTTTATCTGCACACAAAGGCCTAATGCCAAGTGGCTCAGTGATGTGGTTCACAGTTAGCAGAAACATATCATAGAAAGGAAAGAAAAATCTCATTAATTCAAAAGGTTGGTTTTGCACTGTGTCAACTTAGCTAGGATGGAGCTATGGCTCCCAGAATTTCCTTCCCTCTGTGGTTCTAGATTAGGGTTGACCAGTAGAAAGGGCTGGGTGAGAGCTGGCAGGCAGACACACAGCAGCAGCCACTGCACTTGGCAAGTCAGCTAGCGTTGCTGATGTGCTGGAAGGACCTGTGGAGAAGACTGATCTGCTGGCTCACGTCCTTGGTGGGGGCAGCAGCTGGGCCCCCAGTTCCGACAGCTCTGTCTGTATCAGCAACTTCTGCTTCTCTGAACTGTAGGCCAGGTCCCTGTGCAGCTCAAAGGCAGACAGTAAGTCACCTTCATTATTGGGTTAGGTGATGTGAGAGGCAGGTACACGTTCCAATTTGCCCCTGCTTTCCCCCAATTTGCATCCAGCTTTTCTTCTTGACTGCCTATCCTATTGACCTTCAGCAACTTCAGATTCCTCACCAGATACAGAGCTTACAGCCTTCCAGAAGCCTCTTTGCCTTGTAGAATGAATGTTGTTAATCTTGAATTATTTGTGTGAAACAAATTGCCATCTCAATTAACTTAATTTTTCAGCTCTTAGTTAAAAAAACATTCACTTACCCCACTAGAATTTAAGAGAATATGGCATAAAAACACTGGTGAGTGATTTTTTCTAATATATACTATCTGATTAAATTTTCTAATAAGAGTAGAGCAATCTGAAGTTGGTATATTAAATGATTTGCAATTGCAATGTGCTGCACTTTTCAGGTACATGTGTAAGTAAAATAAATCAACTTCTGTCTTATCAGCATTGGGGGAATTTTTCATATGTGATCATTGTATGTTAAAGTATACACACTGTCTTTTTCAATAAAGATGATATTACTAACTTTTCTTCAGTAGGTCTCATGCCTGAGTTGTTGTGATATAGCTTTGTGTAAACCACAGTTCCCAGTATAGAAGGAAATATTTACTAAATGGTAGCTATTATTATTACAATTATAGAATTTAAAAAGTCTAAAAATTTTTTCAATTGGCTTAAAAAAACCCCTTTAGTATTATTGTTTTTGTTTGGGAGTATGATCTACCTAGTCATAGACAGAGTAGTGAGATTGCTATTGGACAGATTTTTGAAGTAAGTGCTGCCTTCATTAACTGAAGCAATGTAGGTTTGTTTATGTTTGTTTGTGCACATGCACAACACCCATATACCTCTTGTAGATTTAATCATTGTGCAATTTACTTTGTGTTCATCTCTTAAATGCAAGTTGAAGTTCTAACCCTGGCAAGTTGTTTTCAAACATATACTAATGATGGGAAAATATATGGTAGGGTCAAGGCATGGTTTGAAGGTAGATGTCCTACAAACAGCAAACTGCTAACATTTTTGTTTATTTGTATAGCAAGTACAACCTTTATGTATGTTTGTGTATATACAAAAATGCATATATATATATATATTTACATACATGCAGTTGTATAATGTGTACAAATACATACATAGAAAATATTTAGTCTGCAATCAACAGATCAATATCAACCAGAGTATCTTACAGCCTTATCCCATCCTACAATCTTTCTATGAAGCTTACTTTCCCTTGATTTTCATAAGGGAGTGATAAGCCATCTTTTTCTGTACTTGTCTCTGATTCTATATACTCAGGGACTCAATAACAACATCCTTTATTCTTCCCTTCCCTTCCTCTACATTCTAGTCCCCCTTTCCCTGATCTCAGTATTCCTATCACACAATTATGGGTCTTGGTAAATGAAAAATTAGTTGTCTCTTACCAAATGGCTGAGACCCCTGCCATAAATTCAATATATATATATACAGATTTTCTGAAGCAAGCCCTCTTACTCCACTGCACTTGCAAATTTCCCAGATACTGTTTTGATAATACTAGGTGATTTATTTTACATAAGGATGCATCTGAAAGGTGCAGCACATTGAGATTTGCAAACCATTTAACTTGCTAAAATCAGATTGTTCTACTTTATCTGCAAAGTTCACCCACAAGGAATTTAATATAAAGGCTTTTATTCTTGTTGTTTCATGTCTTGTACTTTCCTGAGATCTGATGGATTAGTTTGAAATGGGTGTGGGGGGGAGGAAAGAAGGAAATTAGCCACTCTGCATCTTCTGTGGAAATGCAACTCCTAACTCTCCATTTCCCACAAGACCGTTGAGAGTATTCAAGGACTCCTAGGAAAATGACAGCACGGTCTCATAGGGAGATGTTATTACTCAGATGTAAGGTGAATAGGCATGAACCCAGGGGACGATGAATCAGAATGTTGTCTCTCTAGCTTGTAAACCTTGAAACTCAATAAGTGACTGGGTGTCAGCACCATTGCTAAGAGTAAAGAAGAGATTCAGTTTGTTCCCCCTCTCCCCTCCTCTTCTCTGCAGACATTCATTGCATGGTGGTATTGTGCCAGGGAGTCGTAAGACCAAGATCGACATCCTTGCTTTACCACTAACTTGTGTGGTTTTGGGCAAATTGCTTTAATTTTTTGGATCCCTCATGTGTAAAGTGGGTAGGGGAATCAGCATGATTTCTGAGGTCTTTACAACTCTCAAAATTTAAGACTGTCTTAAATATCAGCTCCCTTTATTCTCCTTAATCTTCCTTCCTTCCTGAACTATGATTTTCTTTCCCTTATATCCTTTTATGATAGCTTCTTATTTTTAAAAAAATATTTACTTTATTCTAGCGGATGGATCATTTTCATTCCCTTCATATATTTAAGTATTTATTGAGCTCTTACAGTATGCCAAGTCCTAGCATGTAAATACTGAACAAGACAATAAAGGAGGCATCCCTTCAAAGAAGAGGGGATGCAGACAAAAAAATTAAAATATTTATTCATGTAGTGTGAAGTTCAAAGAATGGGGAAATATAGGGTGTCATGGGATCAAATAGGTAAAGGGTGAGCATCTGCCTCCTGGAGACTGGGAAAGAAAACTTGGGGTTGTGGCATTTAAGTAGAGGCTTGAAAGTCAAGTAGGAGATAAATAAACAGATGGAGATATTTAGGAGGTCAATAGGCAAGGCTTGGTAGTTGATAGGATATTGGGGGTGGTTGATAGGATATTGGGGGTGGTAACTCATCAAGTTACCGATGGGTTTATGGCTAGTAGATGAGTTTGGGAAAACATAAGGAGGAGAGGGAGAGGCAGTGAGCAGGTTGAAAGTATTTAGCAGAGGCTGATTCAATTAGAAAGCCATTGGTAATGATTACAATATTTTATATTTGGGTAGTGCTTTTCAGAGCAAAGCACTTCCATGTACGTTTTCTTATGTCTCATAACAACTGGAAGGTAGACATTATTATTCATAATAATCAGATGTGAAGAAACTTTTTCAAAATTTGGAGATAGGCAAAAAGATGACCATGTGTCCTTTTCACGTCAAAGGGTTTAACAGGATTATCTAATTCACCTGGGGTAGGATGGTAACTTTACCATCCTGCTGGTTGCCCCATTAATGAGTTAAAATATCTTTGACAGGGCTTCCCTGGTGGCGCAGTGGTTGAGAGTCCGCCTGCCGATGCAGGGGACGCGGGTTCGTGCCCCAGTCCGGGAAGATCCCACATGCCGCGGAGCGGCTGGGCCCGTGAGCCATGGCCGCCGAGCCTGCGCGTCCGGAGCCTGTGCTCTGCAACGGGAGAGGCCACAACAGTGAGAGGCCCGCGAACCGCAAAAAAAAAAAAAAAAAAAAATCTTTGACATGTATTCATTATATATTTGCATAAGAGTCATGTTTTTAGCTTTTGAAACTAATACTTTGAAAGAGTTGAAGCAAAAGAAGGTCTTGAGAGATTAACTGATTTGCTCAATATCACAGTGTTAGAGACAGAGCAGGAATCTGAACTCAGATCTTACGGCACTAAATCTGGTATATTTTGTGGTACATATGATGTCAAAGGGGAATTCTGAACAGTTCCTAGTTGCTGCTGTGTTTTTATTTTAAATAAGAATATTTCAGAAAAGGAGCAAGCAGAAAAGCTCATTTCATTTCATTAATTTTTTAAGTTCACCAACATTTCTGAGTTCTGTGAGGCTGCATCCTTCCATTACTTTCTCAAGCATCATAGATATCATGATACTGGATATAAAAATACTAAAACTAATTATTAGCCTCAATATTCCTGGAAACAGAGGCACTTCGTGTACTCGGAAAGAATCTTGACTATGTTGGTAGACCTAGTATCCTTAGTCTCACTGCAAAAAGATTGTATCTGTTATCTGTCAAACCTTCATCCCATTTTGGAATTCCCCTGTGATGGTTAACTTAATTGGGCCATGAGGTGCCCTAATATTTGGTCAAACATTATTCTAGGTGTTTTTGTGAGGGTTTTAGAGGATAAGATTAACATTTAAATCAGTGGACTAAGTAAAGAAGATTGCCCTCCCTCTTCAAACTGGGACATCAGCTCTTCTTACCTTTGGACAAGAACTGAAGCATTGGCGCTTCCTGGACTAGAACTATGCCATCAACTCTTCTGGGTCTCCAGCTTGTCAACTCATTCTGCAGATCTTGGAACTTGCTGGCCTCCATAATTATATGAGTCAAGTCTTTTTTTTTTTTTTTGGCGGCATGCGGGCCTCTCACTGTTGTGGCCTCTCCCATTGCGGAGCACAGGCTCCGGACGTGCAGGCTCAGCGGCCATGGCTCACGGGTCTAGCCTCTTCGTGGCATGTGGGATCCTCCCGGACTGGGGCACGAACCCGCATCCCCTGCATCAGCAGGCGGACTCTCAACCACTGCACCACCAGGGAAGCCCGAGTCAAGTCTTTATAATAAACTTCTCTCTCTCTCCACATATTGTTTCTGTTTCTTTGGAGAACACTGAATAATATACCTTCTTTCAACATTTCCAAACATGGTAATTTCAGCCTCACTTATTTGGAATGCTCTGTTAGTTGGTTCTTCCTGATATTGAACCATGATCTGTCTCCCCATAATTTTCACTCACTGGTTCTAGGTTTACTCAGTGTAATGATCTCATATTTGAAGATGGCTTTCACATGCAACAACATTTCCTCCCTGATTTCAGGAGCAATATAAGTTCGCTGTAGAGAATTTGAAGATTAGGTAAAGTATAAAGAAGAATAAAAATATTGACTCATAATTCTACCACTCAGAGGTAACAACCATTGTCATTTTGGTATATATTCCCTTCAGTCTTTTGTGTAGGAAAATTTTCAAACGTAGTTGAGATCCTAATGTATATATAAGTGTATATTCTTTTTTCACAGTTCTGGAGGCTGAAAATCGAAGATCAAGGTACTGGCAGGTTTGGTTTCTTCTGAGGCCTCTCTCTTTGGCTTTTTAAGGCTGCCTTCAATTTTGAAGCAATTGACAACTCTCAGCAGCACCATTTATTTTAAAAGCTGTCTTTTGTTCCTGAATGATGAAGCAGTCCGCATTATGTGTCATAGCTTTATTATTTTCAATTTATCTAACAACTCTCAAGTCAGTACCATACTGATTTATTTATTATAGCTTTACAATTTTTTAAAAAATATTTGATGGGACTGCTATTGCTTCATGATGCTTTTTTTTTTTTTGTCTGCTTAACTTTTATTTTATTTTATTTTTTTCTGCTTAACTTTTTTTTTTTTAACATCTTTATTGGGGTACAATTGCTTTACAATGGTGTGTTAGTTTCTGCTCTATAACAAAGTGAATCAGTTATATATATACATATGTTCCCATATGTCCTCCCTCTTGCGTCTCCCTCCCTCCCACTCTCCCTATCCCACCCCTCCAGGCTGTCACAAAGCACCGAGCTAATATCCCTGTGCCATGCGGCTGCTTCCCACTAGCTATCTACCTTACTACGTTTGTTAGTGTGTGTATGTCCATGACTCTCTCTCGCCCTGTCAAAGCTCACCCTTCCCCCTCCCCATGTCCTCAAGTCCGTTCTCCAGTAGGTCTGCGTCTCTATTCCCATCCCACCCCTAGGTTCTTCATGACATCCTTTTTTTTCTTAAATTCCATATATATGTGTTAGCATACGGTATTTGTCTTTTTCTTTCTGACTTACTTCACTCTGTATGACAGACTCTAGGTCTATCCATCTCATTACAAATAACTCAATTTCGTTTCTTTTTAAGGCTGAGTAATATTCCATTGTATATATGTGCCACATCTTCTTTATCCATTCATCCGATGATGGGCACTTAGGTTGTTTCCATCTCCAGGCTATTGTAAATAGAGCTGCAGTGAACATTTTGGTACATGACTCTTTTTGAATTTTGGTTTTCTCAGGGTATATGCCCAGTAGGGGGATTGCTGGGTCATATGGTAATTCTATTTGTAGTTTTTGAGGAACCTCCATACTGTTCTCCATAGTGGCTGAACCAATTCACATTCCCACCAACAGTGCAAGAGTGTTCCCTTTTCTCCACACCCTCTCCAGCATTTATTGTTTCTAGATTTTTTGTTGATGGCCATTCTGACTGGTGTGAGATGATATCTCATTGTAGTTTTGATTTGCATTTCTCTAATGATTAATGATGTTGAGCATTCTTTCATGTGTTTGTTGGCATTCTGTATAACTTCTTTGGAGAAATGTCTATTTAGGTCTTCTGTCCATTTTTGGATTGGGTTGTTTGTTTTTTTGTTATTGAGCTGCATGAGCTGCTTGTAAATTTTGGAGATTAATCCTTTGTCAGTTGCTTCATTTGCAAATATTTTCTCCCATTCTGAGGGTTATCTTTTGGTCTTGTTTATGGTTTCCTTTGCTGTGCAAAAGCTTTGAAGTTTCATTAGGTCCCATTGATGCTTATTTTTAAAATGAGATTTTCCTCCTCCTTTATTCATCCACATTAATTTAGACTTTTAAAGTTCAAAAACATCTGATTGAGATTTTAGTTAGAATTTCATTAACATTCAGAAATGTCATATCTCTTTACTTATTCAAATCTTTTAAAAAACTCTTTGTAGAAGTTTACTAGATTTTTTTCATATGGATCCTGCCATTTATTTTTGGTTTTCCATAGATAGTTTATTTTTAACTTTTTTCACAATTGTACAAGATTTTAAAATACTTCTATTTTCAAAGTGGTTTTTTTTAGACATAAAGAAAACATGCAATTTCTGTAACTTCATCTTGTACTACGACTTTCATTGGTTTTTAAAACTAATTCTAATAGTTTGACTCTCTTGGACTTTCTGGATAGCAATCTTTTATCTCTCCTTGTACTTTTTTCTTTATTAATAATGTATTATTAAGTTGACTGGAACTTTGTTAAATATGAAATGATAGTTATGTTACTCCTGCATTTAATGGGACTTCTTTTTTTTTTTTTTTAAACATCTTTATTGGGGTATAATTGCTTTACAATGGTGTGTTAGTTTCTGCTTTATAACAAAGTGAATCAGTTATACATATACATATGTTCCCATATGTCTTCCCTCTTGCGTCTCCCTCCCTCCCACTCTCCCTATCCCACCCCTCCAGGCTGTCACAAAGCACCGAGCTAATATCCCTGTGCCTTGCGGCTGCTTCCCCCTAGCTATCTACCTTACTACGTTTGTTAGTGTGTATATGTCCATGACTCTCTCTCGCCCTGTCAAAGCTCACCCTTCCCCCTCCCCATATCCTCAAGTCCGTTCTCCAGTAGGTCTACGTCTTTATTCCTGTCTTACCCCTAGGTTCTTCATGACATTTTTTTCCCCTTAAATTCCATATATATGTGTTAGCATACGGTATTTGTCTTTTTCTTTCTGACTTACTTCACTCTGTATGACAGACTCTAGGTCTATCCATCTCATTACAAATAGCTCAATTTCATTTCTTTTTAAGGCTGAGTAATATTCCATTGTATATATGTGCCACATCTTCTTTATCCATTCATCCGATGATGGGCGCTTAGGTTGTTTCCATGTCCTGGCTATTGTAAATAGAGCTGCAATGAACATTTTGGTACATGACTCTTTTTGAATTTTGGTTTTCTCAGGGTATATGCCCAGTAGTGGGATTGCTGGGTCATATGGTAATTCTATTTGTAGTTTTTTAAGGAACCTCCATACTGTTCTCCATAGTGGCTGAACCAATTCACATTCCCACCAGCAGTGCAAGAGTGTTCCCTTTTCTCCACACCCTCTCCAGCATTTATTGTTGCTAGATTTTTTGATGATGGCCATTCTGACTGGTGTGAGATGATGTCTCATTGTAGTTTTGATTTGCATTTCTCTAATGATTAATGATGTTGAGCATTCTTTCATGTGTTTGTTGGCATTCTGTATATCTTCTTTGGAGAAATGTCTATTTAGGTCTTCTGCCCATTTTTGGATTGGGTTGTTTGTTTTTTTGTTATTGAGCTGCATGAGCTGCTTGTAAATTTTGGAGATTAATCCTTTGTCAGTTGCTTCATCTGCAAATATTTTCTCCCATTCTGAGGGTTGTCTTTTGGTCTTGATTATGGTTTCCTTTGCTGTGCAAAAGCTTTGAAGTTTCATTAGGTCCCATTTGTTTATTTTTGTTTTTATTTCCATTACTCTAGGAGGTGGGTCAGAAAGGATCTTGCTGTGATTTATGTCATAGAGTGTTCTGCCTATGTTTTCCTCTAAGAGTTTGATAGTTTCTGGCCTTACATTTAGGTCTTTAATCCATTTTGAGCTTATTTTTGTGTATGGTGTTAGGGAGTGATCTAATCTCATACTTTTACATGTACCTGTCCAGTTTTCCCAGCACCATTTATTGAAGAGGCTGTCCTTTCTCCACTGTACATTCCTGCCACCTTTATCAAAGATAAGGTGTCCATATGTGCGTGGGTTTATCTCTGGGCTTTCTATCCTGTTCCATTGATCAATCTTTCTGTTTCTGTGCCAGTACCATACTGTCTTGATTACTGTAGCTTTGTAGTATAGTCTGAAGTCAGGGAGCCTGATTCCTCCAGCTCCTTTTTTCGTTCTCAAGATTGCTTTGGCTATTTGGGGTCTTTTGTGTTTCCATACAAATTGTGAAATTTTTTGTTCTAGTTCTGTGAAAAATGCCAGTGGTAGTTTGATAGGGATTGCATTGAATCTGTAGATTGCTTTGGGTAGTAGAGTCATTTTCACAATGTTGATTCTTCCCATCCAAGAACATGGTATATCTCTCCATCTATTTGTATCATCTTTAATTTCTTTCATCAGTGTCTTATAATTTTCTGCATACAGGTCTTTCATCTCCTTAGGTAGGTTTATTCCTAGATATTTTATTCTTTTTGTTGCAATGGTAAATGGGAGTGTTTTCTTGATTTCACTTTCAGATTTTTCATCATTAGTATATAGGAATGCCAGAGATTTCTGTGCATTAACTTTGTATCCTGCTACTTTACCAAATTCATTGATTAGCTCTAGTAGTTTTCTGGTAGCATCTTTAGGATTCTCTATGTATAGTATCATGTCATCTGCAAACAGTGACACCTTTACTACTTCTTTTCCGATTTGGATTCCTTTTATTTCCTTTTCTTCTCTGATTGCTGTGGCTAAAACTTCCAAAACTATGTTGAATAAGAGTGGTGAGAGTGGGAAACCTTGTCTTGTTCCTGATCTTAGTGGAAATGCTTTCAGTTTTTCACCATTGAGGATGATGTTTGCTGTGGGCTTGTCATATATGGCCTTTATTATGTTGAGGAAAGTTCCCTCTATGCCTACTTTCTGCAGGGTTTTTATCATAAATGGGTGTCGAATTTTGTCGAAAGCTTTCTCTGCATCTATTGAGATGATCATATGGTTTTTCTCCTTCAATTTGTTAATATGGTTTATCACATTGATAGATTTGCGTATATTGAAGAATCCTTGCATTCCTGGAATAAACCCCACTTGATCATGGTGTATGATCCTTTTAATGTGCTGTTGGATTCTGTTTGCTAGTATTTTGTTGAGGATTTTTGCATCTATGTTCATCAGTGATATTGGTCTGTAGTTTTCTTTTTTAGTGACATCTTTGTCTGGTTTTGGTATCAGGGTGATGGCCTCATAGAATGAGTTTGGGAGTGTTCCTCCTTCTGCTATATTTTGGAAGAGTTTGGGAAGGATAGGTGTTAGCTCTTCTCTAAATGTTTGATAGAATTTGCCTGTGAAGCCATCTGGCCCTTGGATTTTGTTTGTTGGAAGATTTAAAATCACAGTTTCAATTTCAGTACTTGTGATTGGTCTATTCATATTTTCTATTTCTTCCTGGTTCAGTCTTGGAACTTTGTGCATTTCTAAGAATTCGTCCGTTTCTTCCAGGTTGTCCATTTTTTTGGCATATAGTTGCTTGTTGTAATCTCTCATGATCCTTTGTAGTTCTGCCATGTCAGTTGTTACTTCCCCTTTTTCATTTCTAATTCTATTGATTTGAGTCTTCTCCCTTTTTTTCTTGCGAGTGTGGCTAATGGTTTATCAATTTTGTTTATCTTCTCAAAGAACCAGCTTTCAGTTTTATTGATCTTTGCTATTGTTTCCTTCATTTCTTTTTCATTTAGTTCTGATCTGATTTTTATGATTTCTTTCCTTCTGCTAACTTTGGGGTTTTTTTTGTTCTTCTTTCTCTAATTGCTTTAGGTGTAAGGTTAGGTTCTTTATTTGTGATGTTTCTTGTTTCTTGAGGTAGGATTGTATTGCTATAAACTTCCTTCTTCAAACTGCTTTTGCTGCATCCCACAGATTTTGGGTTGTCGTGTTTTCATTCTCATTTGTTTCTAGGTATTTTTTGATTTCCTCTTTGACTTCTTCAGTGATCTCTTGGTTATTAAGTAGTGCAGTGTTTAGCCTCCATGTGTTTGTAATTTTTACAGATTTTTTCCTGTAATTGATATCTAGTCTCATAGTGCTCTGGTGAGAAAAGATACTTGATATGATTTCAATTTTCTTAAATTTACCTGGCTTGACTTGTGACCCAAGACATGATCTATCTTGGAGAGCGTTCTATGAGCACTTGAGAAGAAAGTGTGTTCCGCTGTTTTTGCATGGAATGTCCTATAAACATGAATTAAGTCCATCTTGTAATGTATCTTTTAAAGCTTGTGTTTCCTTATTTATTTTCATTTTGGATGATCTGTACATTGGTGAAAGTGGGGTGTTAAAGCCTCCTACTGTGATTGCATTACTGTCAATTTCCCCTTTTATGGCTGTTAGTATTTGCCTTATGTATTGAGGTGCTCCTATGTTGGGTGCATAAATATTTACAATTGTTGTGTCATCTTCTTGGATTGATCCCTTGATTATTATGTAGTGTCCTTCTTTGTTTCTTGTAATAGTCTTTATTTTAAAGTCTATTTTGTCTGATATGAGAATTGCTACTCCAGCTTTCTTTTGATTTCAGTTTGCATGGAGTATCTTTTTCCATCCCCTCATTTTCAGTCTGTATGTGTATATAGACGGGTCTTGTTTTTGTATCCATTCAGCCATGTATGTCTTTTGGTTGGAGCATTTAATCCATTTACATTTAAGGTAATTGTCGATATGTATGTTTCTATTACCATTTTCTTAATTCTTTTGGGTTTGTTATTGTAGGCTTTTACCTTGTCTTGTGTTTCCTGCCTAGAGAAGTTCTTTTAGCATTTGTTGTAAAGCTGGTTTGGTGGTGCTGGATTCTCTTAGCTTTTGCTTGTATGTAAAGACTTTAATTTCTCTGTCAACTCTGAATGAGATCCTTGATGGATAGAGTAATCTTGGTTGTAGGTTTTTCTCTTTCATCACTTTAAATATGTTCTGCCAGTCCCTTCTGGCTTGCAGAGTATCTGCTGAAAGATCAGCTGTTAACTTTATGGGGATTCCCTTGTATACTATTTGTTGTTTTTCCCTTGCTGCTTTTAATACTTTTTCTTTGTATTTAATTTTTGATAGTTTGATTAATATGTGTCTTGGCGCGTCTCTCCTTGGCTTTATCCTGTATGGGACTCTCTGTGCTTCCTGGACTTTCTTAACTATTTCCTTACCCATATTAGAGATGTTTTCAACTATAATCTCTTCAAATATTTTCTCAGTCCCTTTCTTTTTCTCTTCTTCTCTATGGGACCCCTGTAATTCGAATGTTGGTGCATTTAATATTGTCCCAGAGGTCTCTGAGACTGTCCTCAATTCTTTTCATTCTTTTTTCTTTATTCTGCTCTGTAGTAGTTATTTCCACTATTTTATCTTCCAAGTCACTTATCCGTTCTTCTGCCTCAGTTATTCTACTATTGATGTTTCCTAGAGAATTTTTAATTTCATTTATTGTGTTGTTCATGATTGTTTGTTTGCTCTTTAGTTCTTCTACGTCCTTGGTAAACTTTTCTTGTATTTTCTCCATTGTATTTCCAAGATTTTGGATCATCTTTACTATAATTATTCTCAATTCTTTTTCAGGTAGACTGCCTATTTCCTCTTCATTTGTTAGGTCTGGTGGGCTTTTACCTTGCTCCTTCATCTTCTGTGTGTTTCTCTGTCTTCTCATTTTGCTTAACTTACTGTGTTTGGGGTCTCCTTTTCACAGGCTGCTGGTTCGTAACTCCCGTTGGTTTTGGTGTCTGCCCCCAGTGGCTAAGGTTGGTTCAGTGGGTTGTGTAGGCTTCCTGGTGGAGGGGACTAGTGCCTGTGTTCTGGTGGATTAGGCTGGATCTTGTCTTTCTGGTGGGCAGATCTATGTCTGGCAGTGTATTTTGGGGTGTCTGTGACCTGATTAAGATTTTAGGTAGCCTCTCTCTTAATGGGTGTGGTTTGTTCGTGTCTTGCTAGTTTTTTGGCATAGGATGTCCAGCAGTGTACCTTGCTGGTCGTTGAGTGGAGCTGGGTCTTGGCGTTGAGATGGAGTTCTCTGGGAGATTTTTGCCGTTTGATAGTATGTGGATTTGATAGTATGCCGTTTGATAGTATGTGTCACTACTATCTAGTAGCATGGGAGGTCTCTAGTGGACCAATGTCCTGAACTTGGCTCTCCCACCTCAGAGGCACAGCCCTGACACCTGGCTGGAGCACCAAGAGCCTGTCATCCACATGGCTCAGAATAAAAGGGAGAAAAAAAAAAAAGGAAGAAAGAAAAAGATTAAATTAAATTAAATTAAAAAGTTATTAAAACAAAAAATAATTATTAACAATTTTTAATGTAATTAAAAAAGAAAGAAAGAAAGAACCAAACCAAAAACCTCAATTTGTGATGGTTCATCGTCTATTCAGGTATTCCACCGATGCAGGGAGATTTGACTATGGAGATTTAACCCGCTGCTCCTGAAGCTGGGAGAGATTTCCCTTTCTCTTCTTTGTTCGCACAGCTCCTGGGGCTCAGCTTTGGATTTGGCCCCACCTCTGCGTGTAGGCTGCCGGAGGGCGTCTATTCTTCGCTCAGACAGGACGGGGTTAAAGGAGCAGCTGATTCGGGGGCTCTGGCTCACTCAGGCCAGGGGGAGGGAGGGGAACGGATGCGGGGTGAGCCTGCTGCGGCAGAGGCCAGCATGACGTTGCACCAGCCTGAGGCGCGCCGTGCGTTCTCCCCGGGGAAATTTTCCCTGGATCCCGGGACCCTGGCAGTGGCGGGCTGCACAGGCTCCTGGGAGGGGCGGTGTGGAGAGTGACCTGTGCTCGCATACAGGCTTCTTGGTGGCGGCAGCAGCAGCTTTAGCATCCCATGCCCGTCTCTGTGGTCCGCGCTGATAGCCGCGGCTCACGCCCGTCTTTGGAGCTCCTTTAAGCAGCGCTCTTAATCCCCTCACCTTGTGCAGCAGGAAACAAAGAAGCAAGAAAAAGTCTCTTGCCTCTTCGGCAGCTCCAGACTTTTTCCCGGACTCCCTCCCGGCCAGCCGTGGCGCACTAACCCCTTCAGGCTGTGTTCACGCCGCCAACCCCAGTCCTCTCTCTGTGCTCTGACCGAAGCCAGAAACTCAGCTCCCAGCCCCGCCTGCCCCGGCCGGTGAGCAGACAAGCCTCTCGGGCTGGTGAATGCTGGTCGGCACTCATCTTCTGTGCGGGAGTCTCACCGCTTTGCCCTCCGGACCCCAGTGACTGCGCTCTCTTCCGTGGCTCCGAAGCTTCCCCCTCAGCCACCCGCAGTCTCCGCCCACGAAGGGGTGTAGAAACCTTTCATTCTTCACAGCTCCCTCCCAGAGGTGCGGGTCCCGTCCCTATTCTTGTCTCTGCTTTTTCTTTTGCCCTACCCAGGTACGTGGGGGAGTTTCTTCCCTTTTGGGAGGTCTGAGGTCTTCTGCCAGCGTTCAGTAGGTGTTCTGTAGGAGTTGTTCCACATGTAGACGTATTTCTGATGTATTTGTGGGGAGGAAGGTGATCTCCGCGCCTTACTCTTCCGCCATCTTGAAGCTCCTCCCCTATATCTAATACATTTTATCTTATTACTTTTGACCCATGAACCAGCTCTTATGTAAATGTGACGAGGCAGGTAGCTTCATGCGGTGCTAGCCCCTCTTCTCTCTCTGGACCACCTGCAGCTCAAGAGATAGGTCTTCTTTCAAGAAGATAATACTGCACACAGATTCCTGTCCCTGCACTCCTCATACCAGCTTCCTTCTGTTACTTCATTAACACTGTTCAACAGCTATGGATCCTGCATATTCTAGTTCATTCAGCCCATATTTCTCTATCTTGAATACAAAGATCTGAGACATTTTATTAAATGCTCTGATGCGATCAAGATAGAATAAACCTCTGGCACCCACCTGCTTATCAGTCTAGTAATCCCAGAGGAAATGAGGCTAGTTCAGTTTATCAGTTTATTTTCACTTTCTAATGCTTGCACACCAATTATCCTGAGGTTCAATATAAAATGTTTCCTGAATTCCATTTCATTTTTTTTTTAGAAATATAGACAATTGTTCCCATCTGGTTCCTGGGAGTCTTTCCTATTCTCAAAATTTCTCAAGTTTTGACCATGGGTGTGGGATCACTACTGTGGTCTTTTCAATATAATTATTTTGGGTCCTGAAACTTGAATTTATTTAAAACTGCTGGCTGTGTCCTTATTGTCCTTCACATTTTTGGGGCTTTAATTCTTCTTAAACAACATTGGCACTTTCCTTTCCAGAGTGAAGGTCATGCTCCGATAGAGAAGACTGAAACTAAATAAGGGTTGAATAACTCTGACTTCACACAGTGAGTTGGCGATGATGCTTTCTTTGTTCTTGTGACAATAAACACAGCTTAAACAAGCACATTTTGTCTACAGACTTTTTCCCAATCTTCAATTAGTTCTGGATTTTAGCTTTCAAAACAATATTCCTTCAGCTTTGTGTAATTAGAAAAATTCCTTCTAGGTTATATGTCCTCTTTCTATTTTCATTTTTTGTACATGATGTTTTAAACCTAAGTTTATTAGTGTACACTCCTTATTCAGCTAACTTTTCTTTTTCATTAGAATAATTTTTCATTGCATTGTCAGCTTTTGGTTGAAAGTCCTGCATCCTTCCAGAACCATTTTCCCTCACAGAGTTTCTGTTTACATACATTCAGTAAGGGCTGAAGAGACATGTGCTATGGAAAATTATGTGATGAGAATTGAGTATAAATATTCAGACATCTATCTAGTTATCTATATAGAGTTGTTTATGTATATTTATATATCATACATGTGTTTTTCAAGTTATATGTGTATATATAAATTATTAGATATAAATTTATATGTTTGTATATATGTTGTATATAAATATATATATTTACATATGTATAAAACTTTAAAAATTATATTAAATAACTATTATATATAAATATATATAAACCTTAAACTTAATTAAGTATAAGTTTATTGAGGAGATTTAAAAATTCTTTCACCAAAAGGCACAAAGCCCTTCCAAAATTTCCAAAAATATTTTTACATTGGAAAACAAAAGAAAAAAGGTTCATTTTAAAATATTGGAGAACCTTGCTGTACTATGAGTGTATCCTGGGATATGTGTTCTTCTGAATGCTACCTGTCAGGCTAGGAGTCACTTCTATGTCGAGGTTATTGTGCTGTGACAGATCAGCACATCTCGTGCTGTAGTTTGAGACTCACTGACACAGCAACTTGAACTTTCCCTTTGACCTTTGTAAAAGTCAAGTTTTGGCTTGCATTGAAATCTGTGTTTCATTGACTGTGAAATTAGGAGAATCTCCAACGAGTAA
This sequence comes from Delphinapterus leucas, assembly GCF_059928025.1. Classification (NCBI taxonomy): domain Eukaryota; kingdom Metazoa; phylum Chordata; class Mammalia; order Artiodactyla; family Monodontidae; genus Delphinapterus; species Delphinapterus leucas. The sequence goes on from NC_143133.1 coordinate 97,404,955, forward strand.
AAAATGATTAGCTTTCACTTTTGGATGAAAACATGCCAAGGACAAACATTGATTTTGAGACCCTTTATAGAGCATTGCACCTTATAAAACCTCACTCTGAGGCGGATCAGAGCTATGGCACTGGTGCCAACATTTCACCTTCCAGGTCATTGCCTCTCAGCTTTCTTTTTTTGGGGTGACTTTATAAGTGAGTTTGTTTACGACCTTGAATAGTAGTGTTTTTAGATATGATTACCAATCACCAGATGATCTTTACTAATGGTGGGTATTCAAATACCCTCTATTTCTCTGGATTGTGTTGAATTGACACCTTCTTTATTCTACTCTCCCCAGCAGAGCAGTTGTATTTTCTGTGTAACCATAGCACTTTATTTATGCTTTAATTATATCACTTGTCATCTGTATTTTAGTTATTTGTTTATATGCTTTCCCTTTGGACTGCAAGCTGCTTAAAGGCAGGAGTTCCCTTTAACGAGTCCGTGGACTCCTGGCATACTGCACAGGACTTGGAATATAGTGCTCAACTAAATGTTGACTCTATGGACTCATTATTTAAAAAATTTAAAACCTAAGTATTATAAGGGTGGCTCAGTGGAATGCAGCGGGTGTGAGTGGGGGTGTAACATATCATTTATATTTTATTTGCAAATTAATGTATTTGGAGACCTGCGCTGTGTATGAAGGCCTATGTAGATCAGATGACCCCAAGGACTCCCTTTTTCTCTTCCTGTATGTAATTATATTCAAATATCCATAACCCAGTCCTGAAATGGGTAATTTCCTGTAGATAGTGTTCCAAAGTACTAGGAGGCCCTTTCACTTTTGAGAGCAAGCCCTGAGCTTAGCATAATGCTGAGGGAGGTTCAAAGCAAATACCATTTTTTTTCTCTAGGTAAATTTTATTCCTTCAGACAAATGTTTAAACAACTGTTTTAAAGAAATAATATGCCCACTGCATTGGAAAAGGCAGCTATTGCTTTGGTATCCATTTTATGCTTTTCCCTTGAAGCCAAAGAGTTATCTTGTTTCTGTGAAATAACTTTCCCTCTTTAGTTGTTCAATTTGATTCAACAATTTTTGATTAAGCATTCAGGGGTCATGAATAAATGAGAACCTGCAGTGTGGTAATTGGGATATCACTACTATCTAGTAGCATGTTTAATACTCAGCCTAGCTGTGCTGCATCACCTTTTCCTCCCATCTTCCTCGTACTATTACTCCCCCTCTCCAACCCTTTCCAAAAAAGGCAGTAATGTCATTGCAAGCTTCAGAAGGTAGCATTAAAATGAATACTTTTTAATTTCTTTGGATGAGATGGGGCTCTGGGCTCTGGGACAATGCTGATGGATGATGTTTTAATGCAGCTGAAATGTTTTTTTTACCGAACCAGGGAAAACTATAAATTTTGCTTCATTGCCACTGATGGCTCTATGCATGAAACTATGGTGGCGCCCTTGGCCGTGAATAATCACCTCGGCACGGCAGATGTTACTTTGCGGGGAAAGCAATTCTTTGCCGAAGAATTGTGGAAAGATTAATTGTCTACAGCTGTTTCATGGCCCACAGCAATCTTGATACATTTATGATAAGTTTAAGAGCTCACTAGAGGCAGCTCCTATTCCCTGTTGTGAGAGGGGGGGTGGGAGACAAAGCCAGCGGCTTTATTTTGACACCTGGATTCATAGAATCTGTCAGCTCCATTACAGCCTTCATAGAAATCTGGCCGCTGGCAGTTCTGAAATGATTGTGAGTGAGGTAAGATGCAGGAATTATCTATACGTAGATAAAGAAAAGGAGACTGAGAAGAATTATTCAAATTTGTGCAAATGAATTGCTTCCATTTTTCCTCCCTCTTCCAAGTGGAAATTGAACGTGACCCGCTCTGACCTTTCTCTATTAAGTGCTGCAAATTGCAGTAAATGCACAGTTCTGAGTGCCCTAATGAGACAGAGCCCCAGCAATGCCTCATTAATAAGGGGAGTTTGACCTTGCTGGTCAGCCCTTCATTCGATATTGAAAAGAAATAAGAAAAAAGAAGAGATGACCCACTGTACATTTTGAACAATACATTTGATTTAGTTTGTATATACTCCCAGCCAGATGGTTCTCAACCTTTTTCCCTCTCTGGTTTCCCTTCAGCCACAGGCTAGAAGGAGTGGTACTTACCTTTCAGGAGCCAGTGGAATGTGGAGACAGAGATGGGGAGTCTTGGCAAAGCCAGCGCCAGGCTGTACCCTGGTGGAAAGGACATTCATCTCCTCCCCATCTTGTCCCTCGTAAACTGGGGCCATGAATTCCTGTCTTTTCTTTCATTTCTTTCCTTCCTTCTTTCCTTCTCCCTCCCTCCCTTCCTTTTTCCTTTAAAATAAAGGAAATTGAAATAAATTTCAATTTTGAGTTGTGCATGTGTGTATTTAAAAGAGGGATTGACCCTCTGATCTTTATAGTGCAGACTCAGGCTGAGATACTTTCTCCTTGTCTTGTGTAAGAAAATCTAGGGCAAGAGGTGGAGTCATGCTGCTTGTTTTTGGAGAATTATTTAACCTTATTAGGCATGGAGGGTAGTTGATAGATGTGGAACTGGGACCCAGGGCTCCTGGGTCCTCTTCTTAAATGCCTCACTAGTTACAAATTTAGCTTTAGGCTTCCTTTAAACCAATGCTAATAACACCTCTAATTGTATTCAGGGAATTTCCTAAATATAAGGAGGCACTATGATCAAGTTCTTAAATTTATTTAAGTAATAACTCCTTACACATAGAGATGCACTTAGACTTTAAGGAGGTAATTTCAAGATGCATGGACATATCACCTTGTGGAATCTTAATGTTTGAAGGGGTCCTAGAATTTATTCCCTCCAAACTTCTAGCAAGGCAAGGATCTGCTCTATAATATCCCTGATATTGAAGGTAGGCTAATTACCTCAGAATCAGACTGTTTCATCACTGGCAGCTCTGGCTCACGCCAAGTTCTTTCATATATAATATTAATGCAAAATATTGTTATCGGGCTTCCCTGGTGGCGCAGTGGTTGAGAGTTCGCCTGCTGATGCAGGGGACGCGGGTTCTTGCCCCGGTCCGGGAAGATCCCACATGCCGCGGAGCGGCTGGGCCCGTGAGCCATGGCCGCTGAGCCTGCGTATCCAGAGCCTGTGCCCTGCAACGGGAAAGGCCACAACAGTGAGAGGCCTGCATACCGCAAAAAAAAAAAAAAAAATTGTTATCATGTACTGACCATATTATTACAAAGTCCAGTTTGAATGGAGCATCTGAAACCACCAAAATGAGAAGATTAACCCATGGGACAACTGCTTTACCAGGTTGTACTTTTGGGTTATGCTTTTGGCTTGCCTAGAGGGGTGTTCTAAGGATCTGCAGCCTGAAAGTCTCTTTTGAAATTATTTGGGAATATTCTTGAAAATTTCCCCTATGCAATGTTCTTTTCACAGGGAAATTTCTTTTTAAATTTTATTTTAAACCAGGAAGCACTTGGCTTGTTCTTGGGAGCTAGTTTGATTTTATCTTAATAGATGTGTCACTTAAACCTGATCATCTTTCCCTCATTCCTTTGGCTATCAGGATGCTCAGAATGCAGAATCTTATGGCATACATTAAAAGGTACTTTTGAAATTTGGTACCAGAATCTGACTCTGGTACCAAATTAAAAAATATAAAAACAGTATACAGTGAAAAGTAAGTCCCTCTCTTGTCCCATTCTCCCAGTCAACAAGTTGTCCTTTCAGAAGGAAGTACTGTTACTAGTTTCTGAATATTCTCTGTGCTTATAACATAAACTAAGATGATATAGGTTATGCTCTGTGCTAAAGGTGACAAAAAACCATCAAATGGTTTGAAGAAGGAGATCAAATAGATCAACTCGTGGTACTGCTGAAATTGTGTTGACTGGAGGTACAGAGGGACAACTGGGAGGCTGCTTTTGTCTTCCAGGCAGGCACTAATAAAAGAGGATGCAGGTAAGGTAGAGTTAAAATCAGCAGGGTGTGGTAATTCAATAGATGCTGAGGATTAGACAGGGAGAATTCAAAGACTGACTAATTTCTAGCTTCAGAGACTATATGGATTCTGTAACCACCTGCCCAGGTGTAGACAGTTTGGGAGAAGATGAGTTACTTTTACGTATGATGAGCTGTAGTAGCCTGAGGAGCTGAACACCCAGTATGCGGGCAAAGGCAGAAGTCTGGTGCTGAAAGAAGGTATCTGAATAAAAGGATTTTTGAATCATAAGCCTACAGGTCACAGGAAAAGACTCAGGAAAAGACTGAAAGTACAGGTTATCACCTACAGAGAATGAGTAGAGTGTTGAAATGCGACAGGTTTAGAAATACTTAAAGGTTTTGCCTTTTGTTGTCTTTTCTCCAACCTACTTCCATTGCTTGGTGCCATCTCTGGCCCACAGTTGGTGTGTAATGAATAATGCACTATTTAATCACTAACTGAACGAGTTTGTAGAACCCTTCTCCACTTTCATTTCTAAATTATCAATGTGCTGTCAAAAATATCATGTTTGGTTGCAGTACTCCACATGAAGTATAGTCTTGACAGAGTATAACGGGATTGAATTGCATAGTATTTTAAAAATTAATGTAATGTAAGTAGCAGTTGTTGTTTTGTTTTAGCTGCTATATAATTCTAAGGGCACATATTAAGTCTGTGAGAAGTTAAAACCCCAGAAGTAGTTTTTCATAAATCACTGCCTAGCCTTTTTATCTAAGGATGTATTTTTTAAATGCATTTAAAAATATAAATGAATTTACAGTTAAAAATGAAATATGTTCAATTTTAGTAGATAATGCCAGACTGTTTTTCTAAGTGACTGTACCAATTACACCCCAAGATTATATAGGAATTTTGTGTTGTTTCATGTCTTTATCAACACTTGATCTTGTCAGCCTTTTCATTTTAGCCTTTCTCGTGGGTGTGTGGTGGTATCTCATCATGGCTTAAATTTACATTTCCTGGTTGATTAATGAGGTTGAGAATCTTTTCATGTTTTTTGATTATTCAAATATCCTTTAAAAAAAGTGTCTCAAGACTGTTTTCTATTTGGTTATTGCTATTTTTATGTTGCATACTCTACGTATTTTATATAAAAGGCCCTTTGTCAGTTATGTATTATAACTTTCAAATATTTGTCAATAGTAGAATATTTAAATAAATTGTGGTATATTCATATAATGGAATACTATCTAGTAATGAAAATAAATGAACTCGAGTTACATGTAGCAACAGGGGTGAATCCAGAAACAAAAGAGTACATATTTCATGCCTGCATTTATATAAATCCCCAAACAAGTAAACCTCATCTATGGTGTTAGAAGTTAGGGCAGTGGTTACTTTTGGAGACAGAGTGGGCAATGATTAGGAAGGAACATAAGAGCGCTTCTGAAATGCTGCTAATCTTTAATTTCTTGACCTGGGTAGTAGCTACAGGGGTTTATTAATTTTTGATAATTAAGCTGCATGCTTTTGATTTATACACTTCTCCATATTAAATAAGATATCCATAAAAAGTTAAAAATGGTATTGGACTGTATAGTTTGATGAAATGTATTTGATGATGAATTTTCCAAAACTGGATTATAATTTGTTTCTAAAGAGCAATACAAGTTAGAAGAATATGCAAATTTCCCTGCTTAAAAACAGGAATGGCATTGAGGATGAGAGTTGGGAGTGGTGAGAGGTTAGAAGTGAATAAAATCTAGCATTTTCTAAGAGAAGTGGTCCTTCATCCTATATTACAAGTCCTTCATGAGACAGTATTTTGAGTGTCCCTGTCAGAGTTAACATAGGGCCTGGATATAGGCAGGATGTAGTGGATGGAAAGACCTAGCTGGGGACCAAATACAGACTGGCTGCCTCTGATCCAACTGTGTATAAAATCCCTGAAGATAAGCACAGAAATACCAGCAGCTTTGAAAAGACAAAATATTCAACAATTTCAAGATGCAAAGATACTGTGTTTTTTGTTGTTGCTTGTTGATATTTTTTTCTCATGGGATGAATCAGGAAACAGTTCCTCAGATAGGTTTTACATAATTAAAGAAATCTCTCTGCCTAAAGGAAACCAACCAAATCAGAGAGTGGAGTCTGGAGCAAATTTCCTGATTTTTGATTCAATGTAAGGATTACATTGGGATCTGATTCTAATTATACAAACCTTTTTTTTTGGCAGTTAATAGTATGGCCTCTGCAGTCAGACTTCCTGGGTTCACATTTGGATTCAGCCTTTACAAACTGTGTGGCTGGGCACATTATTTAATCTCAGCAAAGTGGGGACAGAAATAGCATACACCTCATAAGGCTCTTTTTTTAGAACTGAATGAGACCATGCAAGCCAGATGCTTATCACAGTGGATGCCACCTTGATCATTCTTAGCTATTATTGTTAATAACATTAATATTGATCACAGTGTAATCCTCTGATTACATTAAGGAGAGGGTCTCAGGTTGAGACTAGCATGGATATAACACTTGTCAGTTGACCACTTGTTTCAAGGCCCTGAGTTTCTCCAGGCTCTAGAAATACACTTCCCTCCTCATGCCTTTCAGGCTTGCGGGAGGTAATGGAGTCCATTGTTGCTGATATCTGGAGCCCTCACCATGTTTTGTGGGTTTCTTTAACTCTCTTAACTACTTCAAAATCTCTCTTAGGTCAAGACTTTCAAGCCCACCATCTGTTTTGTGCCGAGACCCTCACTGATACGTCTGTTGTTACCTTTAAATAACTCTGAAATCCGATAGGGGACTGGTATACTTTCATTTTATTTTTAATTAAATTAGATTAAAATAAAAATCAAATTTTACAGGGAATCCATAGACTATTCTAGTGCACAAACATGAAACCATTATAGGTTAAAATGTACCATCTGGTTAATCCCAATTTTATATTTTTTGGTACTATCACAGTCATCACCAAGAAGAAATGCTTTTTCCCCCAAGATGAATTGGTGAATACTGCCTAAGAAGATCATCCAATTACAGAAAATGATTTAGCCAAAATTCAAAGAAGCTAACCAGACATTAGGATTCCTGCTTAGACCTAGACTGGACCAGGGTCAGTCATTTGTTTTTAATAGCTTGCCTGTGCTAATTTTTAGAAACCTAGTGACTTTATGTTAACTATCTGTTTGGGGGCTGGTGGTCACTGTCCTTTCACTCACAGGCCACTGATTATCTTTTTCTAGAAAGGGTGTTGGTCTCTCAGGATGAGGAAGTGAGGAGATACCTCATCTGCTTTTCTGGTGGAGATTATTTTAGTTTGGTATTTTGAGCAGGTCTTTGTTCAAGTCTGCATCTTGTTATTCCCAGGTCTTGTGACATCCTCTCCCATCTTTCTGATTGCTTCCTCCAGAGAGGCTAGGTCTAGGGCTAGGCTGCACCTGGCAACACTGTGAGCCCCTCTGGTGTGGGAAAGATGAAGACAAGATCTAACCAGACCTACAGACTCACAGTTCCCTGCATCCTCTGTGCAAACTCTGAGCCCAGGCTACTCTTTCTGGCTGCTCTTCCACCTGCCCAGTCCTGCCTGAATAAAAAAAATATTTCTAAATGCACAGGAAACATTTATTAAGATATTCTGTAGCCTGGACCACAAAACAAATCTCAGTAAATTTAAGAGGCTTCAAGTCATACAAAGTACCTTCTCTAATCACAGTAGAAATGAATTAGAAATCAATAACAAAGATATCTGAAAAATTTCTAAATACTTGGAAACAAAATAACATCTTTCTAAATGACCCATGGGTCAAAGAATAAATAAAAAGGAAACTAGAAAGTGTTTTGAACTGAATGAAAATAAAGTCACAACATATAAAAATTTTTGAGTTGCTGCTAAAGCAGTACTTAGGAATTGATAAAAACAAAAGTCTATCTTAAGAAAGAAAAAAAGTCCCCAATCAATAATTTCAGTTTCTACTTTAAGAAACTAGAAGTAGATAATTAATTTAGTATAAATTTTCAAAGTAAACAGAAGAAAGGAAAGTCCAGAGACAAAGTATTCCAGAGAAACAGAGCCAAAGCTGATGGTGTAATTCTGCGTCAGCATCCAAAGGTCTGAAAATCAGGGAAACCGATGGTGTTAGTCCTGGTTCGAATCTGAAGGCCTAAGAATCGTGAGTGCTGTTGTCCAAGGGCAGGAGAAGATGGAAGTTTCAGCTCAACAAGAGAGAGAAGACTTGTCCTTCTACTTTGTGCTCTCTTCAGGCCCTCAACAGATTGGTGATGTCCATGCACATTGGTGAAGGTGGTCTTCTTTACTCTATCTACCAATTCAAATGCTAATCTTTTCCAGAAAAACCCTCACGATAGAATCAGTAGTTATATTATAAATAATTATATAAATAGCAACACTAACTATCTGGGTGTATCTTAGCCCAGTGAAGTTGACACATAAAATTAACCATCACAAAGACCAAGTGGAGATCAATAAAACAGAAAAATGATAGAGACAATCAATGGAACTAGGGATTTTTTTTTGAGAAGATAAATAAAAATGATAAACCTTTAGCCAGAATGATAAGGGAAACAATGAGAGAAGACACAAATTGCCAAGATTGAGAATGAGAAAGATGATATTATACTACAGATACTGCAGATATTAAAAGAAAACAACATAGTATTATGAACAACTTTTTCCAACAGGTTCAACACCTTAGATGAAATGGGCAACTTCCTTGAAAGACTTGGGTTGCCTAAGTTCACTCAAGTTGAAACAGAATAACTGAATAACTCTGTATCTGTTAACGAAATTGAATTTGTAATAAAGAACCTTCTACCAAAGAAAACCCCAGTCACAGAAGGCTTTACTGGTGAATTCTTCCAAACATTTAAGGAAAATAAATAATACCAATTGTACAAAATTGAAGAGGAGGAAATACTTTCATTATATGTTTCCAGAATTACTCTGATATTAAAATCAGATAAAGACATTATAAACAATAGAAAACTACAGACCAATTTCCTCATTAAAATAGATAAGAAAATTCTTAAAATTTTAGCAAGTTGAATGTGATGATATGTAAACATATAACACATCATGATCAAGTGGAGTTTATCCCAAGAATGCAAGGTGGAAATTACATTTTAAAATTAATTAATGGGGAATTCCCTGGCAGTCCAGTGGTTAAGCCTCCATGCTTCCAATGCAGGGGACGGGGGTTCCATCCCTGGCTGGGGAGCTAAGATCCCATATACTGTGTGGTGTGGCCAAAAAAAAAAAAAAAAAAAAATTAATTAATGGAATTCACCATATTAATAGACTTAAAAAAGGAAAATCATGTGATCACCTCAATAGATGCTGAAAAAGCATTAGATAAAATCCAAATTCCATTCCTGATAAAAACTCAAAGCTAACAGTAATAGAAAGAGACTTCTTCAACCTGATAAGGGGCACCCATGAAAAACCTACAGTTGAAATCATGTATAATGGTTAAAGACTAGATGATTTCACACTATGATCAAGAACAAGACAAAGATGTCCACTTTTTCCACTTCTAGTTATATTATACTAGGGATTCTAGCCATTGCTGTCAGGTAGGAAAAAGAAACAAAGCAACCAGATTACAAAAGAAGTAGTAAAAATATCTTCAGTCACAAACAACATAGTTATCAGTGTAGAAAGTCCTAGGGAACTACTGAAAAGTCTAGAACTAATAAATGAATTTAACAGGGTTTTGGGATATAAGATCATTGTACAAAGTCAATTCTATTTCTATATGATAGCAAGGAACACATGGAAATTGAACTTAAAAAACAATATCACTGAGGGCAGACAGTAGAAGCAAGAAGAACTACAATCCTGCAACCTGTGGAACAAAAACCACATTCACAGAAAGATAGACAAGATGAAAAGGCAGAGGGCTATGTACCAGATGAAAGAACAAGATAAAACCCCAGAAAAACAACTAAATGAAGTGGAGATAGGCAACCTTCCAGAAAAAGAATTCAGAATAATGATAGTGAAGATGATCCAGGACCTCGGAAAGAAAATGGAGGCAAAGATCAAGAAGATGCAAGAAATGTTTAACAAAGACCTAGAAGAATTAAAGAACAAACAAACAGAGATGAACAATACAATAATTGAAATGAAGAATACACTAGAAGGAATCAATAGCAGAATAACTGAAGCAGAAGAACAAATAAGTGACCTGGAAGACAGAATGGTAGAATTCACTGCAGCAGAACAGAATAAAGAAAAAAGAATGAAAAGAAATGAAGACAGCCTAAGAGACTTCTGGGACAACATTAAATGCACCAACATTCACATTATAGGGGTCCCAGAAAGAGAAGAGAGAGAGAAAGGACCCCAGAAAATATTTGAAGAGATTATAGTCGAAAACTTCCCTAACATGGGAAAGGAAATAGCCACCCAAGTCCAGGAAGCGCAGAGAGTCCCAGGGAGGATAAACCCAAGGAGAAACATGCTGAGACACATACTAATCAAATGGCAAAAATTAAAGACACAGAAAACTTATTGAAAGCAACAAGGGAAAAATGACAACATACAAGGGAACTCCCATAAGGTTAACAGCTGATTTCTCAGCAGAAACTCTGCAAGCCAGAAGAGAGCGGCATGACATATTTAAAGCAGTGAAAGGGAAGAACCTACAACCAAGATTACTCTACCCAGCAAGGATCTCATTCAGATTTGATGGAGAAATCAAAAGCTTTACAGACAAGCAAAACCAAAGACAATTCAGCACCACCAAACCAGCTCTACAACAAATCCTAAAGGGAGTTCTCTAAGTGGGAAACACAAGAGAAGAAAAGAACGAACAAAAGCACCCCTAAAATAATTAAGAAAATGGTAATAGGAACATACATATCGATAATTACCTTAAACGTGAATGGATTAAATGCTCCAACCAAAAGACACAGGCTTGCTGAATGGATACAAAAACAAGATCCATATATATGCTGTCTACAAGAGACCCACTTCAGACCTAGGGACACATACAGACTGAAAGTGAGGGAATGGAAAAAGATATTCCATGGAAATGGAAATCAAAAGAAAGCTGGAATAGCAATATTCATATCAGATAAAATAGACTTTAAAATAAAGAATGTTACAAGAGACAAGGAATGACACTACATAATGATCAAGGGACCAATCCAAGAAGAAGATATAACAATTATAAATATATATGCACCTAACATAGGAGCACCTCAATACATAAGGCAAACGCTAACAGCTATAAAAGAGGAAATCAACAGTAGCACAATAATAGTGGGGGACTTTAACACCTCAGTTACACCAATGGACCAATCATCCAAACAGAAAATTAATAAAGAAATGCAAGCTTTAAATGACACAATAGACCAGATAAATTTAATTGATGTTTATAGGACATTCCATCCAAAAACAGCAGATTACACTTTCTTCTTAAGTGCACACGGAACATTCTCCAGGATAGATCACATCCTATGTCACAAATCAAGCCTCAGTAAATTTAAGAGAATTGAAATCATATCAAGCATCTTTTCTGACCACAATGCTATGAGATTAGAAATCAACCACAGGGAAGAAAACATAAAATACACAAACACCTGGAGACTAAACAATATGTTACTAAATAACCAAGAGATCACTGAAGAAATCAAAGATGAAATTAAAAAATACCTAGAGACAAATGACAATGAAAACACAATGATCCAAAACCTATGGGATGCAGTAAAAGCAGTTCTAACAGGGAAGTTTATAGCAATACAATCCTACCTCAAGAAACAACAAATGTCTCAAGTTAACATTCTAACCTTACACCTAAAAGAACTGGAAAAAAAGAGCAAACAAAACCCAAAGTTAGTAGAGGGAAATAAATCATAAAGATCACAGCAGAAATAAATGAAATAGAAACAAAGAAAACAATAGCAAAGATCAATAAAACTAAAACCTGGTTCTTTGAGAAGATAAACAAAATTTATAAACCATTAGCCAGACTCATCAAGAAAAAGAGAGAGAGGACTCAAATCAATCAAATTAGAAATGAAAAAGGAGAAGTTACAGTGGACACCGCAGAAATACAAAGCATCATGAGAGATTACTACAAGCAACTCTATGACAATAAAATGGACAACCTGGAAGAAATGGACACATTCTTAGAAAGGTATAACCTTCCAAGACTGAACCAGGAAGAAATAGAAAATATGAAGAGACCAATCACAAGTAATGAAATTGAAACTGTGATTTAAAATCTTCCAAGAAACAAGAGTCCAGGACCAGATGCCTTCACAGGTGAATTCTATCAAACATTTAGAGAAGAGCTAACACCCATCCTTCTCAAACTCTTCCAAAAAATTGTAGAGGAAGGAACCTTCCCAAACTCATTCTATGAGGCCACCATCACCCTGATACCAAAACCAGACAAAGATACTACAAAAAAAGAAAACTACAGACCAATATCACTGATGAATATAGATGCAAAAATCCTCAACAAAATACTAGCAAACAGAATCCAGCAGCACATTACAAGTATCATACACCATGATCAAGTGGGATTTATCACAGGGATGCAAGGTTTCTTCAATATACACAAATCAATGTGATACACCATATTAACAAATTGAAAAATGAAAACCATATGATCATCTCAATAGATGCAGAAACAGCTTTTGACAAAATTCAACACCTATTTATGATGAAAACCCTCCAGAAAGTGGGCATAGAGGGAACCTACCTCAACATAATAAAGGCCATATACGACAAACCCACAGCAAACATCATTCTCAATGGTGAAAAACTGAAAGCATTTCCTCTAAGATCAGGAACAAGACATGGATGTCTATTCTCAGCACTATAATTCAACATAGTTTTGGAAGTCCTAGCCATGGCAATCAGAGAAGAAAAGGAAATGAAAAGAATACAAATTGGAAAAAAAGAAGTAAAACTGTCCCTGTTTGCAGATGACATGATACTATACATAGAGAATCCTAAAAATGCCACCAGAAAACTACTAGAGCTAATCAATGAATTTGGTAAAGTTGCAGAATACAAAATTAATGCACAGAAATCTCTTGCATTCCTATACACTAATAATGAAAAATCTGAAAGAGAAATTAAGGAAACAATGCTATTTACCATTGCAACAAAAAGGATAAAATACCTAGGAATAAACCTACCTAAGGAGACAAAAGACCTGTTTACAGAAAACTATAAGACACTGATGAAAGAAAGAAGATACAAACAGATGGAGAGATATACTATGTTCTTGGATTGGAAGAATCAATACTGTGAAAATGACTATACTACCCAAAGCAATCTACTGATTCAATGCACTCCCTATCAAATTACCAATGCATTTTTTACAGAACTAGAACAGAAAATCTTAAAATTTGTATGGAGACACAAAAGACCCTGAATAGCCAAGGAAGTCTTGAGGGAAAAGAATGGAACTGGAGGAATCAGACTCCCTGACTTCAGAGTATACTACAAAGCTACAGTAATCAAGACAATATGGTACTGGTACAAAAGCAGAAATATAGATCAATGGAACAGGGTAGAAAACCCAGAGATAAACCCACACAGTTATGGTCAACTAATCAATGACAAACGAGGCAAGGCTATACAATAGAGAAAAGACAGTCTCTTCAATAAGTAGTGCTGGGAGAACTGGACAGCTACATGTAAAAGAATGAAATTAGAACACTCCCTAACACCATACAGAAATATAAACTCAAAATGGATTAGAGACCTAAATGTAAGACCGGACAGTATAAAACTCTTAGAGGAAAACATAGGAAGAACACTCTTTGACATAAATCACAGCAAGATCTTTTTTTGATCCACCTCCTAGAGTAATGGAAATAAACACAAAAATAAACAAATGAGACCTAATGAAACTTAAAAGTTTTTGCACAGCAAAGGAAACTACAGACAAGATGAAAAGACAACACTCAGAATGGGAGAAAATATTTGCAAATGAATCAGCAGACAAAGGATTAATCTTCAAAATATTTAAACAGGTCATGCAGCTCAATATTAAAAAACCAAACAACCCAATCCAAAAATGGGCAGAAGACTTAAATAGACATTTCTCCAAAGAAGACATACAGATGGCCAAGAAGCACATGAAAAGCTGCTCAACATCACTAATTATTAGAGAAATGCAAGTCAAAACTATGAGGTATCACCTCACACCCATTAGAATGGGCATCATCAGAAAATCTACAAACAACAAATGCTGGCGAGGGTGTGGAGAAAAGGGAACCCTCTTGCACTGTTGGTGGGAATGTAAATTGATACAGCCACTATGGACAACAGTATGGAGGTTCCTTAAAAATCTAAAAATATAATTACCATATGACCAGCAATCTCACTACTGGGCATATACCTGGAGGAAACCATAATTCAAAAAGACACATGCACCCTGATTTTCATCGCAACACTGTTTACAATTGCCAAGACATGGAAGCAACCTAAATGCCCATCGGCATGCCCATCGGCAGATGAACAGATAAAGAAGATGTGGCACATGTATACAATGGAATATTATTCAGCCTTAAAAAGGAATGAAATTGGGTCATTTGTAGAGATGCAGATGGATCTAGAGACTGTCATACGGATTGAAGTAAGTCAGAAAGAGAAAAACAAATATCGTATATTAACACATATATGTGGAACCTAGAAAAATGGTACAGATGAACTGGTTTGCAGGGCAGAAATTGAGACACAGATGCAGAGAACAAATGTATGGACACCAAGGGGGGAAAGCTGGGGTGCGTGTTGGTGGTGGTGTGATGAATTGGGCGATTGGGATTGACATGTATACACTGATGTGTATAAAATGGATGACTAATAAGAACGTGCTGTATAAAAATATACATAAAATTAAATTTAAAAAATCACTTAAAACAGCATACTATATGTGACATATTTAGGGATAAATCTGACAAAATCTCTATACTAAAACTATATATCATTGCTGATAATTTTTGAAAATCCATAAATATATTGCAAGATAGAATGTATTTATTAATCAGAAGATTCAATATTAAGATATTTATTGTCTCCAAATTGATGAGTACATTCAACACAACTCCATTCAAAATCCCAGTAGGCAAATTGTAGAAACTTGACAAGTAGATTCTAAAATCCATATGGAAATATAGAGGCCCTAGATAGACTAGCCATAATAATATTGAAAAATAATAAAATTGGAGGACTTACCCTACCTCACTGGAAGTCTTATTATAAAGCTACATTAATCAAGGAAGTGTGGTATTGGTGTGAAGATAGACATATAAATCAATGGAGAAGAACAGAGAGTTCAGAAATCAACCCATCATGGTTAATTGATTTTCTCTAAATTGAAAAGATAATTTAGTGGAAAAAAAGATAGTCTTTTTCAGCAAATGTTGCTGGAAAAAGTGGATATCCATATGCAAAATAATGGACTTAGATATATACCTTGCTCTATAAACCAAAATTAACTTAAAATAGATCCTAGACCTAAATATAAAACCTAAAACTATAAAACTTATAGAAGAAAAATAGGAAAAAAATCATAGTGACTGGGAGTTAGGCAAATATTCCTTAAAAGCAACAGGAAGACATGATCCATAAAAGAAAAAAAAATTTAAATTAGACTTCATCAAAATTAAAAACTTCCTTTCATCACAAAATACTGTTAAGAGAATGAAAAGATCGCAGATTGGGAGAAAATATTTGCAAGATGAATATTTGAAACAGACATATCTAGAATATACAAAGAACTCTAAAAACTCTAATAATAATAATAACAATATAATACTAATAAAACTCATTACAAAGAGTGGGCAAAAAAGATTTAAACAGAAATCTGAGTTTTGAACAGAAATACCTTGAGTTTTTCACCAGGGAATATATATATAGATGGCAAACAAAAATATGAGAAGATGCTCAACATCATTAGTGATTAGGGAAATGCAAATTAAAACTCCATTGAGATATCATTACACACATATTAAAATGTCTAAAATTAAAACCTGACCATGTCAAATGTTGGTGAGAATGTGGAGCAACTCTTATACTCTGCTGGTAGAAATGTAAACTGGTACAATCATTTAAGAAAAGTTTGGCATTTTCTTAAAAATTTAAACATACCATCACCATATCACCCATCCATTCCATTCTTAGGTATTTACCCAAAAGAAATGGAAGCAATGTCCAAGCAAAGACTTGTACACAAGCTCATGCCAGCTTTATCTGAAGTAGTCCCAAACTGGAACAACCCAAATATCCATCAAACTGTGTATGGATAAAGAAATTGTGGAAAACTGCTTAGCAACAGAAACGAATGAATATGCAACATTGGATGGAATTGCAAAGGTCTTATGCTGAGAAGCCAGTAAAAAATAGCGAATATTATAACATTAATATAAATTTCTAGAAAATACAAACTTCTCTATAGTGACAGAGAGCAGATCAGTGAACTGCCTGTGGAAGGGAGAGTGGGGAAGGGGTGAGAAGAAGAGATTACAAAGGGCATGAGGAAACTTTTGGGAGTGATGGATGTGTTTATTATCTTGATTTTGGTTATGGTTCTATGAGTGTATGTTTATGTCAACTTAAGAAATTGTACATTTTAAACATGGGCAGTTTGTTGTGCGTCAATCATATCAATAAAACTGTTAAAAACTCCTACCACGTGTTTAAGAACTCAGACTCTGTAGATAGCTAGGCCTCAGTATGAATATCTCTATTCTATGGTCCACGTGCTTTTCATTAAGTTATTAAGTCTCTTTCATCTCCAGTTCCTACATGTGCAATATAACCTCATAGTGTTGATGTCAGAAAGAAGTGATGTAATTAAAACAACAACAACAAAAATCACTAAGCAAAAACACCTAAAATTACCTTGTCTAAATAATAATACTATTATTGATTTCATATGAGTTATTACTACTGATAGTTTGCTATTAATATAGAGGGAACAAAAAGAACAGAAACAGTTGTATGGGTTATTTAGATGTCCATCATACTGTAATGAGGACAATAAACTTGTCTTAAAATCTTTGGACTTTGTTTAAGTATTACAAAAATTCTTGGTTTTTTTTTTGGTGGTATGCGGGCCTCTCACTGTTGTGGCCTCTCCCGTTGTGGAGCACAGGCTCCGGACGCGCAGGCTCAGCGGCCATGGCTCACGGGCCCAGCCGCTCTGCGGCATGTGGGATCTTCCCAGACCGGGGCACGAACCCATGTCCCCTGCATCGGCAGGTGGACTCTCAACCACTGCACCACCACGGAAGCCCTCTTGTTTGTTTTTTATGAGTTGACCCACATCTAATACCAATAACCAAAGTTTCTATTATATAATCTCTTATAGGTAATATAATGATGTGCTGGCTTATTTCCATTTCAGTCCATTCTATACGCTGCTGTTGAAGTTCTCAAAAAAAAAAAAATTCTACTCCCTTGCTCAGTTACCATTGGATTGCCATTTCTTACAGAATTAAATCCAGTCTCCTCAGACTGGCATTGAAAGTACTCCAAAACTCGACCATTTTTTGCTTTCCCTAGACATTTTAGTGTAGAGGTTAAGAATTGAACGTTGGGATAAGACCACCTGGCTCTATTCTCCCTATGCCTCAGTTTCATTCCTTGAAAATGGGAATAATAATAATGTCTACTTTACAGGGCTATTGTGAGGATTAAATGAATTTATGCAAGTCAAGCTCTTAGAATAGTGACTGGTTTATAATAAGAGTTCGAGAAGTTTTTGGGGTTTTTTGCCTTTTATTTTACCTACCTCTGCCTCTATGCCTCCCCATGTATTATTTATTTCCATAACATTACTTGTTATTCACTGTGGGCTGAATTGTGTTCCCCTTCCTGGAATTCATATGTTGAAGTCCTAACCTCCAGTACCTCAGAATGTGACTGTATTTTGGAGATAAGGCCTTTAAAGAGGTGACTGAGTTAAAATGAGGTCTTAATCCAATATGACTGGTGTTTTTATAAGAAGAGGAAGTTTGAATACATAAGGAGACCCCAGGGATGCTGTGCACAGAGGAAAGACCATGTGAGGACACAGTGAGAAAGTGGCCATCTGCAAGCCAAGGAGAGAGGTCTTGGAAGAAACTAAACCTGCTGACTCCTTGATCTTGGACTTCCAGCCTCCAGAACTGTGAGAAATAAATTTCTGTTTCTTAAGCCACCCAGTATGTGGTATTTCAATAAGATACCCCTTTGCAAACGAATACATTCTTCCCAAATATACTCTGCATTCTTCTGTTTCCACATCTTTACTTTCTGTTTCCACATCTAGCTGTCCTATCTCCTCAAGTACTCTTTCCTCAAAAGCTGCCTTTTTGTAAAGCTTCATCTAAATTATACCTCCTCTAAAATGACTTTTCGTACTGTCAGAATTAATTTCCCTTCTCTATACTTTCATAAGCATACTGTTTGGTCCTCTAGTAAAGAATATTCACTTTTGACTCATCTTACCATAAATTTGTGAGCTCCCAAAGGGTAGGATCTGATGCATTAAAAAAAAAAAAATTAGCCAGTCAGTGTTTTGTACATAGGAGCATCTCAATAAATATTCGTTGAAGTGAATTGTTGATCCATATGCTGTGATGGCTAATAATTGGGAGTCTCAATAATGTTTTCTCTTCACTCTGACTTCAACAGCAAATTGATTTTTTCCCAAACTGTCAACATTGATAGGTGTATGGGCTAAAGTAAATCAGGAACAGGGCTTATCTCATAGGAAGAAGTACACTTATCTGTTTACCTGAGGCTTCTGGAATCATGGGATTTTGCTCAGGTACTTGCTAAAAGTTTTCCATACATTCACTAACTCAATACTCACAAGATCCAAATGAGTTAGGCAATATTAGTGACAATATTACAGGTGATAAAATGTAAACATAGAGAAAATCAATAAATTATGCAGAATTGTACAACTCAGATGCCATAGAGGCAGAAAAAGAGCTGAGAACTTTCCAATTCCAGATCCATGCCAGAAAGATTGGACCTCTATGATTTTGTGTTCAAGGATTGAATCATTGTTCCACTTCTGATTCGTATTGGCATTTTCTATGACTTTTCTGTAGCTGTGATACTCACATTTGTCCCTTGGGAGCACAGAGTTTCCTCAGTTTCCCTTCTTATAATGGAGCAAAGAAAAAGATGTTACATTAAGGATGACTAGTGAGATAGAAGCAACATTTTCAAGTCCAAGGATCTCTAGGTGCCAGTGGAACATTTGGTAGAAGCATACAGAAGAAAATCCTATCAAGGCTATAGTCTTCATGGGATATTGCTTACCTGGTACTGTCCATTCTTGATACCTGATTCATGGCATGGAGTGATCTTCTCCATTCAGATATTTATGTGTCACAATGTCTTGAAGGAATTCTTTTATTAGCTAGTTAAAAAATTAAAGTTGTTATTTATGGTAAAAAATAATACCATAAATATAATACTATGAAGTGAAAAGTATAAGTCTCTCTCCCAGTCCCCCTCATTCTTCTAGAGAGATTATATACACTTACGAACATTTAAGAGAATAAATGAAATACACTATACATATATTTACTTTTTTCTTTTTAATGACCATATACACTTCTGTTGTGTAACCAGGCAGAGAACACCCATATATATTTATCTTTGTACTTGTGGGAATATGCTTATAGGGTAAATTTCCTGGAGTGGAATGCTGGGTAGAATGGGTTCTTTATCTTGTGGCTTTATAAAAAATGGCAAACCAGCCTGTTGAGAATGACTAAATGAACACCATACAATGAAAACTACAAGTAATTTAATATATTTATACATAACAATTTACAAAGAATATGTAGAGAGTGGTACCCAGTAATACTCTCCAATCATTCTTACCACAGAACTGATGATAGCTGTTAGCCAGGCCACACTGGATTACTCAAGGCTTTGGCATATTATGTCAGAGAATGTGGGTGTCTGTGGGTCCCAAATATCCATTCACTTCCCTGTTGTTTTAAGAAGTCTGCTTCTGGCATTAAGAAATTTGATATTAAACTCTGAGTCTTTCCTTATGCACTACTCAAAATGTGATCTTTAGATACTAAATTGTTACAAATTAATTTTTCTGGGAAGTTTTAGTTCTCTCAAACATGATTTGAACAGTTCACTACTTGCTTTATGCATCAACCCCAGGAAAAGATACATGATGCTCGATTTCTCTATCATCTCTCATCTATTCCTTGTGCTTCTGGATTTGTTTGGTAGTTTGTTCTCTCTGCCATTATCAGTGTCTTGCTGAGAGCAGTGGTGTTGGGAAGGGCATTCAATATTGCTTTTTGCAGAGTCATTTTCTCTTTCAACTTTAAGTTGAAAAACAAAACCCCATTGTGCCACCATGACACTTCCTGTGCAATGCCAATAAAACATCCCTTCTGGGGTTTCCCTGGTGGCGCAGTGGTTGAGAGTCCACCTGCCAATGCAGGGGACACGGGTTCGTGCCCCGGTCCGGGAGGATCCCACATGCCGCGGAGCGGCTGGGGCCGTGAGCCATGGCCGCTGAGCCTGTGCGTCCGGAGCCTGCGCGTCCGGAGCCTGTGCTCTGCAACGGGAGAGGCCACAACAGTGAGAGGCCCACGTACCGCAAAAAAACAAAAACAAACAAACAAAAAAACATCCCTTCCTTTCATCTCATCTCTTGGTAACTTATGGGCATTGCTGTTTGATATTTTATGTTCAGTGTCATGACGACTGAAGCATATGCAGCCTATTATTACTCAGGTGAATCAATTGCAAGGACTTTATGGAAGTTTGGATCTTTATGGGATACATAGTTGGAACAGAAATCTTTCATTATTAAGGAACAAAGGAAAAGACACTGGCAGAGGCTACTGTTGTCTCCAGTACTTGGTCTCTGTTTCTAATAGAATACATATAATAATAGATGTGCACCTGAGCATATGGCTACCTAGCTAAAATAATCCCAGCATCCTTTGTAGCTAGTTTTGGCCATGTAACTAAGTTCTGACTAATAGAAAATGAGTAGAAGTGATGGGTACAATTTCCATATTATGCCGTAAAAGGAAAGAAGTAAAACCTGCCCAAAGGAGTGGTTCTGTCTCCTGCTGGCTGGAATGTGAACTTCATGTCATCTGGAGCAGTAATCTTGGATTAGGAGGTATTGATGATGGTAGCATAGAAGATGAAAGGAGCTGGGTCCCTGATGACTGTGGAAGTATATCAGGCCTGGGTCTTTTCAATCCTTTTGTTATAACAGAGGTACATACATACACAGCACAAGTAAACAGATATATACACACACATATAGGAATACACGCACACACACAATTGTAGCTAATAAACTATCCAAACCAGAACAACCAACTTTGTCAAGTGGAGGTGTCTTAGATTAAAAATATGTCAACATACAGCGGAAACTAACACAACACTGTAAAGCAATTATGCTCCAATAAAGATGTAAAAAAAACCATGTCAACATATTTCAACTTATATTTCTTCCTGTTTTTATAATCAACATTGTCTTTTGGCAACCTCAATAAAATGTTGCATTAGTTAATGTGGAATGATGAATAAGGACAGTTAACAAGGCATAACTCAATCAGATTTTCTGATGAGGTCATAAGCTGCGGTACCAGTCTTTTGCAGAGTAAATTCTCAAGTGCTTGACGTAACTTGAAATTTGTAAATGTTTTCAAGTTAAGTATAATTTTTTAGGTTGGATGTAAAAAGCAGAGACTAAATGGAAATAATACAATAAGAACAATAGCTCTACACTTATTTCTCTCTACTTGAGAACATGTTCCCAAGATCTTTCATCATAAATTTAACCAAATTGTACATTATATCAATTTTTTTCATAAAATATAACAAACCAATCATTTGTACCAGCTCCTGAAAAAATCTTAAAAATGACAGGATTGATTGTTTACAGGTTAATCTTTTATTCTCAGGGAGATTGCAGAAAGGATGGGTGGGGAGGGGCGAGCTGTTGGAGATGGGACTAATGAGCATGTAGAAGAGGAAAAGCAAGTGGTCCCGAATATTCATCAATTCATTTTCAAATATTTATTTAGTGCCTATTATATTTCATGTATTATTCTGGGTTCTGAGGGTTCAAAGCCTAATAATATTTCATTCTATCCTAAAGATGCTTATAATATAGTTGGAGAGGCAAACAAGTAAACTGACTATAAAACAAAATAAAGTTATTGGTTCTTCATTTCATTAATTTCCAGAGGTAATTCATTCACAGTGTTGCATATTCCTGGACACAGGAATTGTTTCAGGGGTGTGCAATTAACTACAGCCATTTAGAGACTTTCCTGAGATTTAATATGTAGAAGCTGAGAAAAAGGATCTCTTTTCATTTGGATTATTAGTTTCTATCACTTGTAACCACAAGTTTCCTGTTGCAACCTCTGTATGAATTTCCTGGGAGACTTTAGATATTTGATAATTTAAAAAAATGAATGAATAAGTGGATGACTGATTTTTTTTTGTATCATCTATAACCTATATGATGTCTGCTATCACATTTGCCCTTTGTTTTCACCATTCCACAACCCCATCTTCCCCCTGCCCCACCATACCCACTACCCTCTAAGCAAGATTCAGTATTTCTTTGCATTCCTCGAGATGAAAATGGACTCCACAGGCATTGGTGAGCAAATAGGAGAGAGAGGAGAAAGTACAGTATATAACATGTAGCTTTGTGCTGCAGAGCCCCTTTAATCATCTCCTTCTAAGTCTCTGCTTGGCTCTCGGATGCTGGTCTTCCCTTTATATCTTCTCTTTCCCCTGTAGTCTCTACATCTCCCAATTCTGGTTCCTGAGTCCTGGATCTTTCTTACTCAGAATAATTTAGCTCTGCCCCAGCTCTTCCAAACCTACATTTCTTCACTTATCACTCCATTCAACAGACAAAAGATACCTCAGATACTAAAATTTACCTTCCTTAGAATATAGCAGAGAGAATATAAATCACCAAAATTTTGAGTCACTTGTAAAAACTGACCAAAAATATGTCTGAATATGAGATGATTTAAATTAAGGATGTAAAATCTTGGATAAATGTGGGCTAGAGCCGAGTGTTTAGGTATAGAAAGATAGAATCTAATTTGGAAGTTTATCTTCCCTGGATATAATCAAGTTGGTGTTTTCATAAAAACTCAGTGTGAATGTCTATTTTTACCAGAAGATATTTGACCTGATGAAAACTTTACTGATGAACATTTAACTTCAGAGGTGGGTGGGTAGGTGACAGGCAAAGAAGTTGCTGTATCATGTATTCAGCTTCTTGGATAGAGTTTCCAAATGAGAAAATGGGCGTTCACTACTATTTCACTGTCTCCATACTTCCCTCTTTTCTTCTGTCCCTTTTTATTTTTTAATAATTCTAACTTTTTCAGGATCTAAGTTTCAGGAGGGAGTTCTTTATGGAAAATTGGAAATGCTGAGATGTACTGGGTCTTTGGTTGGGTACACTGATCATTGCTTTTTAAAGTCAGAATTTCTTGTTCACCTGAAATGATGGCTTGGCATGCTCATGGGTATATTTCAAATACTGACACAAAGGGAGGATGTAAATGTTTATAAATTTAGAATTGTTGAGCAAGAGCCCACGGTTCAGTTTTCCTGGAACTGGACAACACATCATTCTGATTCTTTCTCATATGCAAAGGCACTTTGTCCCATTTTTATTTTGTATTGCTAGTGGTTTAAGTGTATTCTTGTAAGGTCTTTAAAGCTATCTGGCAGTTAGGCAGAGTATAAATAACCTTTGTTTTTATTATCATTGTATGTAGCATTCACTCTGTTTCACTGCCATTAATAAACCATTCAAGCAATGTTGTTGCAATGTATAATATTAGCAGAAGACTCCCTGGGGAGACATATAGTGGGTGTTTAATATTCTGTTTGTTCCTCAGTCCATCTCCCTGCAGGCAGAGATGTTAGAGCATGTTCAAAATTCAGTTGAAAAGAAAAGATCTATGAGATTAAAAAACAATACTAAACATGTTACTGTAATTCATAGAATTGCTTTTGCTATAGCATTTTTGCTAAATTAGAAGATCATAAATTAACAAAGTTAATATGCTCTTGAAATTTTTATTCCTACTGATATTTTCAATTAAACATACAAGATAATTCCCACAGACCTATATATCAGAAGGTCAAACTAGTATAAACTTAGAAGCTGAGTGAGTTTTCCACTCAAATACTCAATTATGAACTAGTTTTTGAGCAGAGTTAGCCTGTACTTCGTTTGTTTTTTTTTTTTTTTCTCACAATACCTCATTGATGTCTTCATAGAGCTCAGATTCAGTCTTGAAATTTAAATCCACTAAGAGTATATAGTAAAGTCTGGAACCATTCGCATGTTAAGAAGATGTGAAGTAGTGCATACAAATGAATTTTATGCAACAAAGTGCTGTTGTGAAATGTGGCCCTGAAGATTTTCAGAAAAATGTTGGATTCTCAAGGATCTGCTTAGATTTGAAAACTAACCACAACAACATGTTGCTGTTGATTGTTAGGTCCACGGAGCTTTAAAATAATTTTATCTTCATTGCATTGGATTCCAAAGAATTGGAATCACTAATCACTGTGTGACATGAGACAACTTACTGGCCTTTGGGTCACTAAGTCTTCAAACCTTAAATTGAGGTCTTTTTAAATTGAGGACTAAGATTTTTTTCCCAGGTCACATATTTGGCTTATATTGGCTCTTAATTCTTCATCCCACTTTAGATGAACTCAGTGTTTCCCACATTACATTCTCTGGAGCCCTCCTTATCCCCGAGATGCTAACATGGTAAAGGAACACTGGTGAGATACTATCTTTTGTAAATTCACCAGCACTCTTATCTCTCAAAGGACTAAGATATTTTGAGGTTTCAAATGAATGCCTTTTCTTACATGATACTGAAGGATGTAGAAGAAAATAAAAAATCATAGAACCATAGAACTCATTGAGTCCAATGCCTTACTCTTATTAATGGGAAAAATGAGGCCCAGAATTAGTCAAGGCCCTAGAGCAAGCAAGGCTAGAAACCAGGTCTCTCTGGCTGCCAGTCTACTGACTTTTTCTCTACTCCAGGGTGTTTTGTCAACAAGGAACCTGTGTATTTCCAAGAGTGATTAGCAGCCTCACACATAAAATTCAGTTAACTAACTCAAAGTTTTACTTTCCATTAAAGGTTCTTGGTATGCTATAGCTACACAATCTTGAGCGATATTTACAAGTGCTTCTTGGGCAAGTAAGGTAGTTAGCAGTGATAGCATTTGAGGCTAATCTTGGCAGGGTTCACTCAAGAATCTGTGGTCAGCTAGCTAGAGGCCACCGTAAAACCAAAATATTTTGTCATGATAAGTCAAAAAAATGCTCACTGTGCTTTCTGACATTCACTCCTCCCTCATTATGCCAGATGCTGTTTCTGACCTCTGCTGCGTCAGGCTCAGGATTGGAAAGGTGTGAGGGGGCGGGCACAAGGATGAAGAGCACATATGTCTGGTCCTCTGGTCATCTGGCACTGGGAGTTCTTTACATAGCAGGTGCACACTTACTGGCTCTTGTTCTCATGGGGACCTCTTGGTGCATTCATCAGAATTCTGCACAGGGGACCTCTGACTATAGGTTCCTACCACTTTGTTGAGGTCACATCACACTGTGGGGTAGTCCTCTTTGGTGAGAAGTTCAGCCTTCTCCTTGCAGGGTCATTTGTTTTTCCTCTTAGTTGCAGTCTAATCTAGCCATAGTCTTTCAATTTTAGATCTATTCTCTTAAGAGTCAGGCACCAGTCTCTGTGTCCACCAAATTCCTGCAGTCATCTACCAAGTTTTGGTTGCATCTCTCACTGGGGAGAAAGTGCCCCATTCTTCTCCCCAGTGAGGTGGGGAGGGGCACACTGCAGCTCAGGAACAATGTTCTCTAGCACTGACATCCTCCCTCCCCAGTATCCTCAACACATATGTGAATTCTGTCTTCTCTCGTGTAGCTTGAAAGTGGGAACCATGCACTACATTTGCATGCTTTCCCAGTTTCTCAGCACAGCCAACATATATAGTTTAACCCCTCATTTTATGATGTGGGGCACCTAGGGCACTCACTGGATTATTTTCAGCCCTTGGTTCTTGCTGAAAAAAGTACATAAGAAGCGTAACTTCAGTTTCTTCATCTGAAAGATTTTGAAGTTGGACTTCTTCATCTTTGGATGTTGCTTTGGACTGAATTGTGTCTCCTCTCTTCTCCTCAACACCTCCAGATTCATATATTGAGGTCTTAACTCCCAATGTGACTGTATTTGGAGATAGGGATTTTATAAGGTAATTAAGATTAAATGTAGTGATAAGGATGGGACCATTATCCTATAGAACTGTAGGCCTTAAAAGAAGAGGAAGAGGGAGAGGAAGAGGGAGAAGGAGAGGGAGGGGTAGGAGGAAAGATAGAGAGGGAGAGAGAGGCGGGCAGAGAGAGAGAGAGAGAGAGAGAAAGAGAGAGTGTCTCTCTCTTTCTCTCTCTACGTGCAAGCAATGAAAAATGACCATGTAAGGACACAGTAAGAAGGTACCTTTCTATGAGCCAGGAAAAGAGCTCTCACCAGAAACCATGCCGAACCATGATCTTGGACTTTCCAGCCTCTAGAACTGTGAGAAAATAAATTTCTGTTGTTTAAGCCATACAGTCTGTCATATTTTGTTATGGCAACCCAAGCAGACTAACGTATATGTCTTCACCTCTAAAACTCTGAAAAAACCTCTCAAACATCTCATGGCCTATGAAAGTTCCCATATCTTTAGGAAAGAGTTCACCTCACTCGTCCAATGGCATTTAGACTCAGGGAAGCCTCTCCTTGACTGCTGAGGCTGTTGGTCTGCCTTTACCCATCATTTCCAAACTGAAATCTAGCCATGGCACCCACACTGTTAATGTTATCTCAACAACAAATAAGCCCCACCCCCCCACCCCCCAACTACTCATTTTCTCAGATTTCTAGAACTTGGCTATCTCATGTACTGATTTCCTCATCCATGACATCAATAGTATAGCAATTTCCTGTAAACTATATTTTGATCATACTGAAATATATTAACTGTGGTGAGTGATGAAATTGCCAGCGCTGTTATTGTCTGAGCCACCCTTTGGGAACAGTGACAACAGTGAGAGATTGCATTCATGGCTTGAAATTCGTGATCTCCTCCGAAGCCAGAAAAATGGCATTTATTTGGAAGGAGGAAGTGGAGGACAAAGAACAGTTATTTTAAAATCATCTTATCTACACATTAAGCTATTTGTCTCTTAGTATCGGAATCATGCTTGCATCCACAGCAACAGTTTGGGAATGAGGAAAATGGAAAGCTAAATTGGGGGGGTTCAAAAGATGTCTCTCTCTTCTCTCAACTCCTAGAGCACCTTTTGTTGATACCAACCTTTGACATTTAAATTGTAAGCTCTTTGGATATAGGGTATGTGTTTTATCATCCATGCATCTCTGCAAGCTCCTAACAGAATCCTTAGCAGGAAAATAATCCAGATAAAAATCTGAGCATAGAGCCTATCTCATAATAAGCACTCACTAAATATTAGCTGTCATTATTATTAATCCAAAGAAGGTGCTCATTAGTTGCTGATGCATTGATATCTCTTTTGCAACTACTCTCTGTGTCATCCATTCGGTGAAAAGTTATGTGAACCTGTAAAACCTTATTCTATTTTATGTTAGGGTTAGGAATTGAATAACCATGGGGAAGTATAAATGTTTTTTGACCTATACCTTCAATTAAAATTCAGTAATTTTGAGCATGTTTTGTACGTATATGTTTGTGTACACCGAAATTTAATCACATAGAAGGACAAGTAGAGGTTGCTTTGTTTGAAATTACTCTCTTAAATGATTACAAGTAATGCTTGAGTCCTGGTTAAAAAAACTGCCAAGTCTTCTTGCATCAAAGTCCCAATTTGCATATCACTTTACATATTGAGTCCCAAAGGCTTCCATTCAAAGAATGGAAAATAAAATTAAATGAATCAATTAGTGTATCTTATTGCAATTGTATTCAAACCCAATATTAAGGGCATTACATACAAATTACATAACAGATTTAGAAAGCAATTCAATTTAATCACATCTTAGATTAGGAGGAACAGGAACCCAGTCAAGAGCATGAGAGAAATGCCAGTCAGCTGTTGTACTGGGGAGCTTGGGAGGGGAGGTCTTGTCTGTCCTTGTTGGAATAGCTCTGGGTATTGCCAGACCAGCTCATTGCTGCAATCCCGACCCTAGGCTGGGATTTCCAGGAGGGGCCTTGGTCTTTCATAACAAGTGATTCTGTTTAGTTTGTCGCTTTTTTGACCATTCGATTTCTGGTAATGTTAGAATTTTAAACTTGATGCAGAATAGCCACTAATTTTGTACAATATCTTTGTGCTGGGGAACTTTTTGGAATGTTTAACTGCTCTGTGAATATAATTTGCCCCTCCAGCTGTTTAAAAGAGTTCCTTCCACCTTATTTTCTGAGGCTCTTTCACCCAGCACAGTGTGGGCATCTAGACCTGCACTGTCCAATAGAGGACCCTCTAGTCACGTGACTAGTGTAATTAAAGAGTTGAACACAGAATTTTATTTCATTTAAATTAGATTAAATTAAAAAAAACCTGATACTTGATTCAGTTATTGCAAGACTTTTCATTATGCCTGGGCCAACTTGGATATGTGAATCTTTTCAACTCTACATTTTATAAAATTTAAAAACCAATCAAGTATTTAGCATCTGTTTTGAGATGTTGTAGGTGTAAAATACACATCGGATTTGTTAGTATGACATAACGATTAAAAATATCTCATTAATAATTTTTAAGTTGATTATACGCTAAAATGATAGTACTTTAGATACATTTCATTAAACAAATTATATTATTAAAATGTAACTTGATTTATTTCTTTTTACTTTTTTAATGTGGCCATTAGAAAATTTAAAATTACATGGGTGCCTTGTTTTGTATTTCTATTGGACAGTGCTGGGCTAGACAGAATGAAACCAGGTAACAAAGATGCTAATATTTGCTTTTTAAATTCAGATGCCACAGTTCACTAATAAGATAGGCTATTTAGAACAATGCATGCTTTCTTTCTTTCTGCTTCCTCCAGACAAGATAAAGATTTCTCAGTTGGAGAGAATAAGATGAAAAGGAGCAGATGGGCATCTAAAGACTCACCAGTATCCCTCTGGGAGTCACAGTCTACTGCCTGTGTTGAGGACCCATGTGAGCTGGTCTCTTGGCCAGGCAGTGCAGATTAGGCACCACTCATAGCGAGCACTCTGGAGCAGGCTGGCCTGTGCCCCATGACTCTGTTCAGCTCTTACCCAGCCTACCCTGTGGGGCAACTCCACTTTCCACCTGCACTATTTTCCTTTCCTCAGTGCCCTCTCTTACTGCTCCTGGCTACTTATAAGTGGAGAATGGAGTACTGGACACTGGAGGAGTGGGGATATTGTACAAATGAAGCCATTGTCCCTGGCCTAGGGGGAACAAGTCAGACAAGCTCAAGATCTGTTAAGGCCTGGGCAGAAGTTGGAGACAGCCTTCCACCCCTGCTGACTAACTGGTTTCATCTTTTATAGGAGTATGTGGTCTTTTGAGATTTCAATATGGCTGTACATTGTGTTTCTGTTTTTCACATTATTTGCTGAATTTCAGGGCAGTATTTGCCTTGTGGCTCATGATTCACACTTTGTTTCCCTCTTTGAGCTCTGCTTCCCAGATCAGGTTATGAGTCATTTCTATGAGTTCACACAGTGGGGCAGATTGTATTGCCCCAGATGGCTACAGCAATATCTCCAGTCTCATATGCTCTTCACAACCTTGCCATTCTCATCAAAAAATGGAGTCTATTTCCCTCTCCTTGTGTTACCTGCCCTCCCGAAATGGTCCCCAAAAAGGGTTTTTCTGCCTGGTGTCATTCAAGCCAATAGAACAAAACTGAGTTCAGTTCAGAAGCAAAGGAAAGCTTTATTCTTTGGTCAGAGAATGGAGAGGTGTGAACACACACTCTCCCGGAGAAGTCTTGGGTGGGGCTGCTTTATAGGGTCTGGTTAGCAGGGAGGGGGCAGAGTTCTTGCAGGGTGGGCGCTGCTGAGCCGGGCTGAGCTTCTGCACATGGCCCACCCCCACCCAGCTGAGGTGTTCGCACAGCTGTTTCGCACTAGGAACTCTGATCTGAATAGCTGGGTGTGAGGCCTCTGCACACAGCCCCCTGTAAGCAAGTGAAGCTGGACTGAGCACACTCACAAAAGGTCAGACTTTGTTTTATTACCCAGGTTCAATTCTTATTTCCTGGGAATTGTCGGTGAGCTTTGCTGGTGACAGACTCCTACTCTGTCCTTTGTCCCGCTCCTCATTCTTGAGGGGTGCCAAGGGGCACAGATCTGTCTTCTGTAACTGCTTCCTGCTGGTTTGGGCATTGTCATAACCCCAGGTGGACGAGCAGAACTTCTCCCCAGCTGCCTGTATATGTGCTTGATTGTCCCCAGGCCTCAGGCTTGACTGTTGGGATTCCTGAGTGACCACCTTTGGAGACAAAGGACATCAGACAATTTAGGATGCATGGCCCAAATATTATCAAGAGAACAATGATCACATGTCAAATTTTCCTAAAAATGAAGGTATCTAGATCTTTTGCCTGTAGGCACAAGTGTGTCCTGATGTTGAGGCTCACTGCTGGGGCCTGATTATTCCTGGTCACACTTTTGTTGTTTTTTGGAAGAGAAGACTCAGGCCAGAGAGAGGTTCACACGAGTAGTCCAGGGGTCTGTTCCCCTTAGGAGTGAGCTGATTTTTAGGCTGCCAGTTTTCCAGGTTTCTAGGTTCACTTGGTCTCCTGGCTGGCGGTGGTGGACGGTCAGGTCGGTGGGTGCGGGCAGCACCTGGTCACCATATTCCCTGAGAGCTTTCATGGTTTCTCCTACCCAGAGGGTAACTTGAGTTGTTCCATTTCAAGGGATTAAGGGGTCTCTTTTTTTTTTTTTTTTTTTTTATGGTACGCGGGCCTCTCACTGTTGTGGCCTCTCCCGTTGCGGAGCACAGACTCCGGACGCGCAGGCTCAGCAGCCATAGCTCACGGGCCCAGCCGCTCCGCGGCACGTGTGATCTTCCCGGACCAGGGCACGAACCCATGTCCCCTCCATCGGCAGGCGGACTCTCAACCACTGTGCCACCAGGAAAGCCCAAGGGGTCTCATTT
This sequence comes from Delphinapterus leucas, assembly GCF_059928025.1. Classification (NCBI taxonomy): domain Eukaryota; kingdom Metazoa; phylum Chordata; class Mammalia; order Artiodactyla; family Monodontidae; genus Delphinapterus; species Delphinapterus leucas. Next base: position 97,436,150 of record NC_143133.1, read on the forward strand.
TAGGGCTTGGGGAATGGGTCTACCATACAAGAGGTCAAGTGCACTTTAACTCATCCGTTGGGTCTAACTGCATTCGAAGCAGGACAATCGGAAGCAACTTAATCCAATTTTCTCAAGTTTCCTGGCATAGCTTGGCTAAGGCCTGTTTCAAGGTCGGACGAGATCTCCCTACTTTCTTCAGTGATTGGGGTATCCAGGTTGAGTGCAAGGTCTATTTTATGCCCAGGGCACTCGTTATTTCCTTCGTCACTTTTTGAGACATAAATCTGGAACACTGTTGCTTTGTAGAGATCCTGGGAGCCCAAACCTTGGGATTATTTCTTTGAGTAATGATTTAGCCATTTGGCTGCCATTTCAGTTCTAGTGGGGAATGCTTCTATCCACCCAGGAAATGTCTATTAGCACCAAGAGATACCCGAAATTGCCCGGTATTCTCGGCATGACAGTGAAATCAATCTGCCAATCTCTTCCAGCATATGTTCCCCTGCTCTGAATGGGCCTTATCTTTGGGCCTTTGGTGGTGGTGGGGGTCTGGTGTTGGGGTTGTTCATTGTGCACATAGTGCAGGTCTCAACTATCTGACTGATTATCCTTTTCATGCCAGGAGTTACCATGACCTCAACTAAACAATTATATAGGCCTTCCTTCCTATAGTGAGTTCTTTGATGGGCCTCCCTAATGGCTTGACAAGCTGCAGTTTGGGGAAAGAAGTACTTCCCATGTTACTATTCTAGGGCTACCCTTTTGGCAGTTGCGTCTGTCTTGTTTTTTCCCTTTATTACCTCTGCATCCTCCTTTTGGTGGCTGCGGCAATGAATCACTGCCCCTTTTTTTGGAATCTGTACTGCTTCTAAGTTATTCTCTGCAGTAATCCTACCTTTTTCTTTCCAAATAGAACAGGGACAATGCCCAACAGGACCTTCCGATGGAGAGGGTACTGTTTTCTATTGGCCACATATGTCTGGGTTTTAGATGGACTATCACGGGACTGGCTCCTATAGCTTGTCCCACCCGTCCCTTGGCCCAGACCTCAGGATTTACTCCAGGGAGATCAGCTTGCTCTGTCCTGGGAGGTGTGTCCTCAGACATTAACATTATCATCTTTGCTCTTTGTCTAAGGGGACACCAATCTCCAGTTTGTCTCCCATTAGGTGGATAGTAACCCCCAATTTATGTAAGATACCTCTTCCTAGCAGAGGTACAGGGCATTCAGGGACATACAGGAAGGAGTGGGCGAGTGTGTGTTTGTCCAATTCACATTCTAATGGCTCTATGAATGCCCATCCTTGGGCCTTGCCTGATGCCCCCATAATTTTACAATTCTTGTGATGCAGTTTGCCTGATCTGGTGTTCAGAACTGAGTAAGTAGCACCAGTGTCGTACGGACATTCCTGAGTTGGTCCCCAAACAAGGGTCCTTCTGCCTGGTGTTTTTTGAGCTAATAGAATGAGACTGAGTTTGGTTCAGAAGCAAAGGAAAGCTTTATTCTTTGATCAAAGAATGTAGAGATGCGAGGTCTTGCTCTAGAGTATCCCCAAACAAGGGTCCTTCTGCCTGTTGTTTTTTGAGCTAATAGAATGAGACTGAATTTGGTTCAGAAGCAAAGGAAAGCTTTATTCTTTGATCAAAGAATGTAGAGATGTGAGATCTTGCTCTAGAATACACAGTCTCCCTGAAGGGTCCTCAGTGGGGCTGCTTTATAGAGTATTTGGGGGACAGGGGTAATTCTTGTGGGTTGGGCACAGCTCTGCTGTTCACAGTACTCCAGATCATAGTGCCAGGTGCAGCATCTCTGCAAATGGCTTGTCATTGCCATCTTGAATTGCAGTGTTGTGGGCAGCACTTCTATACATGGCCCGCTGAGCTGAAGTGTTGGGTGCAGACATTTTGCACTAGGAACTCTGGTCTGAAGTGCAAGTCCTCTGCATGTAGCATCCTATGAGAAAGTGAAACTAGACTAAGCACAAAGGAAAAAAAGATTAGACTTTATTACCCATATTCCATTTTTATTTTCCGATAATTTTTAATGGGCTTTGTTGGTGACACTTGAAGCTGATTGAGACTTCATAATTGTCTTTTCTTTCTTTCCATTTTTATTGAGTTATAATTGACATACAACACTGTATAAATTTAAGGTGTACAGCATAATAATTTGATTTACACACATCATGAAACGATGATCACAATAAGCTTAGTGAACATCCATTATCTTATCCAGAAACAAAATAAAAGAAAAAGAAAAAAATATTTTTCCTTGTGATAAGCACTCTTTGAATTTACTCTCTTTAATAACTTCATACATAACATAAAGCAGTGTTAATTGTATTAATCACGTTGTACATTATGTTACATAACATTATATTACATCACATCCCTAGTACTTATTTATCTTATAATGGAACTTTGTACCTTTTGACTGCCTTCATCCAACCCCCCACCCCTCAACTGCCTGCCTCTGGTAACCACAAGTCTGTAACCGTCTTGACGAGTAAAGTGTGGCAGAAGTGAAACTACTGTATGTGACTTCTAAGCTAGCTCCTAGAAAATGGTATGGCTTCCACCTGGTGCTTCCACTTTTGCTCTCTCTCTCTGTCTCTCTCTCTCTGCTCATCTTTGGAATTTAGCTACTTTGCTCTAAGAAAGCTCAAACTATCCCATGTTGAAGACCTCACAGACCATGTAGAGAGGAACTTGATTTCACCCAGCATCAACTGTCTTCAGATTTTCTAGCTGAGGTCTCAGATATCATGGAGCAGAGAAAATATGTATGTATTGTTTCCTCAGTTCCTGATCCAAGCTTTAGGTGACTTCTATGTAGCCACAGTAACTGAAGCATACAGCCACCTGTGCTTACCCATATTATTTGAGCCATGAGACTATACCCATTATAATTGTCTGATTGCTTCTCTCTCCTTCATAGACTCTAAATTCCTTGTGGACAGATCTAGGTCACATTCATCGGTCTATTCCCTATACCTTGCACAGCACCTACAAAATAAGGACCCAAGAAAGTTTGACTTTTTTAAATGGGTAAGAAGTAAATGGTTTTGATTGCTGATGGAGAACAGGAGTTAAGAAGTGAGAGGGTAGTGTTATGACAATGATTACTGAGGGGACTATTTACGTAGTTCATCTGGATTTCAGTAAGGCATTTGGCAGAGCCCTTCATGACATCCTTGCATGGGACAGATTATAATGGTTAGGAGGATTTGCAGTCAATTTTAAATCTAGATCCAAGGAGTATTGATGTAGAGTTTATATCAGTCCTCAAGGGCAGTCTCTAGGAAAACATGCCTAGAAATTTAACTTAGCCTTTTTACATTTGAGTAAAGACATTTATAATATGCTTATCAAATTGGGTTAAAATACATTAGCCAAAGAAAAGGTAACTGTACTAGATGAAAGAATCAGAATTCTAAAAGACTTTGACACTCTAGAATAATGGGCTAAAACAAACAGGGTGAATTTAGCAGAGGTAAATTTAAAGTGTATACTTTTTATTAAGAATATCAATTATATGTATAGGCTACTTAGTACAGGTTCATTTTAAGGAAAAGGGGATTTAGATTGACTACAAGCTTACTAGTCAATAGTGTGAGGTGGCTGCTAAAAAGTGTTCATGTAATCTCAGTTCTGTTAATAATTAAGAGAGTTTTTAAATAAAGTAAGATAACAGTCCCATTGTACTGAAGTTTTTTGTCTGGGTATTAGTAGCTAATATTAGAGTTCTCAGTGTGCCTTATACTGTCCAAAGGGCTTTATACAATATATCTCATGGAATCTTCATAGCCACCGTATAGGGACAGGTATTATTATTCCCATTTTATAAAGTGAGGGAATTGAACGAAGAAGCATTAAGTTATTTTCCCATGTTGCACATGTATTTTGTGGCAGGGCTGGGATTTGAACTGACTCCAGAGCATCCTCTCATAATTACTGCCCAAGTTCTGGGCACTTCAGACATGGGAAGTTACCATGTTTCCAGAAGAGGTGGCCAGGATTGATAAAAAGATGGTCAAAAATAACAGTAGAAAGTGATTGAAGGAACTGGGACCCTTGAATTGGAGAAAAGATGCACTGAGGGGTTGTATCTATTTTGAAAATGTATGAAGGGCAGTTTAGACTTGAAATATGGAAGAATCATTTTACAAAATCACTAATAAAAAGACCAGAATGCTGGGAGATAGTAGCGTATGATGAAGAGCTGCAGAAGTCAGGCTACTACAAAGTGGATTCTGACAATTGGGGGATGCTGGCATTGTAGGTTCACTTTCATTTCTGAAATTTGAAGATTCTGGTGTGTTCTTTGGTTTTCTCCTTCATTGTCAATGTTCCATAGACTTGAACTAATTTTTCCTGTATGGTCCAGAAACTTTTGTGACAGAACAATTCTTTCTGCAGTATCTTAGGATTTTGTAGATTTGTTTTGAGCTTTGGTTAAATCAGTATAGAAAAGAAAATGTCCCTCTGAGTTTTAAAATATAGCTGAAGAGCACGCTCTAGGGCTTTTATTATGGGGATGTTATTCATAGACCTTAGCCCAGTGTTTGGAACATAGCAGGCATTCAATTAACGTTGGAAAACCTTTGATATTTTCATTGAAGTTTTTATCTATAGAACTTTAAAAAATTTATCAATTCCATAAGTTTATAAGAAATTAATAAGTATAAATTTATAATATATCAATTTTATATCTACAATAAATAAATTTAATACATTAATATAAATATCAACATATTATATTAATATATAACAAATAATATGATATATAATGTTTAATATATGTAATACTCTCTTACACTATAGTATAATATATAATATAATTAATATATGTAGAAATATATAATAAATAATGTATAAATAAATCTATAACTATGTGTAAGATTTATAAGAAATTTATGATCTCTGAACTGTGGACTAGTGCTTTTTGGCATGGAAATAATCAGGGGTAATATTCTAAATACTTAACTATGGTGAGGCATGGGCACCGACTGTTCAGTATGGATGGTCAGAGGGCTAGGAGAGGGTCTTAGGGGCCCCCTGACGTGCGAGGCAATAAAGTTTTCATTTTGGAATTGTCAGGAGGTTGAGAGGCTGTCTGAAGGGAGGGAGAATGTCAGCTTCATGTGAGGGGTGGTGAATTTGAGAGGCTGGGGAGAATTCTTTCAGAATTTTAATGACTATGTGCAGTTCCGCACAAGCTGGGTATCAGTCCTGGATATAGTAAAGGAAGATTTCCCAGGGAGTCCTGAAAAATGAAGGTTAGCTGGGAGATCTTCTTGATCCAAGTCTTGTGCTTATTCCTCAGTATCAACTGGTGTCTGTAGTGGGTTCAATGGCAAGCCCTAAAAAGATATGTCCACATCCCAAACCCTGAAACCTGTGAATGTGATCTTATTTTAAAGAAGTGTCTTTGGCAGATGTCATTAAGTTAAGGATCTTGAGATGAGGTCATTCTGGATTGCCAGAGTGGTCCTAAATCCAGTGATGAGTGTCCTTATAAGAGACAGAAGAGAAGACACAGACATAGAAAGAAGAGGAGGTTATGTGAACACAGAGGCAGAGACTGAAGTGATGTAGGCAAGGGAGCCAAGGATCCCTGGGAGTCACCAGAAGCTGGAAGAGGTGAGGAATCATTCTTCTCTAGAGCCTTTGGAGGGATTACGGCCCTGCAGACACTTTGATTTTGGACTTCTGGACTCCAGAACTGTGAGAGAATAAATTTCTGTTGTTTTAAGCCACCAAGTCTGTGGTAATTTGTTACAGCAGCCCTGGGAAACTAATACAGTGTCCATATGGGAATGTTCCAGAGGGCCTGAGTGTCATCAGCAAGTTTAATGAACACCTGCATCTCCCAGTGCCATTTTTTCTATTAGCCAGTATCAATGAAAGTTTATAGGAGCTAAAGAAGAAAAAAATAGCAGCATGCTATTAAGATGTAATGCTATGATAGTTCAATGTCACTAGAGTAAATAACAAGTTAATAAAATCACCTCTGAAAATTGCCTCATATTGAAGGGTATTAGCTATTTGTATAGTGTGAGTGCTGGTCACAGTAGGTCTTAGGGCAGGGCCAGTCACACCAGATAGTCTTAGGCTGGGGTGTGATTTAGGGTGGAGGCATTGAGTCACTTGTATCAGTTGCCCTGGAGGCTGAGATCAGCCATGTACACAATCAATCAATCAATCATGCCTATGTAAGGAAGCTCCAATAAAAACCTTAGACACCAAAGCTCAAATGAGCTACACTGATTGGTGATAGTGTGCATACATCGATGCCAAGAAGGAATACATCCAAAAGACAATGGAAACTTCATGTTTGGAGATCTCCCAGACTCTGCCCCATGTGTCTCTTCCCCTGGCTGTTTTTAATTTGTATTGTTTCCCTATAATAAAGCATAACGGTTAGTATAGTAGCTTTCAGTGAATCTGGTGAGTCCTTCTAGAAAATTATCAAAGCTAGGAATATTTTTGGGAACCCCTTGAACTTGCAGTTGGTGTCAGAAGTGAGGGTGGATTTGTGAAGGACTATGCCTCAGACCATTCAGCTTGGCTAACTCCAGGTGAAAGTCATTTGTCAAAGCAGTGGTCCCAGAGTACAGAAAAATAATTGGGGAAACACTACCAGCAGAGAGGGAAGACAGGAAGTCCCACTCTGGATAAGGGCTCATATCTGAAAATGATATTCCAGACTCCAAACTCTCACTTTGTATGTCACACATACTCAATTGAGGGCATATTCATCACATGCACGCCAGTGTGAGAAGGAGCATCCTCATGGACTGCTTCTCCCTCCACTGGACTGCTCCTCAGCAGCTGTGTGGGAGGGTGATGAGGCTCATTATTCTGCCTGCCAGGGGCCCCGTCCCTTGAGCAGAGAACCAGACATAGGAGTGATATTTTTGTTTTTCTCCCCTCACTATTATCTTGGTTAACACTTTAGGGGAAGATGTTGGTTCTTATGTAGTTTCATTTCAAAATTGTCAATAATAAGGGAACTAATTATGAAACTACATTAGGGTTTTTGGAATTCAAATTCAAGTTGACCCTTGAACAACAGGGGTTTGAACTGTGCAGATCCACTTACACATGGATTTTTAAAAAATATTATATTACTATAGTACTACACTATCCATGCATGGTTGGTTGAAGCCGTGGATGTGGAAACAGGGATATGGAGGAATCTCATATACGGAGAGTTGACCTTAAGTTATACAAAGATTTTCGACTGTGCGGATGGTTGGTACCCCTAACCCCCACGGTATTCAAGGGTCAACTATACAACAGATCAAGAGAAGTGGGAAAATAATGCTAACTGTGTTCTATATATTTGAGATTGTGAGAAAAATGGGATATCATAGAAATTGGGTATTTTCTAGAAAAACTCCATTTGACATTTCTTAATAACAGTTAATAAGACATATCTTTGAGTTTTACAGTTTGTGTGTGTGTATATGTGTGTTTGTGTGTGTGTGTGCTGTCATTGTATGTTAAAATTAATTTTTGGAATATACATAAGCATAGGAATAAGAATACTAGTTAAATGCGTGCATAAGAAAAACACTCCTGTATTTCTTATTTACTTATACACACAATATTTCACTTCCCTTCACTTCTGACAACAGATGTGTGATTTTCCCACACCAAGTAATTCTGCAACACCAGCTGGGTGTCCTACAATACAATATAATTCACCTTTGAACCTAACCAGAGTTTAGTGCATACCCCACTGGTTAAGGGCTCAATCCCCTAAGACTGCCCCCCTCCACTCCAGATATCATATACCAATTTCAAGTCCAAGTTGTCATCTGTATTTCTGACTAACCCTCAATCAATTAAGGTTTTTGTTCCCCCTTCCTTAGGTTCAATGATTTGCTAGAATGGGTCACAGAACTCAGGGAAGGACTTATGTTTATCACTTTATTATATAAAGATACATATGAATAGCCAGATGAAGAGGTACATGGGTGTGAAGTTGGGGTGCACCACCCTCCCAGCACGTGGATATGTTCGCCAGCCCAGAAGCTTCCTGAATCCCATACTTTTGGGATTTTTATGGAGGCTTCATCATGTAAGCATGATTGATCATTAACCCAGTCTTCAGTCCCTCTCCCCTTCTAGAAGATGGGAGTATGTGGTTTCAATTTGGCTTGGTCTTTTTGGTCACCAGCCCCCATCCAGAAGCCCACCCAGGGTCACCTTATTAGAACAAAGACATCCTTATCACCCAGGAAATTCCAAGGGATTTAGGAACTCTGTGTCAGGAACTGGGGTCAAAGACCAAATATTAGAACAAAAGATGCTCCCAGTGCTCTGATCACTTAAGAAATTATAAGGGTTTCAGGAGCTCTGTAGAAGCTATTTAGTGGCAGAAACTAATATATATGAATGTTTTAAATTTCAGAATGTGTTAATTTTTTCAGTAAAATGTAGTGGTTAAGAATCTGCCTACCAATGCAGGGGACACGGGTTCGATCCCTGGCCCAGGAAGATCCCACATGCTGCGGAGCAACTAAGCCCATGCGCCATAACTACTGAGCCTGCACTCTAGAGCCCTGGAGCCACAACTACTAAGCTCACATGCCACAACTACTGAAGCCCACACACCTAGAGCCCGTCCTCTGCAACAATAGAAGCCACTGCAATGAGAAGCCTGCACACTGCAATGAAGAGTAGCCCCCATTCGCCACAACTAGAGAAAGCCCGTGCACAACAACAAAGACCCAACACAGCCAAAAAAACCCACAAACAAACAAATTAATTAATTAATTAAAAAAAATGTAGCCAGTAGAAAGCTATCTTGCTTCATGGCCCTTTGTGTAAGGTGTGATACCTTTGTCCTTGTACTCAACCAGAAGGAATTAAGTCTAACAAAAAGAAAGAAAATTGCAAATCATACCAGTTGTTGAATAGAAAGTAGGACCCTCAATGTTCATCTTTTTAAGTGGACCTGCCAAAGCAAAAGAGAAGTTTCCCCTCCTAAATGAAGGTCATGGAATTATTGTGCCTAAGGAATCTTCTTCTTTAGATGATGATTAGGATTTCTGACAAAGACCTTAATAAAATTACCTTTCCTGTTAAATCCTATATTCATGTTATGATCAAATATTGTGTTAGATGCAACACTTTGTGTCTACAGAATTAAATAAATTGGAGCAGATCACTAAGTAAGTAATTATAGCTCAAGAATATGAGTATAATTTGTTTATGTCATTAGTTAAAAATGAGTGAGTTCACCTTTGTTTCGATATTTTATTTGCATTTGGTATCTGGATATTTATAACAATGATAACCAGATATTCAGGAGAGGGGGGAAGAGGTCATGGTAGAGGACCTTGCCATGTTTGGCTAATCTTAGCCTGAGTTTTCTTGAGAAGACTTGAAGCTCCCTTACCCTATGTATTGGGAGAGTGTGTTGGAGAGCACCCTAGGTTCATATAGGACAGTACCTCTTAGATAAATTGAGCTTCTCAGTCCTTTTATTGTGAAAATCATCAGAGAAGAAACAGCTGGCACACACACCTCTTTGTGATTTTTACAGAAAGGCATTTGTTATTTTAAAAGAAAATTAACACATTTACTTAATT